>NC_061513.1:212703995-213054847 GCF_022539505.1 Lolium rigidum | reverse complement strand
ATCAACGCCGAAAGTCTTAGAAATACGCGAAGCTTCCAGAGCACCGAAGAAAGGTCGAGAGGGTGCCGGGGGGCCCCACACTCGTGGGCGGCGCGGCCCAAGGGGCGCGCCCCCTATGGTCCGGGCAGCCCAGGCCCCTCCGACTCCGACTCTTCGCCTATTTAAGTCGTCGTGACCTAAAACCTCGACACCAATTGACGAAACTCCAGAAAAGTTACTCGTGGCGCCGCCGCCATCGCGAAACTCCAATTCGGGGACGGAACTCGTTCCGGCACCCTGCCGGAGCGGGAAGTGCCCCGGAAGGCTTCTCCATCGACACCGCTGCCATCTCCATCAACACCGCTGCCATCTCCACCGCCATCTTCATCACCGCTTGCTGCTCCCATGAGGAGGGAGTAGTTCTCCATCGAGGCTCGGGGCTGTACCGGTAGCTATGTGGTTCATCTCTCTTCCATGTACTTCAATACAATGATCTCATTGAGATTCATATGAGTTTGTATCACTACTATCTATGTGCTACTCTAGTGATGTTATTAAAGTAGTTCTATTCCTCCTGCACGTGTGTAAAGGCGGCTAGTGGGTGCACCGTGTTAGTACTTGGTTTATGCTATGATCATGATCTCTTGTAGATTATGGAGTTAACCATTGCTATGATATTATTGATGTGATCTATTCCTCCTACATATGCATGAAGGTGACAGTGTGCATGCTATGCTAGTACTTGGTTTAGTAGCGTTGATCTATCTTACACTAAAGGTTACTTAAACATGAGCATTATTGTGGAGCTTGTTAACTCCGGCATTGAGGGTTCGTGTAATCCTACGCAATGTGTTCATCATCCAACAAAAGTGTAGAGTATGCATTTATCTATTCCGTTATGTGATCAATGTTGAGAGTGTCCACTAGTGAAAGTCTATTCCCTAGGCCTTGTTCCTAAATACTGCTTGAGTTACTACTGCTTGTTTACTACTGCTGCGGTACTACTACTTGCGTTACTCTTGCTTGTTTCTTGTTTCACTGCGTTACTATCGCTGCAATACCACCACCATCAACTACACGCCAAGCACTTTTCAGGCACCGTTGCTACTTGCTCATACTTATTCATACCACCTGTATTTCACTATCTCTTCGCCGAACTAGTGCACCTATTAGGTGTGTTGGGGACACAAGAGACTTCTTGCTTTGTGGTTGCGGGGTTGCATGAGAGGGATATCTTTGACCTCTTCCTCCACTGAGTTCGATAAACCTTGGGTATCCACTTAAGGGAAACTTGCTTTGCTGTTCTACAAACCTCTACTCTTGGAGGCCCAACAACTGTCTACGAGAAAGGAGGGGGAACGTAGACATCAAGCACTTTTACGGCGCCGTTGCGGGGAGGAAAGGTAAAAAGGCTCTCATACTACGGTCTCGGGTAAAGTATTTTTACGGCGCCGTCGTGTGTGTGCTCAAAGCTATTTCCTTTAGATCCTGCAATTGCATCTTGTTGTTTCTTGTTTACACTAGTTTGGCATAATGTACAAGAGTGAGCTTCTTATTCTATTTCCTGATTTAAAACATGGATTGTTTGATGCGAAAATTAAAAAACCTATGAAATCTTCTTTGCATGCTTGGTAGTAATATTAGTATGAACGCTTTGGACACCATTGTTGACAATAATATAGAAAGTTCTAAGCTTGGGGAAGCTGGTTTTCATGATATTTTTAGTCCCCCAAGCATTGAGGAGAAAATTTTCTTTGATGATACTTTGCCTCCTGTTTATGATGATAATGATAGTAGTCTTTTTGTGCCACTTACTATGGAGAGTAAATTTTGTTGTGATTATACTATGCCTCCTACACTTGATGAGAATAATAATGATAGCTACTTTGTTGAATTTGCTCCCACTACAACTAATAAAATTGATTATGCTTATGTGGAGAGTAATAATTTTATGCATGAGACTCATGATAAGAATGTTTCATTTGATAGTTATATTGTTGAGTTTGCTCATGTTGCTACTGAAAGTTATTATGAGAGAGGAAAATATGGTTGTAGAAATTTTCATGTTACTAAAACACCTCTCTATGTGCTGAAATTTTTCAAGCTACACTTGTTTTATCTTCCTATGCTTGTTACTTTGCTCTTCATGAACTTGTTTATTTACAAGATTCCCTATGCATAGGAAGCATGTTAGACTTAAATGTGTTTTGAATTTGCCTCTTGATGCTCTCTTTTGCTTCAAATACTATTTCTTGCGAGTGCATCATTAAAACTGCTGAGCCCATCTTAATGGCTAAAAAGAAAGAACTTCTTGGGAGATAACCCATATGTTATTTTGCTACAGTACTTTGTTTTATATTTGTGTCTTGGAAGTTGTTTACTACTGTAGCAACCTCTCCTTATCTTAGTTTTGTGTTTTGTTGTGCCAAGTTAAGCCTTTGATAGAAAAGTAAGTACTAGATTGGGATTACTGCGCAGTTCCAGATTTCTTTGCTGTCACGAATCTGAGCCCACTGCCCTGCAGGAAGCTCAGAAAATTATGCCAATTTACGTGCATGATCCTCAGATATGTACGCAACTTTCATTCAATTTGAGCATTTTCATTTGAGCAAGTCTGGTGCCATTTTAAAATTCGTCAATACGAACTGTTCTGTTTTGACAGATTCTGCCTTTTATTTCGCATTGCCTCTTTCGCTATGTTGGATGAATTTCTTTGATCCACTAATGTCCAGTAGCATTATGCAATGTCCAGAAGTGTTAAGAATGATTGTGTCACCTCTGAATATGTCAATTTATATTGTGCACTAACCCTCTAATGAGTTGTTTCGAGTTTGGTGTGGAGGAAGTTTTCAAGGGTCAAGAGAGGAGGATGATATACTATGATCAAGGAGAGTGAAAGCTCTAAGCTTGGGGATGCACCCGGTGGTTCACCCCTGCATATATCAAGAAGACTCAAGCGTCTAAGCTTGGGGATGCCCAAGGCATCCCCTTCTTCATCGACAACATTATCGGGTTCCTCCCTCGAAACTATATTTTTATTCCATCACATCTTATGTGCTTTTTCTTGGAGCGTCCGTTTGTTTGCTTTTGTTTTTGTTTTTGTTTGAATAAATTGGATTACATCATGCTTGTGTGGGAGAGAGACACGCTCCGCTGGTTCGAATGAACACATGTGTTCTTAGCTCATAATATTCATGGCGAAGTTTCCTCTTCGTTAAATTGTTATATGGTTGGAATTGGAAAATGATACATGTAGTAATTGCTATAAATGTCTTGGGTAATGTGATACTTGGCAATTGTTGTGCTCATGTTTAAGCTCTTGCATCATATACTTTGCACCCATTAGTGAAGAAATACATAGAGCATGCTAAAATTTGGTTTGCATAATTGGTCTCTCTAAGGTCTAGATAATTTCTAGTAAGGTGTTTGAACAACAAGGAAGACGATGTATAGTCTTATAATACTTGTAATTTGTCTTTTATGTGAGTTTTGCTGTACTAGTTCATCCTTGTGTTTGCCTCAAACAACCTTGCTAGCCTAAACCTTGTATCGAGAGGGAATACTTCTCATGCATCCAAATACTTGAGCCAACACTATGCCATTTGTGTCCACCATACCTACCTACTACATGGTATTTCTCCGCCATTCCAAAGTAAATTGCTTGAGTGCTACCTTTAAACAATTCAAAATTTATTACCTCTTATTTGTGTCAATGTTTTATAGCTCATGAGGAAGTATGTGGTGTTTATCTTTCAATCTTGTTGGGCAACTTTCACCAATGGACTAGTGGCTTCATCCGCTTATCCAATAATTTTGCAAAAAGAGCTGGCAATGGGATTCCCGAGTCCCAAATTAATTAACCAAAAATAGACACTCCTCCATGGTATGTGATTGTTGGACGGCACCCGAAGGATTCGGTTAGCCATGGCTTGTGTAAGCAAAGGTTGGGAGGAGTGTCATCATAATAAAACTAAAATAAAAAGGTACTCCTTCATGGTATGAGATTGTTGGCGAGCACCTGAGGATTCGGTTAGCCATGGTTTGTGAAAGAAAGGTTGGAAGGAGTGCCATCCAAAAATAAAATAAAATGGGAGCCGCTCTTTGAAGGTTTGTCTGGCAAGGGGTTAGAGTGCCCACTACCATTCGTTGACAACAACATACACCTCTCAAAACTTTATTTTTATGCTCTCTATATGTTTTCAAAATCAAAGCTCTAGCACAAATATAGCAATCGATGCTTTCCTCTTTGAAGGACCATTCTTTTACTTTTATGTTGAGTCGAGTTCACCTATTTCTCTCCACCTCAAGAAGCAAACACTTGTGTGAGCTGTGCATTGATTCTTACATATTTGCATATTGCATTTGTTATATTGCTTTGCATTGACAATTATCCATGAGATATACATGTTATAAGTTGAAAGCAACCGCTGAAACTTCATCTTCCATTGTGTTGCTTCAATGTCTCTACTTTGAATTATTGCTTTATGAGTTAACTCTTATGCAAGACTTATTGATGCTTGTCTTGAAGTGCTATTCATGAAAAGTCTTTGCTTTATGATTCGAGTTGTTTACCCATGTCATATACATTGTTTTGATCACTGCATTCACTACATATGCTTGTACAAATAGTATGATCAAGGTTATGATGGCATGTCACTCCGGAAATTATCTTTGTTATCGTTTTACCTGCTCGGGACGAGCGAGAACTAAGCTTGGGGATGCTGATACGTCTCCAACGTATCGATAATTTCTTGTGTTCCATGCCACATTATTGATGTTATCTACATGTTTTATGCACACTTTATGTCATATTCGTGCATTTTCCGGAACTAACCTATTAACAAGATGCCGAAGTGCCAGTTCTGTTTTCTGCTGTTTTTGGTTTCGAAATCCTAGTAACGAAATATTCTCGGAATCGGACGAAATCAACGCCGAAAGTCTTAGAAATACGCGAAGCTTCCGGAGCACCGAAGAAAGGTCGGAGGGGTGCCGGGGGGCCCCACACCCGTGGGCGGCGCGGCCCAAGGGGGCGCGCCCCCTATGGTCCGGGCAGCCCGGGCCCCCTCCGACTCCGACTCTTCGCCTATTTAAGTCGTCGTGACCTAAAACCTCGACACCAATTGACGAAACTCCGGAAAAGTTATCGTGGCGCCGCCGCCATCGCGAAACTCCAATTCGGGGACGGAACTCTGTTCCGGCACCTGCCGGAGCGGGGAAGTGCCCCCGGAAGGCTTCTCCATCGACACCGCTGCCATCTCCATCAACACCGCTGCCATCTCCACCGCCATCTTCATCACCGCTGCTGCTCCCATGAGGAGGGAGTAGTTCTCCATCGAGGCTCGGGGCTGTACCGGTAGCTATGTGGTTCATCTCTCTTCCATGTACTTCAATACAATGATCTCATTGAGATTCATATGAGTTTGTATCACTACTATCTATGTGCTACTCTAGTGATGTTATTAAAGTAGTTCTATTCCTCCTGCACGTGTGTAAAGGCGACAGTGGGTGCACCGTGTTAGTACTTGGTTTATGCTATGATCATGATCTCTTGTAGATTATGGAGTTAACCATTGCTATGATATTATTGATGTGATCTATTCCTCCTACATATGCATGAAGGTGACGAGTGTGCATGCTATGCTAGTACTTGGTTTAGTAGCGTTGATCTATCTTACACTAAAGGTTACTTAAACATGAGCATTATTGTGGAGCTTGTTAACTCCGGCATTGAGGGTTCGTGTAATCCTACGCAATGTGTTCATCATCCAACAAAAGTGTAGAGTATGCATTTATCTATTCCGTTATGTGATCAATGTTGAGAGTGTCCACTAGTGAAAGTCTATTCCCTAGGCCTTGTTCCTAAATACTGCTGAGTTACTACTCGCTTGTTTACTATCGCTGCGTTACTACTACTCGCGTTACTATCGCTTGTTTCTTGTTTCTTGCGTTACTACTGCTGCAATACCACCACCATCAACTACACGCCAAGCACTTTTCGGCACCGTTGCTACTTGCTCATACTTATTCATACCACTCGTATTTCACTATCTCTTCGCCGAACTAGTGCACCTATTAGGTGTGTTGGGGACACAAGAGACTTCTTGCTTTGTGGTTGCAGGGTTGCATGAGAGGGATATCTTTGACCTCTTCCTCCCTGAGTTCGATAAACCTTGGGTATCCACTTAAGGGAAACTTGCTGCTGTTCTACAAACCTCTACTCTTGGAGGCCCAACACTGTCTACAGGAAAGGAGGGGGAACGTAGACATCAGAGGCAAGGGCAACCAATCCATTTGAGGTTGCATCTTCTTCATCATCAACATCATCATCTCCGGAGGTATACTCTTCTTGAGTTGATAGCACAATTGAAGTGTCCAAGGTGGACCTTCCATGAAGCAATGTGCATTCTTGAATTGAGGATTCTCATTGGGTGAATCAAAGAGAGAGGAAGAGGGAATGCTGGTAGTGACAATGGCGGCCACTTTTCTTGAGCTTTCCTCTTCATCATCACTAGCACTTTCAACTTCATCGGAAGAATATTCTTCTTTAGTCACTAGCACAATCCTTGAGGGCCTTTTGCCCTTCTTGTTCTTGTTATAGAATTTCTTGTTGGGGGGCTTTGAATACTTTCCCTTTGAGTCTTTGCTCTTGTCCTTGGGGATGAGCCTTCCACCATGAGTCTCTCTATTCTCATAGGGACATTCGGCAATGAAATGGCGCTTGTCATTACAATTGTAGCAAGATCTTGTTCTTGGGCCCGAGCTTGTGAGACCCCTTGAGTTGTTTCTCTTGATGTTGTCTTCTTTGGCCTTGGATGGGTCAATCCAAAAGGTGTTTGCATGGAATGCCATGTGGTCATGGTAGTGGTGTTCCAAGTCTTCCGGATAGGACATGCTCCAAGATGCCCTATAAGATTCTTGAGGAATCACTTCTTCCACGGAGTTGACCACCAAGGAAAGGTTGGACCCTTTTGACATCCCAAGAGCACGATTGCGAGAATCATGAGAGTTTTGCTCAAGCACCTTGAGAGCTTGCATCTCGTGCACGGCTTGTTGAGAGGTGAGAGGGATAGCATTCTCTACCGACAAGAGTCTTGACATCAATAGGCTCAAACGGCATCATGCAATCGATGTACTTTTCCTTGATCCAAGAGTCATCGATGTGAGTGGCACCAACATTCCGGAAAGCATCGGCAACGGTGAGAAGTCTTCCATACATGACTTCATGATCTTCATCCGGTAGCCTCATGAATCCTTCGGCTTTATTCCGAAGAGCATTATACTTGTTCCTTCTTGTGCTCTCACTTCCAATGCAACTAGCGGCCAAACCATCCCAAAGCATCCTTGGTGGTGGTGAAATGCCGAACACGAGACAACTTCTTTGTCCCCACACTAGTTTGAATCATGTGCAAGGCGGTGTTGTTGAGTTGACTATCAACCGCTTCTCTTCTAGTCAACTTGTCGGGGTTGTAAGGCTTGAAGCCTTCCACGATGATTCTCCAAAGTTCATTGGAGGCACTGCGAACATGAGAGCTAAACTCAAATTGCCAAGTATCGAAATCATTAATGGAAAACTTAGGTGGGTCGCCCCGAATGTTTATATGAGGATGGGGAACCGGTATATCGGGAGATAGAAAAGGTGGAGCCACTCGATTGTAGCTCTCACCTCCACTAGTTCCCCTAGGAGATGCAATGGGGGATGTGATAGTGATTAAGTTATCACCATTCACGGGTTTGGTAGAGGAGGGTAATACCGAAGCATTTCCCTCTTCTAACGCATCCGTGACATTAACCTCTTTGGTGGGAGCCACGGGACGGGGCGGAGTCAAAAGCTCGGAAATCATCTTTCTCATGCTTTCCATTTGAGATTCCATGGATGACCTCAACGAATTGATATCATCCATGGTGACCATCTTAGCGTCCCCTTCCATAGGTTCTTCGTCCGGCATACTCTTAGGCGGTTAAGCCCGAAATAAGAGCCGAGGCTCTGATATCAATTGAAAAGGATCGTATGCCGCACCTAGAGGGGGGTGACTAGGTGCTACCCAATTTCTAGTTCTTTTTCAATTTAGGCTTGACACAAAGGTAAATTCTCTAGATATGCAACTAAGTGAATTTACCTATATAACAAGGTAAACAACTAAGCAAGATATAGCTACACAATATAAGAGATAGAATAGGATAGAGGTAACCGAGAGTGGAGCACGCGATGACACGGAGATGATTCCCGTAGTTCCCTTACTTTGCAAGAAGGTACATCTACGTTTGGAGGAGTGTGGTTGCTACGAAAGCCAAACCAACAGCCACGAAGGCTTCACTCGGATCTCCGTGAGCAACGCCACGAAGGCCTAGCCCACTTCCACTAAGGGATTTCCTCGAGGCGGAAACCGGGCCTTTACAAGGTTCTTGGGGCATACATCCACAACCAAATTGGAGGCTCCCAAATCTGTAACAATACAACAATCAACAACAACACATCAACAACAATCAACTAGGGAACCAAATAGGAACATTAGCAAGAGGTCCCTCAAACAAATGAGGGGGGAAAGTAAATCGCTTCGGTGAGGATGTAGATCAGTGTCTTCTCCTTCGAATCTCCAAAGATCAAGAGCTTTGGTTGGGGGAGGAAGGAGATCTTGCAAATCTTGTGTTCTTGAGGTGGCTCTAATGGTGATGACGGATTGGCAGATTTTTGTGCAATGATTGAGCAACTTTTCCCTTTGGAGAAGAGAGCTATTTATATGATTGGAGCTCTCAGATCTGACCGTTGGGACGAATTTTAGTAACACCGGAAGTTCCGGCCAGGAGGACCGGAAGTACCGGCAAAGAGGGCCGGAACTTCCGCCAGGAAGATTCTGCTTCAGACGACCATGTCAGAAAAGATTGGGGCGGAACTAGGGCGGAACTTCCGACGACCGGAACTTCCGTCCAAGTTCCGGCCAAGTTCCGGAATTGCGAGAAAACCATACTGGACATTACTGAGCCACAAATCGACGATTCCGGAACTGGCCCGGAAGTTTGGCGGAAGTTCCGCTGACCGGAACTTCCGGTCAGGGAACAAAAACTTCAAACAGAACTGCGCTGAGAGGCCACTGCTGGAAGCACCAGGGCGGAAGTTCCGCTAGCTTGGGCCGGAACTTCCGCCAGAGATAAAAAGCCTTCAGGAACTTCAGAACAGCCATACCAAACCACCGGACAAATATATCTCTTGAAAACTTGTACCTGTCTACATCAACACACATAAATATATACCTAGTGTTGACATCAAACACACAAAACCCAAAAGGGCGGGAAATGTTCTTTTCAGATGTGCCAATGAGAGTTTGTGGGGGATTGCTGGAATTTGGGGCATTTGGCCTTTGGCCCATGCCCATTATCAAATTCTGAAACTCACATGACCCATTCCAAAAATCAGTGGCAGCACTAGTGGGGGCTAAAGTTTAGTCCCACATTGCTAGTTGGGAGAGAGTTGGAGTGGTATATAAGGTGGGTTGTTCTAGTCCTAGTAAGTGAGTGAGAAGAGAGAGAGAACCCTCGCGCACTCCTCCTCCTCCGCTGCCCGCCTCGCCACGCCTCGCCTCGTCACGACGCGCCGCGGGTTGCGGGAATCTCGCCGAGCCGAGCTTATCTTTTTGCTGTTTGGGAAATTAATTGTGTAATCAATTTTGAGTCATTAACGGACACGTTACTCAGCCGTTTTGCCTTCCGGTTTTTCTGGATCGTGGCTGTGCCGACTCGGACGTGGGCTGCGCCCCACGACCTTCCCGAACCGCACTACATAAGACTCCGCGCAACCCTAGCCGCCGAGACGAGACGCATACGCGACTACCTGTTTCCAGTTCATTGCGCCGCCGCCTTCGTCTTCCTCATCCCGTCCGTCGGCGTGCACCGACTGCCGGGACAGTAGGCCTCCGGAACCCTGCCTCTCGTGAACCTGTACGGGTGAGGGGCAATCAGGTTTTTGGGGAGCGCTCCGGCGCGACTACTGGCATCACGACGTTGTCATCGGACGACGAGTTCCTCCACACCGACAACTTCTTCCCGGATCTCAGCGACTTCTTCGATAACCTCAACATGGGCGACAACGACGCTGCTGCGAAGTATGTGATCTTGTCGTTTCTCCTTCAGTTTCTGTTATAGTTTCTTCTTCTAGTTTCTGTGGTAGATGCGATCGGTTTGTCTTGTTTACATGTGATTTGTTCATCTACCTTACTAATCTGCACGATTAGTTTATCTGTTATTTTCATAGTCATGATTTATCAATTACTTCTACGGATTATTTCATATGGTTATTTGCTTATATATTCAACAGGTCCCGCGAAAGCGACCTGCAGCGTAACCAGGAACGTCGCCAACACTGGGAGCTTAGTGCTCTTTAAGGATTTCAAAGTGGGCTAGATACTATCTATTTCGTTGTTAACAAAACAAATGATTTTCAGGTTATTTGTTATACTTTTTAGTAATTGTGTCCATGACAATAAAGTATGTTCTTTAAAAGTCACGTACTGCTATTGTTGTGGGAGTTTGTGACTTCCTATTCATAGCCAAAATATTTGATCCAGGTATCAACCAGATGAACTAAGATAAAATTTGTTTATACTATACAATTGGCCTCAATTCATATTTCTCTAATATTCACATTCACATTTCCTTTTGCTTTTTTTGAGATCTTTCCATTTTGCTTATTAATTTACAAAAAGAACCACCTGTGAGTGCAATTGACAAAAAGGACCACCTGTGAGTGCAATTGACAGGAATGACCACCTCCAGCAGCGCCCCCAGGCGACACGTGGCACATGTCGTCGCTGGCTGTGGCGGCAGGCTCTTGCCGTCGTGTGCCGTGGCGGCACCTTTGCAAGCGACATTTTTTTGTTGCAGGTGAAATTTGGCATTGAGAAATTTTAAGAGAAAAAACATGAACAAGATCAATTGGATTGGTTAGTCTTCTCTGTAATTCTTTCATGTTATGAGTTTATCTAGGATCACCATTATAGTTTGAGTACACTTATCTGCTGTAAATGCTCCTCCTCAACCCCGGCGACGAAGCTGCAACGGGATTCTATCCTCTCGAGTGACGAGCTTAGATGCCCGGCATCCGCGTCGCCTGAGGTGATTAGGCACTCTGTTCAGAAATATTAGGGAGTTACGCTGAGTTGTACCTCAATTCTGAAAATAAGGTTTTGCTGGGTTGTATGTCTATGGCACCTGTAACTAACTTTTAACTTCCTTTGTGTCTTAGAAGCTGAAAAAAACAAGTGTAGAAATTGTTGAGTTTGTGTCTTGAGTTTGTATTCTGATCTATATCGTGGTGAAAATAAAATACATGTTTGTATTATGCCAAATAGCATGCATCGTACGTTTTTATTGTTATTTGTATTCCTGCTCCTAGATAGTTGACATGCACCTGGCTATGTTGTCAAACAGACTGACTTATATTATGAATGTCTTGTATCCTTAAACCTCCGAGCTATTCTAGAATGTGTGCGGTAATATCGATAGTCAAAAAGGCTGCCTTATCTTACGAATGCTCTTCACCCTTGCACCTCTAAATTAATAGTTTCCTCTTTCTCATGGGTGATCTAGGTTGGTATGTTGATACATATGGTTCCCATTCTTTGGTATTACTCTATTTTTCATAATCTATATCTATACCTAATAATAAAGGAGCTAACGTTTTCGTGGTTCGGTCCGTCGGTTTCTGCCAAAAATTTCGTCAACGCTTTTTTTGGACGGATTTACCCTCCCACCAAATCGCATATTACGCACTATGCCACGGTACCGGTTCGTTCTTATTTTTGTCTCGCCCGCAACAGAGCAAGCCCACCTGGTCTGTTCCTTTTCTCTATCCATATCCGCACCGCCGCCAACATGATCTCCCACCTCCGTCCTCCTATGCTTCTCCCCAAGCCCCGCCGGCCGCCGCCACCGCATGTTGGTGCAGCGGCACCGGCGAGGGCACTCAAACTGGCGCGCCAACGTTCGTGGACTCCACGGACTGGTCTTGTCGTCGCTGAATCGGCCAGATCGGCTCCAGGCTTCAGGATATGATGGCGGCCGGGGAAGAACCAGCCCGAGGCGGAGGAGGTCCCGGCGCTGGACCTGCTCGACGACTTCTGGTTCTTCAGCAACTCCCTGGGCGGCAGGGACGACGGCAAGGGAGGAACACGGAGGCCGCCGCTGCTGCCCAACAGCCCAAGTCGCCCTCCACGTCGTCGTCCGGGCGGGCGTCCTGGACGGCTGGACCTGGCCGCCCACCGGATCCCATGTGCCACCAGCAGGCCACTCCAAAAACAATATTCGGAATCTGCTCAATTCGGCGCCCGTAACGTGCCAGATCCAATGCCATCCATCCAGCAGATGCCGCAGTCAGTCAGGTGCTCCGTGCTCATACCTGACGGGGCAGCTCGGACCCGGCGACGATCGCGGTGGCCGGCTCGGAATCTTCAGTTTTCTTCAGACATCATAGTCGAGGTTCGCGATGCGTCGAGCGCCGTGGAGCTCCTACTTGTCGATTTGAATGGGAGGAGGACTGATGTGAAGCAACGAGAGATGCTTCTTCTGCCACGCAGTGAATCCAGCAGCAACGAGATGCTCCTCTGCGGACGTTTGAGGTCTAGGATCCATCCGCATATGCTAGGTACTGTAATACGTATGTCTGTATGTGTGTTCTGCAAATCCAATGAACCAAATGCTTAGTTGATTCAGTCTGACAAGTTTGTCTATTCAGCACGGATGTTTTAATGATTCAATGAAGTTTGCCTATATCTCCAGATCTCAGCTCAAGAACTGCGAAGCTCATCGATCCGAAGAATGGTTATGATTTTGTAATACAGGTTTATGTCAAGCTTACAAGTTTTGCTATAACTAAGTGATTTTGCTAGGTATTTTAATATCTAAAATATGTATCAATTTGTTTTCTGTATTTTTATTCCGATGCAACCTATGATATGATTTAGTCATGAAAAACTTTTTTACTGCGATTTACGCAACGGCTTATCAAAATTCTATTTAAATTTGAGAAAAAAAGCACTAAGTGGAATTCCACTTGTTGCGAAGGTGGCGATAGCACAAGAGATGATGGGGTTTGCTCAAGCCATGCAAGATGAAAGCTTATTTGGCCCTACGCCGAACAAAGGGAAGTGGAATAGTAGGCCTTGCCTACCGCCGTCAAACAGGCTCATAATAATCTTCTCCGTCGAGCGACATATCCAGCAAACAGGCTCATAATAATCTTCTCCGTCGAGCGACATATCCAGCAGCAACTTGTGCACCATTCTTGACGATTCGCTCCATAGGTTACGTTGCCGTAGGCTCGCCTCCATCGAGATATTAGTAGGGCGACTGGAGAGGGTACATTAGACGGGGACGCATGGTGAGAGTTGTCGGTGGTCTAGCTAAAGTGGTGTGCAAAGAAGGAAGTGGTAGCGGGTGTGTCTAATCGCGGAGCATGACAATATGTTTTTCTCCCGATGCAACGCATGGGCACTTTTGCTAGTAAATCACTTAATAGGCTGTGGCTGTATGAACTGCTACTCACTTCGGCAAGTATTGATGGTCATGGTTTGATATATCAAGGCCAAGACCTGCTATATATCATTTAGAATCTCGGTATGACTGGATCAGCTTAAGCTACTCCAAATAACCATGCAGCAACACAGAACAAGAAAAAAAAATCAAACAAGGCTAAAATATTTACGCCATACAGGCAGCGAGGCGAAGCTCACATGTCCATCTAGTCATATGTAATGTAGGTGAATTTGGAACAGAAAGGTACACAATCTCTATCAGATATTGTTTCTGATCTACACGCAAAAATGAGCAGGTCTGGGTTGATTCTACTTTCAATTAAGTGAGACTACACAAGACAGACGCACAACTTTACATAAAGCAATTAGAATGAGATATTCATAATCAGATAATCATAATAAGATAATACTAGTGTCATATGGTTGCAATAGACTAGAAGGACCTCTTCGCATTAGTACTTCCACATACTAGCTCTATCTACAAACGATTCCACCAGTTCATTACAATAATAATATGTATATGCTAGGGACACCATGTAGTACTAGCAGTCTCTTAGAATAATTGCATCCGCCAGCTATTAGTATATATATAGAACCATCAAACAGTGGTAAATCATGCAGCGAACTGGTTGATCGTCTGCTTGTCTGGAGACGCGGCTGCTGCAGAGGCATCAGCGTTTCATCTCCTCGGTGCATGAAGCCGTAGCTTTGATCGTCAAGGAGACACAGCTGCTGCAGAGGCATCGGTGTTCGTCTCCTTGGTGAATGAAGCTGTAGCTGGAGTTGGAGTGTTCGATTTGGTAGGCACAACTCCTGCAGAGTTCCTGATTGTCCTGGCATTCCTGATTTTCATAGCATCCCTGCACAGAGAGAGAGAGAGAGAAGTTTGATTACAAACCGTATAATTGCAAACCAACATATTTGAACAGCTAAGTTGACAGCGCAAACCTAGTGAACATCATCTGCTCGTAGGTGGCATGAACCCTGAGGTAGTATCCAAGAAACGCGGTTGACGCAAGAACACACAGCCACAAGATGATGGCCGCGACAAGCTTGCCGCCGAGAAGATACGAGATAGGGAATTGCATGCCTATGGCGGCAAAGATAAAGACTACAGGAGGAGCGCTATCCATACCAAAGACAGCTCCATTTAACCAGCCTAGGACACATACAGTCAGAATGAATTCTAGGCATGCAATGGCTGCGAATAGGTTCATCACAGTGGTGAGGGCATCGTAGTGACCTTCTGGACGCATGACCCAGCATATAGCACCAAACAAGGCAAAAAAAGCTAAGAAGGGGTAGATCCCATCCTGCCTATAGTATATGCGGGTAAAGGGGGCCTTCGAGAAAGCAACGGCGGCTGCAGTCTCTCTTCCATTGACCTCCCTGTGCTGGGCAAGAACGCTGCCAAAGAGGCCAGCAGCTAGGATGGAGTCTGAATAGATGAACACCACGCCCAGCACACTACTGAACAAAGTGTGCACAACAAACGCTAGCAGGCCGACATAGGAGAGTGCAAAAACATCTTGGCTAAGGGCGTAGACGAGGTGGAGTAGGAGACGGAGCAGCCAAACAGGTATAGGATAACAAACAGGGACAATGTCCAGCTGGCTCGCACCTGCTCGCCGCCGGAGTAGGAGATCAAAGAAGGGATTACCACCGCGAACACCACTGAGTGGATGAGAAGGCTGCGCAGCTCGGAATGCCCGGTGGACACGGCGGCGGATGGAGGCTTGGTGGAGACCTCGAAGACCTCCTTCTGCTGATCCAGGGAGGGGACCCTGCGGCGCAGCGTGCCTGGATCCATCAGAGGGGGCGGCGGAGGCGACGCCTGCGGATAAATCGGAGGGGCGGCGGCGCAGGCTAAACCTAGGGTTCGGGGTGGATTTGGGGGAAGTTTGTGCTGTGTTACTGCGCGAGTGTGAGCGGAGCGGCTAGACCAACAAGTCGACGGGGTGGATATGGACCGGGCCTGGCCGGGCGCCAGGTATCGTTCCTTTGGCGCAAGGGAGCGTGCTCGTTCCGCACAATTACGAACAATTGGGCCGACCCAATGTATCAATGGCAGAATTGCTTTTCCAACCGTTTAGCGTGTTTGGCCAGTATTTGCTTATCAGTTTACTTGGAGATCCGTCCTCAAAAAAATGCCCCTTCTCTCTGATTGGTACTCCTCTACTTCATCTGTTAGTCCTTCTCCTTCGACAGGAGTGATACCCCGTCGATCTGTGTTATTTATGTACTTTCCTAAGTGGATTGCTCATATCACTGCATGTGTTTCCTTGTATTAGTTCATCCATTTGATCAACTCTTCACATCTCGTTTAATGGCTTTGTATAATGACTTGGTACTGTCACTAATTTTTTTTGGGCGCGCGAGGTCGAAATCGGCGCGGCCTTCCCCGGCTCGCTGACTTCCTCCCATGCGGATGTCATGTGGTTGTGACCAGCCCCGGTCCCTCCGATCCTCTCACTCCAGCCATGCCTTTGTGGCACTTCGCCGTCTTCGACAACATCATCACCTACATCTGTCTACATCAGCACATCACACTTGGGACCCTCCGCGTGACTCCTCGTAGGCTCGGAGGGCTAATATCGAGGGGATGACTCGCGATAGGCAAGGCGCGACACTTCGCAGATCAAGAAAAGATGCAACGCATCGAAATATATGGAATAAAGAAAAAAAGAGGAGGAAAAGAATAAGAAGCAGGCTCCCACAACTCATGGGCCTCTCCCGCACCCTACGTAGGCCACCTGGCGCCCCACAGCTGATAACCCCCAAGTGCAAGGGATCACCACGGTATAATTCGATAAGTATTTGAGTGTCAAACCCACGAGGAGCTGAAGGTAAACTATCTATTCTCTAAAGCCCTATAACCCACTTATGTGGCCTTCTATGCAAAGTTAGGAAATATGGTATGTGTCTGTGAAGTGATTTTTACTATAAACTATAAGCACTGAAAATAAAATGAAAAAATTAAAACTAATGCAAGATAAGTGAAGCGACGTGAAGTGGAGTAAGATGAAGTAACTCAAGGGAGTAACTGTTTAGGAAAATTGATAATTCATTTGTATGGTTGTCATAATTAGTGAAACTTAGTATAGTCCTTTTTAGTGTTTCTTCTAGAGAGGCGCCATAGATTATTGCAGCCATAAACATGAGAAAATACACAACTAGTGATTGATCCCAAGGCCAATTAAGAGTAAAGAAGGAAATTATTAAGATTTTAAGTCCAACCACCATTGTAAGTTTAAAGGTCCCCATAGTTACACCCCCCGTTGATTAACCTTGAATTAACAAAACATGAATCTAAGAATTGAGACATGGTTTCTCTCAAGCTCCAGTTGTCTCTCCTCCTATCATCATGCAACTATGACAACCTCATGCATTCCCCAATATACGTCTGCACTCATATATCATTACAAGTGATCATCATAGAAGATAATAAATACTTATATGCAACCATCAACAAATTATCTCACAGTTTCCAAGAACATGTCACTACTCAAACAAAGACATAGAGATACAATACATCATGGGAAAATGTTAGATTGTCTCACACATCATGTTTTCTTACAGATTACAAGGGGTAGATGAAGATGGTGCAGAGGGTGTTGTTGTTGATGATGATGATGATGTCCACGCCGGAGGGGGTGGAGTCCACCGGAGGCGATTCCTCCGGCAACGTTTCCCCCTTTGATCTCCGCGTGGCAGCGGCCTTCTAACCCTTTATGTGTTTTTTTTATCTCCACCTCTGTAGCCTCGACGAAACCCTGGGGGTCGTATATATAGGGTTTCTAAGGTCAAACGAAGTTCGTGGGCGTGAGATTGAGGCGAATCGGACGAACAATGGCGAAAAGGCACTTGGTGGCACGCCCATAGGAAAATGTTAGATTGTCTCACACATCATGTTTTCCTAGAGATTACAAGGGGTAGATGAAGATGGTGCAGAGGGTGTTGATGACGATGATGATGATGTCCACGCCGGAGGGGGTGGAGTCCACCGGAGGCGATTCCAGCAACGTTTCCCCCTTTGATCTCTGCCGGCGGCACCCTGCTGACCCTTTGTTTATGTGTTTTTGATCTCCGCCTCCGTAGCCTCGACGAAACACTAGGGGTCGTATAAATAGGGGTTTTTAGGTCAAGAGAAGTCTGTGGGCGCGAGATTGAGGGGAATCGGACGGACGAGGGCGAAAAGGCACTTGGTGGCGCGCCCATAAGGAGAGGTCGCGCCACAAGCCCTCTTTGCCAACTTGTTTACCTCCTGGTGTCCCACTTTAGCTCATTTTGTTTGTTTCAAAATTTCCGAAGCGTGGCCCGTGACCTTGCCCTTTTTGAGTCTCATACCTCCTGGAAAGTCAAAAATACTAACAGAAGGAGTTTTCTGCCAGCCAGAGTTAGAACCAAAGGAGAGGGGATTGTTAGAAAATCCCCGAAAGCAATATAAAACATGCAAATAACATTATATAAGATGCAAATATTTTTGGAGATATGACCAAGAGGCAATAATAAAAGTGTTCATTGTTATATCTTAGTGTTCATGATAAATGTTTACATCCCATGCTATAACTGTATTAACCGGAAACATTAATACTTGTGTGTTTTGTAAACATAAATGAGTCCTTAGTAAGCCTCTTGTTAAACTAGCTTGTTGATTAATAGATGATCATGGTTTTCTGATCATGAACATTAAATGTTGTTAATAACAAGATAGTATCTTAGGTGAATGATGTGATGGACATACACCCATAGTAAGCGTAGAATATGATCAAGTCATTAAGTTCGTTGTGCTTCAAGCTTTAAGATACATAGCAATCTAATCCTTCGACCATGAGATCATGTTAATCACCTACATCGGATGGATGCTTTGATGACACCAAACACTACTGTGTAAATGGGTTGTTATAAAGGTGGCGTTAAGTGTTCGGAAAGTATAGGGTTGAGGCACGTGGATCAAGAGTGGGATTTGTCCATCCAAATGACGGATAGATATACTCTGGGCCCTCTCGGTGGAATGACATCCAACTAGCTTGCAAGCATGTGACTGGCTCACAAGGGATGCCATATCACGGTACGAGTAAAGAGTACTTATTGGTAACGAGGTTGAACTAGGTATGGAGATACTGACGATCAAACTTAATTCGGATAAGTAAAATATCGCGAGACAAAGGGAATCGTTATTTTATGTGAATGGTTCTTTCGATCACGAAGTCATCGTTGAATATGTGGGAGCTATTATGGATTTCCAGGTCAAGCTATTAGTTATTGATCGCGGAAGAGTCTCGATCATGTCTGCATAGTTCTCGAACCGTAGAGTGACACACTTAAGGTTTGATGTCGTTTTAAGTAGATATGGAATATGAAATGGAGTTCGAATATTGTTCGGAGTCTCGGATGGGATCCAAGACATCACGAGGAGTTTCGAAATGGTCCGGAGAATAAGATTCATAAATAGGAAGTCACTTTCCAAGTTCGAAAATGATTCGGTGCATTTATCGAAGGCAGAATGTTCTAGAATCTTATGGAATAAATCACTATATGGAAGGTGGAGTCCATCCTTGGCCGACCAAAGTACAAGGAAAGGGAGCAATTCCAATCCACCTAGGTTTCCCCATTATGGCAGTTTTTGGAGTTGGACTTGAAATTCGTTTTGGGGCAACCCTAGGGGTTCCACCTATATAAAGAGAGGGAGAGAGTAGGGGGCAGCACACACTTGGCCGCACCACCCAAGGGGCACCAAGGCCGGCGCCCCAAGAACCCCCCTCTCCCAAACCCTAGCTACTCCCTCCTCCGATTTCTCCCGTAGTGCTTACGGCGAACCGGCTCGTCAGGAGATCTCCACCACCACTATCACCACGCCGTCGTGCTGGCGGGATTTCGAGGAGGATCTACTACATCCGCCTCAAAGCATATCTGCTAACTGCTTCATCATCAGCTCAATATTACTCTCGCCTCCGCTCGACGATGCAGATGTTTGAACCGTCGCCGTCTTGGGAACCCTAGTCTCGAATGACGACGTTCGCCCCAAAAACCTCAAGCCCTTCCCTACACGCAAAAGCCAAGGTCAGGCAACAATACAAGACTGTCCCAAGTCAGCCCGAGCGATCAACGATAGTGAGGGGGAATAATTGGGAAATCAAAGACTCAATGTGGCGGCACCGTGAGAGACCAAAAAAACCTTAACAAGACGGAAAAGTTCCATTTCCTTGCAACAAGAACATCAGCTTGGTTGCTTTCAAAAAAAAAAAATCAGCTGGTGCTAGTAAAGCTATCTTGAAAGTATCATGTAATGAACACTTGAACTAAGGCTTCACACCCATATCTCAAAAAAAAAAAAAAAGGCTTCACACCCAACTAATCTTTACCGCCCACTGTAGGTTTCCATGCTGGACGAGATGGAAACGTATGTAATGTAGGTGAATTTGGAACCAAAGGTACACAATCTCTATCAGATATTGTATCTGATCTACACGCAACAATGAGCAGTTCTGGGTTGATTTTACTTTCAATTAAGTGAGACTACACAAGACAGAGGCACAACTTTACATAAAGCATTTAGGATGAGATATTCATAATCAGATAATCACAATAAGATAATACTAGTGTCATATGGTTGCAATGGACTAGAAGGACCTCTTCGCATTAGTACTTCCACATACTAGCTCCATCTACAAACGATTCCACCAGTTCATTACAATAATAATATGTATATGCTAGGGACACCATGTAGTACTAGCAGTCTCTTAGAATAATTGCATCCGCCAGCTATTAGTATATATATAGAACCATCAAACAGTGGTAAATCATGCAGCGAACTGGTTGATCGTCTGCTTGTCTGGAGACGCGGCTGCTGCAGAGGCATCAGCGTTTCATCTCCTCGGTGCATGAAGCCGTAGCTTTGATCGTCAAGGAGACACAGCTGCTGCAGAGGCATCGGTGTTCGTCTCCTTGGTGAATGAAGCTGTAGCTGGAGTTGGAGTGTTCGATTTGGTAGGCACAACTCCTGCAGAGTTCCTGATTGTCCTGGCATTCCTGATTTTCATAGCATCCCTGCACAGAGAGAGAGAGAGAAGTTTGATTACAAACCGTATAATTGCAAACCAACATATTTGAACAGCTAAGTTGACAGCGCAAACCTAGTGAACATCATCTGCTCGTAGGTGGCATGAACCCTGAGGTAGTATCCAAGAAACGCGGTTGACGCAAGAACACACAGCCACAAGATGATGGCCGCGACAAGCTTGCCGCCGAGAAGATACGAGATAGGGAATTGCATGCCTATGGCGGCAAAGATAAAGACTACAGGAGGAGCGCTATCCATACCAAAGACAGCTCCATTTAACCAGCCTAGGACACATACAGTCAGAATGAATTCTAGGCATGCAATGGCTGCGAATAGGTTCATCACAGTGGTGAGGGCATCGTAGTGACCTTCTGGACGCATGACCCAGCATATAGCACCAAACAAGGCAAAAAAAGCTAAGAAGGGGTAGATCCCATCCTGCCTATAGTATATGCGGGTAAAGGGGGCCTTCGAGAAAGCAACGGCGGCTGCAGTCTCTCTTCCATTGACCTCCCTGTGCTGGGCAAGAACGCTGCCAAAGAGGCCAGCAGCTAGGATGGAGTCTGAATAGATGAACACCACGCCCAGCACACTACTGAACAAAGTGTGCACAACAAACGCTAGCAGGCCGACATAGGAGAGTGCAAAAAACATCTTGGCTAAGGGCGTAGACGAGGTGGAGTAGGAGACGGAGCAGCCAAACAGGTATAGGATAACAAACAGGGACAATGTCCAGCTGGCTCGCACCTGCTCGCCGCCGGAGTAGGAGATCAAAGAAGGGATTACCACCGCGAACACCACTGAGTGGATGAGAAGGCTGCGCAGCTCGGAATGCCCGGTGGACACGGCGGCGGATGGAGGCTTGGTGGAGACCTCGAAGACCTCCTTCTGCTGATCCAGGGAGGGGACCCTGCGGCGCAGCGTGCCTGGATCCATCAGAGGGGGCGGCGGAGGCGACGCCTGCGGATAAATCGGAGGGGCGGCGGCGCAGGCTAAACCTAGGGTTCGGGGTGGATTTGGGGGAAGTTTGTGCTGTGTTACTGCGCGAGTGTGAGCGGAGCGGCTAGACCAACAAGTCGACGGGGTGGATATGGACCGGGCCTGGCCGGGCGCCAGGTATCGTTCCTTTGGCGCAAGGGAGCGTGCTCGTTCCGCACAATTACGAACAATTGGGCCGACCCAATGTATCAATGGCAGAATTGCTTTTCCAACCGTTTAGCGTGTTTGGCCAGTATTTGCTTATCAGTTTACTTGGAGATCCGCCCTCAAAAAAATGCCCCTTCTCTCTGATTGGTACTCCTCTTTTTTTTTTTTTGAGGGTAAAACACAATATATTAAGCTAGCAAGCCGCCTCATTAAAAACCTTCCAGTCCCTTCGGTACCCTGGTAAGGAAACGAGTGCGTCTGAAACTTGCTGCCCGAGTTCAAAACAGAGTTACATCAGCTATTACATCTGAAAGCACATGATCAGGAGGATCATCATCCCAAACTATAACTCTGTCAGCCTCAAAACTAAATCTAGCTAAATTGTGAGCTACCCTATTAGACTCCCTAGGACAATAAATAAAAGAAAGCAGCTCCTAATCTTTGTATGATTTCGAAGCGAGTCCATCGGAATAGTCGTGCTAGGAATCCACATATCCCCCTCTCCGTTGCAAGCCTCCATCAAAGCCATGTTATCGGATTCAATAATTGTAGGTGAACAATTAATTCTCTCTAGTAATTCAAGCCCCTCTTTAACGCCGAGCTTCTGTTGTTCCTACATCCAAGCATATGAGTTGAAGGCCACGCTCCTCCCACCAACACCGAGCCCCTTGAATCTCTAATCACCGCCGCCACCGCACCATCACCTGAGGGAAAGAAGCATGCATCAACATTCAACTTATAAGTACCTGGTGGAGGTTTCGTCCATCCATTCTCCTTCGGCACTGTCACATGCGATGACGCCTTATAATTTGCCGTGATCGCCTGGATTGAAAACACCGATTTCTTCACCGGAGCCACAGTTTCCCCATTCACTACTTCCCTACGCTGCCACCAAATATACCAAGCAGCGACAAGGATTGTTTCCTTTAGGCCTAACAGACCAATGATCAGGTTATTCTTCATAGGGCCTCTCGGAATTTCTTCCAACACAACCGATCCCGAGTGGTCAATGTCACACGCCGATTTTATATAATCTTCTAATCCCAACTCCTTCCGGACCTCCTTGCGCGTTTACGAGTAAATAACAGGTGCTTTATATCTTCACATCCGACATTACGAGCACGGGACACCGGCGAAACTTTGATGTGTCTGTTTGCTAAAATTCCTCTTCCCGGAACCAAACCATGGAGAGCTTTCCATCCAAAAATTTTAATCTTGGCAGGAACATTTAAACTCCAAAGAGTACTCCACACAGGATTGGTCAATACACTACCTTGTCCATCAGCTCGTCTCATTCTTGCTCCAAATTGATGTTCCCATTCCGAGTAATATGCGGATCGAACAGAGAATATATAATTTTTTGACTTATTCCAAGCAATGAAGTCATCCTCCAGATTTTGACTCAAAGGGATTCTTAAGATTTGTTGTACATCAAACGGATTGAAGATAGACTTAATTAGATCATCATCCCAAGTACCAGTTATCGGATTAATTAACTCATCAACAGTTCTCAGTATGCACCGGCCTCTATCAGTCACCACCATTCGAGAAGCACTAGTGGGAATCCAGTGATCAGTCCAGATATTGATTTTTGTGCCATCCCCAACCCTCCAAATGTGTCCTCGTTTGAAGGTTTTGAGCCCCTCCAAAATACTTTGCCACGTGAAAGAAGAGCCCTTCTTCGGTCCCGCTTTCAAGAGATCACCAGTGGGGTAGTATTTAGCCCTTAGCACTCTGGCACATAAAGATTCAGGGCTAGACAAAAGCCTCCACGATTGCTTTGCTAGCATAGCTCTATTAAAAGAGTATAGATCTCTAAACCCCATACCACCGTCCTTCTTAGGAACACACATTCTCCACCACGCACACCAATGCATCTTCTTCTGTATTTCTGTATCCCCCCACCAAAACCCAGCAATAGCATCAGTCAATTCTTTTATTAATTTCTTGGGGATTTTAAACACTGCCATAGCAAATACAGGGATTGCTTGTAGTACAGCCTTTATCAAAATCTCCTTTGCTCCCATTGAGAGTAATTTCTCCTTCCACCCACTTATTCTAGCTATAATCCTCTCTAGCAGATAAACAAAGCTATCACTTTTATCAATTCCAATCATTGCAGGAAGGCCCAGGTACTTATCTGAAAGTGCTTCTGTCATCACATTTAATTCCGAACAGATATCTGCCTTCAATTGAACCTCCACATTAGGATCTGAAGTATATGCTACACTTTGCTTCACTAACAAGCTGACCCGAATTTGCACAGGTATAAATCAAGAACATGTCTCACCGAAGTTGCATTAATTAAATCTGCCCTCATAAGGATTAGGGAATCATCGGCAAAAAGTAGATGTGATACCGATGGTGCATTTCTGCACACCCTTACTCCTTCTATGCCACGAACCTCCTCTTGGTGAGCCAACAAACTTGATAAACCCTCAGCGCAAACAAGGAACAGGTAGGGAGATAAGGGGTCACCCTGCCTTAAACCTCTAGTTGGTGTGAACTCCTCTGTCTCTTGATCATTATATCGAACTTTGTATTTGACGGATCGAACACAGGCCATAATAAGCTCTACTATCTCCTCATGAAATCCCAATTGGATAAGCATTCTCTCCAAAAAGTTCCACTCAACCCGATCATAGGCTTTGTGCATATCTAACTTGACTGCACAATAACCAGCTTTCCCATTCTTCTTGTTTTTGATTGTATGAAGACACTCGTAAGCAACAAGAATATTATCAGTAATAATTCTTCCAGGAACAAAAGCACTTTGAACAGGCGAAATTACATCCTCAAGAACATGTTTAAACCGAAGAGCAATCATTTTGGAAATTACCTTATAGATGACATTACACAGACTTATAGGTCTGTATTGGGAGATCAGTTCTGGTTCTTCAGTCTTCGGTATTAAGACAATGATTGTGTCATTCCAACCATCAGGAATTATTTTATTATTGATAGCATCCAAAACCTCCTTTGTAAGAGCTTCGCCAAGAATGTTCCAGCACTTTTTGAAAAAAATTGCATGAAGTCCATCTGTGCCAGGCGCCTTCATGTCTCCAATAGAAAACAGAGCCTTTTTTACTTCAGCTGCTTCAAAAGGCCTTCTCAATCTATCATTCATCTCCCTTGTAACTCTAGGAACAACCTTATTTAAAACTTCGGGATCGGTATCATAAACTTCCGTAGCAAACAGACCTGAAAAATAGTCTGATATCATCGGATTCAGATAAGCTGTTCCCTGTATCCAAGCTCCATCCGAATTTTTCAGCTTTTTTATTTTATTCTTTTGTTTCCTAGCATTTGCAAAATTATGGAAATACGAAGTATTTTTATCACCATGCTGTAACCAATTTATCCGGCTTCTTTGAGCCCAGTGCAGTTCTTCTTGTTCAAGGAGCTTTTCTATCTCTCTTGCTTTGGTACTCCTCTACTTCATCTGTTAGTCCTTCTCCTTCGACAGGAGTGATACCCCGTCGATCTGTGTTATTTATGTACTTTCCTAAGTGGATTGCTCATATCACTGCATGTGTTTCCTTGTATTAGTTCATCCATTTGATCAACTCTTCACATCTGTTTAATGGCTTTGTATAATTTGGTACTGTCACTAATTTTTTTTGGGCGCGCGAGGTCGAAATCGGCGCGGCCTTCCCCGGCTCGCTGACTTCCTCCCATGCGGATGTCATGTGGTTGTGACCAGCCCCGGCCCCTCCGATCCTCTCACTCCAGCCATGCCTTTGTGGCACTTCGCCGTCTTCGACAACATCATCACCTACATCTGTCTACATCAGCACATCACACTTGGGACCCTCCGCGTGACTCCTCGTAGGCTCGGAGGGCTAATGTCGAGGGGATGACTCGCGATAGGCAAAGCGCGACACTTCGCAGATCAAGAAAAGATGCAACGCATCGAAATATATGGAATAAAGAAAAAGAGAGGAGGAAAAGAATAAGAAGCAGGCTCCCACAACTCATGGGCCTCTCCCGCGCCCTACGTAGGCCACCAGAGGATGCTATGCGCCACACGAGGCTAACACACTCCACCTAGGACATCAACTCCACCAAGGATGCAACGCGCCACGAGAGGCTACCACACTCCACAAAGGCCACACCGCCACAAAGACCACCACGCCACTAAGACGATAAGATCACAAAGGCTACAAGGCCACAAAGGAGACAACGCGCCACAAGAGGCAAGATGGCCACTAAGGCAAGATGGCCACTAAGGCAAGAACACCACTAAGATGAACATGAACTCTACGAGATCGAAACCCCGGAGAGAACTCAAACCGATGCACCTAATGCAATGGCAAAGAACACCACTAAGATGCCCAAGTTCTTCTCTCCCAAATTCCAACAAAGCTACACAAGCTATTGGGGGAATAAGGGAGGAAGAACAAAGAGTGGAGAAACACCAAGAAACTCCAAGATCTAGATCTAGCAAGATCCCCTCACTTGGAGAGGGATTCAATTGGTGAAGCTCTAGATCTAGATCTCCTCTCTCCTTTCCCCCAAAAATATGCAACAAATAGTGGGGAGATCAAGAGGAGGAAGAAAGAACTCAAGGTCAACAATGGAGGAGAGAGAATGGAGGGGAAGAAGTGTTTGGGTCGGAGGTGGAAGAGAGGTATAAATAAGGGGCCCAAAATATAGTTGTTGGGGCTGAGAAAAACGGTCAGATTCGCGCAAACCGGTAGTACCGCTTGTCAAAGCGGTACTACCGCTTTTCCCCAAAAAGCCAGATCTGAAAAATGGTCCAAAACCGGTAGTACCGCTCTGCGGAGCGGTACTACCGCTTGTGCTGAAAAACAGATCAAAACAATGTATGCAGGAGAGAGAAGGGAACAACAGCAGGTGAGTGTGCATGCGGTAGCAGCAGAAGGCGGCATGCGGCGTGGGGCTAGCAGCAGGCCACGCACGCACGCGCGGGCGGGAGATGGCCTGGACGTGCGGGGTCAACGCCCGATCTCTCCCGTGCGGGAGATCGAGGCGAGCGAGCGCAGGGCGATTTGGCGCGGGCGGCCTCAAGCGTGGCGGTGGTGGGCTTGCGGGGCGGCAGCGGCGCGGTGCGGGGTGGCGGCAGCGTGCGGTGGTTGGCTGGAGGTGGAGGACGGGCTGGGCCGGTACTACCGGCCACGGTACCGGCCTGGTACCGTAAATAAGTTACGGCACAACCGGGCCGGTACCGGCCTGGTACCGGTTCGAGTCCAGTAAGGAAAACTGCCAAATGCGGTAGTTGGGCCGGAAGCCCAAGCGGTACTACCGCCCACTTTTCCTTTTTCTTTTTTCTGCCGAACGGAAAATGCAATAACTCGGGCTAGAAAACTCGGAATGACATGAAACCAGTTTTATTGGAAAGAGGGCGACAAGAGCTACCTTATCACAAGGTGAAATCATGCAAAAGAGTATATGATGATTTTCTCATGGTCATAGAGGTGTAACCTCTCAATATGGTATATCGGGAAAATCATCACCCTTGCGCGTGCAACATGCAATGCAACCGGAATCCGTTTCCGATGAGCTAGAGCTTGTAATGGAGATGAACACAAGATCTAACTCATCTCATGGATAAGAACCAAGAACAACCAAGAACACGATGCAATGCATGCAAGGTTTGAGCTCTCTCCGACGATGCGACCCGCTAACCTATCGAGCACAAACCTTGACTTCGCGCGTTCCTCTCGAGTCGGCAAGCTCCGTCTTCACCCTCTTCATCATTGTCCATGCCACCGTCTTCCTCCAACATATACGCACGCCACCGTCTTCATCCATCTTCAACGCCGTCTTCTCTCTTCATCTTCTACGCCATATTCTCTCTTCATCTTCAACGCCATCTTCGTCTCTCTTCGACACCATCTTCATCATTGTACTCCGTCTTCTCCATCTTACAACCTTGAGTCCAACACATAGCTATGGACTTGACCTAAGATTGATTCTCAATGCAACCGTTAGTCCGTAGGGATTGTCATCAATTACCAAAACCACACATGGGGTAATGGACATGTTCTTTCAATCTCCCCCATTTTGGTAATTGATGACAATCTCTTTGAGAGGGTTTAGATATGGAATTTAGCGAACAACCCTAGTTGAATATTTATAACAAACTCCCCCATAATATATGCATGTGTGAATGAACTTGAATTTCATTGCATATACCGGCAATTAAAGCCTAGCGGAGTATCCTCTAAATATTCAACCATGCAAAGCAACAAATGCTATGCATGAAAGGCAAATGCTTAAGAACCAACAAAAGCAATTCCCTTAAACCGTCCAAACTTCTCCCCCATTGGCATCGATTGCCAAAATGGACGAAAGGTTTGGAAGGCCAATATAGTGAGCGTTCCTCCATAAGTTGTGCATTTCTCATAATTGTGAGTGAAATCAAATGCACATATTCAATGACGAATATTCGGAGGAAATCAAACTATATTGAGGATCAAAGATTGCAAGAGGATGTGAAGGTGAGAAAGCTTCGGCAAATGAAGCAAGCAATAAATGAACCAACAATATGCTCTAATTAATATGTGGAAGCTCCCCAAAGTTTGTGCACAAGATAAACAATTTGCATTGAAGAATAAGGTGCACAAGCATGGCATCATCACTCCCACAAGATCACTCAAAGCTTGTGCCAAAATCAACTATGAGTGCTTGAAGATGCAAATAGGATAAAACGAGCACTCATATCCAAGTTCTTTGTGAAGTCATCAAAGAGTCAAATAAGAATAAAGGAATGGACTCCAACAAAGAGGGATATCAAAAGATATGCACCATCTCTTATGTATATAAGTTTCTCTAAGTGGAAAACATCACAAAGATATTTATCCACAAAGAAACATGCACACACAAGATAGGTACAAGAGAAATAGAGCAAGATATCCAAAACAAGCATGCTCAAGGACTTATCTCATTTAAGGAAAGTAAAACCAAATATCAAGTAATGAGATAGCCAACTCCCAAAGAAAGCAAGGTTCCAAATAAACCAAACCCTCAACACTTTTCATGATGGCACAAAAGTACCGAAAAGAAAAGGTTTGTCTTCCAAAGTCAAGATCTTGAAACAAGGAAGTGTTCTAGCAAACATAGGAGAGCTCCCCCAAAATTAGTGCACCATTTAGAATTTTGCATTTGAATACAAAATGCACAAATGTGGGATTTGCTTAATCATGTTTGTCAAAACACCAACAAGGTTCAAGTGAAACAAGGAGATCCAAAAGAAGCAAGGAAGACAAATGGGAGTCTAACCCACAAGGACAAATTCTTGGCAAGAAATGAAGCAATCGAGCATATGAGCCAAGTGTGAGGATGATCTGGAACAATACTACACAATTTATTACTAATTGTCAAAGGACAAGAGGTGTATAGGAAATATCCATATGTAGTTTGTGAGTATGTCCAAGATTATCTTCACAACAAGAAAGCAAATGGTAAAGTGGGATTTGTTTGAGCACACATGTCACATAGGAACAAGATAATCTATAACATCAACTCTATGTGACACAACCTCAAATGTTCACATTTTCTAGGCTTGTAAAATGCACATGGCATAATACTCCCCCATAATGTGATAAAGACATTTTCCGTGCAAGAGGCAAATAAGAACCAAGTGAGATAATTAATGGACATTATAGGGTTTTAATTCATGATGTCACACATTTTAGGATTGTGAAATGCACGGAGCATATCACTCCCCCAAAATGGGATAGTCCATTAATTACTCACATGAGCCAACAACTAAGATATGAACAAGATGCAATAGGCTCAACAAAGAACAATTGTACATGATGTGCCACCCAATATATAAGAAGCAAGATAAGAAAGTAAGAAGCACAACATACACAATCACATGCAAGGCACAAAACCAACACATGTAAAAGGGGAGCAAGTAACTTTCAATGTAAAGGAGTTGAGGACTTGTTACCACAAGGAGGAGCATGGGTAAAGAATGAACGGAATAGTACTTGACTTGAGGAAGTGAAAATGATGAAGATCTCCTAAGTCTTCATGAACTAGTCAAGCCTCCATGCCCTCCACTTGTACTTATTGATCAAGTTTTGGCTTGTTGGTCCCCAAAAAAGTTGGGTCCTAAGAAGTTAGTCACAATAGGCTTGGCAACCCAAATGGTTTTTTGTGTGAAACCACTTTGAGTGCCAACATATTTGGCAAATACATTTCCAACCTTATCCTTGCAAAGTGAATAAGCACCATCGATCAAGATAGGGTTGTATGAGTTACCACTAGTGCAAAAGGAGGAGATGTGGCCCTTCTCACGGCATATGTAGCATGTTCTTCTCTTCTGCTTCTTCTCACTTGATTTCTCCACAACGGGAGCCTTGGCTTGATCCTTCTTGGGTAGCGGCCTTTCTTCAAGTCGAGGAAGACCTTGAGCTTGGCCTTGAGGTAGACCATGAGCTCCATCTTGAGGCCGCTTCCCTTGTTTCTTCACGCCAAGTGGCTTCTTCTTCAAGGGGCACAATCTAACATGATTCCCTTCAATCTTGCATTTGAAGCACACAATCTTGGCGGGGTCCTTCACATGCCCTTGGCCCTTCTTCCGCTTGTGCGAGGTGGACTTGTTCTTGTTGTTGGAGTTGAATCCAAGTCCACTCTTGTCATTAGGGAATTGCTTCCCCTCATGACCCTTTACCAAGTCCTTCTTCAAAGAAGTAACTTGGGCCTCAAGCTCTTTGATTTCCCCTACATGGTTAGTAACAACACAAGTACTAGAGGAAGTGGAAGCTTTATTGTTAGAGCAACAAGGCAAGGTATGTAATTCACCACAAGATATAGCAATAGCATGTGTGGGTGATTTACTAGCACATGGAATTATAGAGCAAGGCATAGAAGGTAGTTCACCACAAGATAAGTCAATAGCATGAGTGGGTGGACTAAAAGCACTAGCACATGGCAAAATAGCATTTTGAGAGGTAGTGCTAGTACTCACATGAGGCACACAAGATTTTACCTTTGTCATGATAGCCTCATGGGCTAACTTTAGCAAATTATGAGAGACTAGAAGATCATCATGGGAGCTAGAAAGCTTTCCATAGTTTTCTTCCAATTTCTCATAATTGCTTGTTAGCAAAGCAAGTTGAGCCCTTAGCTCAACATTCTCCTTCAAGATGGAGGCTTCACAAGAGGTAGAGTTAGTAGCACAAGCATTATCAATAATGGCACAAGGAGAAGGCAACTTAGCAAGCTCTATTAGGTTGAGAGCTTTAAATTGCTCATGTGACTCGGTGAGTTTGATGAGCTCACTCTCAATAGCCCTAGAGCTACCTTTGAGAAGCTCAAAATCCTCAAGGAGTTTATCACGAGCAATTTCTAGCTCACCATTTTTAGTTCGAAGATCTTGTGCCACCTCTAAAGCACCATCACGATGTCCCCTTTCTATAAGTATCCTTATAGCAAAGTTCTCTTCAAGAGTTTCTTTGGTGGCTTTTTGTTTTTTAAGAGCTTTACTAAGAGTTGCAATCTCGTTTTCATACTCGCGCTCATGCTCTTCCATTTTCTCAATACGTTTTGTGCTCGCAATGACAAAATCAAAGATTTTCATGAAGTTAGAGCGAACAAAAAATTTCTTAGGAAGAGCATGAAAAAACGACTCTCCCAACTTGTTTAAGGAAGCAACATTAAGTTCTTCCATATCATCATCCTCATCATCACTAGATATATAGGGTTCCAAGGAAGGAGATACCTTAGAAGCCTTAGCCATAAGGCAAGTGTAGGAACCGTGCGATGATGAAGAAGATGAACTACTTGAAGCTCCATCCAAGATCTTTTCTTGGCCCATAGTCTTTGGTTTCCTCTACATTTTTAGTCACACAAATACTAGAGGAAAGCAAAGTATCTTCATTATGGCAACAAGACAAGAGAAGCATATCATCATGGGACGAAGATATGCAAGGACTATCAACACTAGCATGTAAATCATTTATAGTGCTACAAGTGTTAAAGTCCAAAGATGAAACATTGCAATGGGATAGAGATGAAGAATCATCAAGAGAGCGCTCACCATCAACAATGCAATGTTCATCACCACTCACCATACCATTACCTTGTGTCTTACCACACATTGGTGAAGTGGAAGGAGCGTGATCATCCTCAATGGTCTTGGATCCACCATATGTATCTCGAAGCTTTGTCCAAACCTCATGAGCACTCGGAAAGGCGCAATGGAGGAAATCACTACATGACTCACAACACGGCAAAGGACTTTAGTAGCTTGAGCATCTAGATAAGAGTTTTTCTTCTCCTCAAAAGTTGGATTTTGTGGATCCTTAGGAGGAGAAAAACCCATATCAAGAATTCGCTCCACATGTGGGTGCATGTCCCTAAAATAATCAAGCATGTAGAATTTCCAAGCATCATAATTAGTGCCATCAAATGTAAAGGAGGAAATGTGCACTAATCCTCTAGCCGACGTCATACTCTCTAGGCGGTGAAGCCCAACAAGATAAGAGAGCCCTAGCTCTGATACCAATTGAATGTTCTAGGACGTCGCCTAGAGGGGGGGGTGAATAGGCGGTGTATAAAAACTTCTTCTTGAGAGCTAAACTAAGCGGAATAAAACTACAAGTGTTTACTAGTTTAGCTCAAGGCCTATCAACTAGGGGTTTTCCTAAGTGCTCCAACAACCTATGCTAGCATGATGAGCAACAAGGTAATAACAAGATAGGCATAGTATCAAGCATGATAGATATCACAATGTAAAGCGCATAGGTAAAGGAGCTCGGGTTGAGAAGTAACCGGTGCACGAGGAGACGACGATGTATCCCGAAGTTCACACCCAAGGGTACTACGTCTCCGTTGGAGCGGTGTGGAGGCACGAGGCACTCCAAGAAGCCAACTAGGGCCACCGTATTCTCCTCGAGCCTTTCCACCAAAGGAAAGCCTCGATCCACTAAGGGACCCTTGAGGGTGGTCACCGAACCCGTACAAGCTTGGGCAAACACCCAAGTATCAACCTTGAGGCAACTCCACAATGAGGAGGCTCTCAAGTACACGGCCACAAGAGGCTTACAACACACCACCAAGGAAACCAACTCCACCAAGGATGCTATGCGCCACACGAGGCTAACACACTCCACCTAGGACATCAACTCCACCAAGGATGCAACGCGCCACGAGAGGCTACCACACTCCACAAAGGCCACACCGCCACAAAGACCACCACGCCACTAAGACGATAAGATCACAAAGGCTACAAGGCCACAAAGGAGACAACGCGCCACAAGAGGCAAGATGGCCACTAAGGCAAGAACACCACTAAGATGAACATGAACTCTACAAGATCGAAACCCCGGAGAGAACTCAAACCGATGCACCTAATGCAATGGCAAAGAACACCACTAAGATGCCCAAGTTCTTCTCTCCCAAATTCCAACAAAGCTACACAAGCTATTGGGGGAATAAGGGAGGAAGAACAAAGAGTGGAGAAACACCAAGAAACTCCAAGATCTAGATCTAGCAAGATCCCCTCACTTGGAGAGGGATTCAATCGGTGAAGCTCTAGATCTAGATCTCCTCTCTCCTTTCCCCCAAAAATATGCAACAAATAGTGGGGAGATCAAGAGGAGGAAGAAAGAACTCAAGGTCAACAATGGAGGAGAGAGAATGGAGGGGAAGAAGTGTTTGGGTCGGAGGTGGAAGAGAGGTATAAATAAGGGGCCCAAAATATAGCTGTTGGGGCTGAGAAAAACGGTCAGATTCGCGCAAACCGGTAGTACCGCTTGTCAAAGCGGTACTACCGCTTTTCCCCAAAAAGCCAGATCTGAAAAATGGTCCAAAACCGGTAGTACTGCTCTGCGGAGCGGTACTACCGCTTGTGCTGAAAAACAGATCAAAACAATGTATGCAGGAGAGAGAAGGGAACAACAGCAGGCGAGTCTGCATGCGGTAGTAGCAGAAGGCAGCATGCGGCGTGGGGCCAGCAGCAGGCCACGCACGCACGCGCGGGCGGGAGATGGCCTGGACGCGCGGGGTCAACGCCCGATCTCTCCCGTGCGGGAGATCGAGGCGAGCGAGCGCGGGGCGATTTGGCGCGGGCGGCCTCGAGCGTGGCGGTGGTGGGCTTGCGGGGCGGCAGCGGCGCGGTGCGGGGTGGCGGCAGCGTGCGGTGGTGGGCTGGAGGTGGAGGACGGCTGGGCCGGTACTACCAGCCACGGTACCGGCCTGGTACCGTAAATAAGTTACGGCACAACCGGGCCGGTACCGGCCTGGTACCGGTTCGAGTCCGATAAGGAAAAGCGCCAAATGCGGTAGTTGGGCCGGAAGCCCAAGCGGTACTACCGCCCACTTTTCCTTTTTCTTTTTTCTGCCGAACGGAAAATGCAATAACTCGGGCTAGAAAACTCGGAATGACATGAAACCAGTTTTGTTGGAAAGAGGGCGACAAGAGATACCTTCTCACAAGGTGAAATCATGAAAAAGAGTATATGATGATTTTCTCATGGTCATAGAGGTGTAACCTCTCAATATGGTATATCGGGAAAATCATCACCCTTGCGCGTGCAACATGCAATGCAACCGGAATCCGTTTCCGATGAGCTAGAGCTTGTAATGGAGATGAACACAAGATCTAACTCATCTCATGGATAAGAACCAATAACAACCCAAGAACACGATGCAATGCATGCAAGGTTTGAGCTCTCTCTGATGATGCGACCCGCTAACCTATCGAGCACAAACCTTGACTTTGCGCGTTCCTCTCGAGTCGGCAAGCTCCGTCTTCACCCTCTTCATCATTGTCCATGCCACCGTCTTCCTCCAACATATACGCACGCCACCGTCTTCATCCATCTTCAACGCCGTCTTCTCTCTTCATCTTCTACGCCGTATTCTCTCTTCATCTTCAACGCCATCTTCGTCTCTCTTCGACACCATATTCATCATTGTACTCCGTCTTCTCCATCTTACAACCTTGAGTCCAACACATAGCTATGGACTTGACCTAAGATTGATTCTCAATGCAAGCGTTAGTCCATAGGGATTGTCATCAATTACCAAAACCACACATGGGGTAATGGACATGTTCTTTCAGCTGCTCGTGCTTCCAAACCCCTGAAAACCAAGTTATTCCAAAGTGTCCACTATAAATACCCATGCATGGCATTTCAAACCATTCCAAGTAAATTCTCATGCGCTACCTTTAAACCTTCAAAATGCTTCTCAATTTGTATCAATGTTTTATAGCTCATGAGGAAGTATGTGGTGTTTATCTTTCAACCTTGTCGTTTACTTTTGACAGACTTTCATAATAAGAGCTGGCAACGGGGTTCCCAGCCCCAATTAATCAAACTTCATTCTCTTCACATGTTTTGCCCTGATTCATCAGTAAGCAACTTAATTTTGCAAATAGACACTCCTCCATGGTATGAGATTGATGGAAGGCACCCGAGGATTCGGTTAGCCATGGCTTGTGTAAGCAAAGTGTCACCCATAATAAAACTAAAGTACGTGTGTAAACAGAAGAGAAGAGGGATGATCTACCTTGCTGGTAGAAATAACGTCCTTCATGGGAGCCGCTCTTGAAAGTATGGTTGACGAGGTAGTTGGAGTACCCATTACCATTCGTTGACAACAACAAACACCTCTCAAAATAATTTTACTCCTGTTTTAAAAATGAAAAGCTCTAGCGCATATTAATCCCTGCTTCCCTCTGCGAAGCGTCAATCTTTTACTTTTATGTTGAGTCACCATCCTTTCTTTGAGCACTTTCTTGAGAGCACAACTGTCATTATTAGTATAATATGCTTGTACCAAAATGTGATTAACTGTGGTATAACTTTGATGCTTTTATCTTTGACAATCTCTACTTCTAGTCTTTCCATGAACTTCAAAGGTGCCCGAGCATTTATGTTTTGCTGTACAAATACGGGCAAGCGAGATACCACTTTATCATACCCTTTTATGAACATTGCAATCCTGCTGATAGACATGATTCATGATGCTTATTATTAATTCGTTGGTACCTTTCCATGATTGACATAGCTACTAGATGATTTTATTTGCATGTATCTTATTATGAATTGCCTAAGTACTTGTCCATATCATGAGAATATTTACATCATATGAACAAATGTGTTCGTGAAAGTTCTTTTATCGCACTCAGTTGTTAACTGAATTTCTTGAGGACAAGTGATGTCTACGGGTGCTTCTATTCTTGTAGACAGTGTTGGGCCTCCAAGAGCAGAGGTTTGTAGAACAGCAGCAAGTTTCCCTTAAGTGGATCACCCAAGGTTTATCGATCTCAGGGAGGAAGAGGTCAAAGATATCCCTCTCATGCAACCCTACAACCACAAAGCAAGAAGTCTCGTGTGTCCCCAACACACCTAATAGGTGCACTAGTTCAGCGAAGAGATAGTGAAATACAGGTGGTATGAAATAGTATGAGCAGTAGCAACAACACCAGAAAAGTGCTTTGTTGTCCAGGACTAGCGTGTAGTTGATGGTGGTAGTATTGCAGGCAGTACAGATACAGTGAAACAGTAAACAAGCAGCGATAGCAGTATTTAGGAACAAGGCCTAGGGATCATACTTTCACTAGTGGACACTCTCAACATTGATCACATAACAGAATAAATAGATAGATGCTAGACTCTACACCCTCTTGTTGGATGATGAACACCACTAACTGTGTAGGATTACACGAACCCTCAATGCCGGAGTTAACAAGCTCCACAATATTCGATGTCATGTTTAAATAACCTTAGAGTGCATGACAGATCAACATAACCAAACCAAGTACTAACATAGCATCCACACTGTCACCTTCACGCTACGAAAGGAGGCATAGATCACATCAATATTATCATAGCAATAGTGAACTTCATAATCTACAAGAGATCACAATCATAGCCTACGCCAAGTACTAACACGATGCACACACTGTCACCATTACACCGTGCAGGAGGAATAAACTACTTTAATAACATCACTAGAGTAGCACATAGATAAATTGTGATACAAAACACATTGCAATCATAAAGAGATATAAATAAGCACTTCACTATGCCATTCATAACGGTGAATAAGTATTCTGTGAAATATAGCCTAAGAGACCCACACGGTGCACACACTCGTCACCTTTACACACGTGGGACAAGGAGTCTCCGGAGATCACATAAGTAAAACCCACTTGACTAGCATAATGACATCTAGATTACAAGCATCATCATATGAATCTCAATCATGTAAGGCAGCTCATGAGATTATTGTATTGAAGTACATAGGGAGAGAGATGAACCACATAGCTACCGGTACATCCCCGAGCCTCGATGGAGAACTACTCCCTCCTCATGGGAGACAGCAGCGGTGATGAAGATGGCGGTGGTGTCGATGGAGGAGCCTTCCGGGGGCACTTCCCCGTCCCGGCGGTGTGCCGGAACAGAGAGTCATGTCCCCCAGATCTTGGCTTCGCGATGGCGGCGGCTCTGGAAGGTTTCTCGTACCGTGGCTTTTCCGTATCGAGGTTTTAGGTCGAGGACCTTTATATAGGCGAAGAGGCGGAGTCGGAGGGTCGAAGAGGCGGCGAGGGGGTAAGGCCGCGCGGCCAGGGCCTGGGCCGCGCCGGCCTACCTCCTAGGCCCACTAGGGCTCCCCTCTGGCGACTCTCGGGTGTTCTGGAAGCTTCGTGGAAAAATAGGATGCTGGGCGTTGATTTCGTCCGATTCCGAGAATATTTCCTTACTAGGATTTCTAAAACCAAAAACAGCAGAAAACAAAGCAATCGGCCCTTCAAAGATCTCGTCAATAGGTTAGTTCCGAAAACGCATAATTATGACATAAAGTGTGCATAAAACATGTAGATATCATCAATAATGTGGCATGGAACATAAGAAATTATCGATACGTCGGAGACGTATCGGCATCCCCAAGCTTAGTTCTGCTCGTCCCGAGCAGTAAACGATAACAAAGATAATTTCTCGGAGTGACATGCCATCATAACCTTGATCATACTATTGTAAGCATATGTAATGAATGCAGCGATCAAAACAATGTAAATGACATGAGTAAACAAATGAATCATAAAGCAAAGACTTTTCATGAATAGTACTTCAAGACAAGCATCAATAAGTCTTGCATAAGAGTTAACTCATAAAGCAATAATTCAAAGTAAAGATATTGAAGCAACACAAAGGAAGATGAAGTTTCAGCGGTTGCTTTCAACTTATAACATGTATATCTCATGGATAATGTAAAGTAATATAACAAGTGCAATATGCAAGTATGTAGGAATCAATGCACAGTTCACACAAGTGTTTGCTTCTTGAGGTGGAGAGAAATAGGTGAACTGACTCAACAATAAAAGTAAAAGAATGGTCCTTCAAAGAGGAAAGCATCGATTGCTATATTTGTGCTAGAGCTTTGATTTTGAAAACAAGAAACAATTTTGTCAACGGTAGTAATAAAGCATATGTGTTATGTAAATTATATCTTACAAGTTGCAAGCCTCATGCATAGTATACTAATAGTGCCCGCACCTTGTCCTAATTAGCTCGGATTACCGGATTATCATCGCAATACATATGTTTTAACCAAGTGTCACAAAGGGGTACCTCTATGCCGCTCGTACAAAGGTCTAAGGAGAAAGCTCGCATTGGATTTCTCGCTTTTGATTATTCTCAACTTAGACATCCATACCGGGACAACATAGACAACGGATAATGGACTCCTCTTTAATGCTTAAGCATTCAACAACAATTAATTTTCTCATATGAGATTGAGGATATATGTCCAAAACTGAAACTTCCACCATGGATCATGGCTTTAGTTAGCGGCCCAATGTTCTTCTCTAACAATATGCACGCTCTAACCATAAGGTGGTAAATCTCCCTTACTTCGAGACAAGACGAACATGCATAGCAACTCACATGATATTCAACAAAGAGTAGTTGATGGCGTCCCCAGGAACATGGTTATCGCACAACAAGCAACTTAATAAGAGATAAAGTGCATAAGTACATATTCAATACCACAATAGTTTTTAGGCTATTTGTACCATGAGCTATATATTGTAAAGGTGAAGAATGGAAATTTTAAAGGTAGCACTCAAGCAATTTACTTTGGAATGGCGGAGAAATACCATGTAGTAGGTAGGTATGGTGGACACAAATGGCATAGTGGTTGGCTCAAGTATTTTGGATGCATGAGAAGTATTCCCTCTCGATACAAGGTTTAGGCTAGCAAGGTTATTTGAAACAAACACAAGGATGAAGCGGTGCAGCAAAACTCACATAAAAGACATATTGTAAACATTATAAGGCTCTACACCGTCTTCCTTGTTGTTCAAACTCAATACTAGAAATTATCTAGACTTTAGAGAGACCAAATATGCAAACCAAATTTTAGCATGCTCTATGTATTTCTTCATTAATAGGTGCAAAGCATATGATGCAAGAGCTTAAACATGAGCACAACAATTGCCAAGTATCACATTATCCAAGACATTTTAGCAATTACTACATATATCATTTTCCGTTTCCAACCATATAACAATTAACGAAGCAGTTTCAACCTTCGCCATGAACATTAAAAGCTAAGAACACATGTGTTCATACAAACCAGCGGAGCGTGTCTCTCTCCCACACAAGCATTTATTCAAACAAAAACAAAAACAAGAAACATACAGACGCTCCAAGTAAAATACATAAGATGTGACCGAATAAAAATATAGTTTCAAGAGAAGGAACCTGATAATTTGTCGATGAAGAAGGGGATGCCTTGGGCATCCCCAAGCTTAGATGCTTGAGTCTTCTTGAAATATGCAGGGATGAACCACCGGGGCATCCCCAAGCTTAGAGCTTTCACTCTTCTTGATCATAGTATATCATCCTCCTCTCTTGACCCTTGAAAACTTCCTCCACACCAAACTCGAAACAAACTCATTAGAGGGTTAGTGCATAATCAAAAACTCACATGTTCAGAGGTGACACAATCATTCTTAATACTTCGGACATTGCCCAAAGCTACTGGAAGTTAATGGAACAAAGAAATCCATCCCACATAGCAAAAGAGGCAATGCGAAATAAAAGGCAGAATCTGTCAAAACGAACAGTCCGTAAAGACGAATTCTAAAGGGGCACCAGACTTGCTCAAATGAAAATGCTCAAATTGAATGAAAGTTGCGTACATATCTGAGGATCACTCACGTAAATTGGCATAATTTTCTGAGTTACCTACAGAGAATTAGGCCTAGATTCGTGACAGCAAGAAATCTGTTTCTGCGCAGTAATCTAAATCTAGTATGAACCTTACTATCAACGACTTTACTTGGCACAACAATGCAATAAAAATAAGATAAGGAGAGGTTGCTACAGTAGTAAACAACTTCCAAGACACAAATGTAAAACAAAATACTGTAGCAAAATAAGCACATGGGTTATCTCCCAAGAAGTTCTTTCTTTATAGCCATTAAGATGGGCTCAGCAGTTTTAATGATGCACTCGCAAGAAATAGTATTTGAAGCAAAAGAGAGCATCAAGAAGCAAATTCAAAACACATTTAAGCCTAACATGCTTCCTATGAAAAGGAATCTTGTAAATAAACAAGTTCAAGAAGCATAATGCAACAAGCATAGAAAAACTAGACAAGCTCAACTTCAAAATTTTAAGCATATAGAGAGGTGTTTTAGTAACATGAAAATTTCTACAACCATATTTTCCTCTCTCATAATAATGTCCAGTAGCATCATGAGCAAACTCAACAGTATAACTATCACATAAAGCATTCTTATCATGAGTCTCATGCATAAAATTATTACTCTCCACATAAGCATAATCAATTTTATTAGTAATAGCGGGAGAAAATTCAACAAAGTAGCTATCATTATTATTCTCATCATCAAATATAGGAGGCATATTGTAATCATAATCAAATTTATCCTCCATAATAGGTGGTAACAAAAGACTACTATCATTATAATCATCATAAATTGGAGGCAAAGTATCATCAAAGTAAATTTCCTCCTCAATGCTTGGGGGACTAAAAAGATCATGCTCATCAAAACCAGCTTCCCCAAGCTTAGAATTTTCCATAGCATTAGCAACAATAGTGTTCAAAACATTCGTATTAATAACATTCCCATTAGCATGCATATAAAGTTCCATGGGTTTTTTAATTCTCTCTTCAAACACATCATGTCCTAATTCAAGATAAAGTTCATAAAGATCTCTCATATTATTGTTGTTTTCCATTATGCCTAACTAGTGTAAACAAGAAACAAAAAGTTGCAATTGCAGGATCTAAAGGAAATAGCTTCGAGCACAAACACAATGGCGCCGTAAAAGTATCGTTACCTGGAACCGGAGTATGAGTGCCTTTTACCTTTCCTCCCCGGCAACGGCGCCGGAAAAGTACTTGATGTCTACGGGTGCTTCTATTCTTCTAGACAGTGTTGGGCCTCCAAGAGCAGAGGTTTGTAGAACAAGCAGCAAGTTTCCCTTAAGTGGATCACCCAAGGTTTATCGATCTCAGGGAGGAAGAGGTCAAAGATATCCCTCTCATGCAACCCTACAACCACAAAGCAAGAAGTCTCTTGTGTCCCCAACACACCTAATAGGTGCACTAGTTCGGCAAAGAGATAGTGAAATACATGTGGTATGAAATAGTATGAGCAGTAGCAACAACACCAGAAAAGTGCTTTGCTGTCCAGGACTAGCGTGTAGTTGATGGTGGTAGTATTGCAGAGCGATGAATACGAGTGAAACAAGTAAACAAGCAGCGATAGCGATATTTAGGAACAAGGCCTAGGGATCATACTTTCACTAGTGGACACTCTCAACATTGATCACATAACAGAATAAATAGATAGATGCTAGACTCTACACCCTCTTGTTGGATGATGAACACCACTAACCGTGTAGGATTACACGAACCCTCAATGCCGGAGTTAACAAGCTCCACAATATTCGATGTTCATGTTTAAATAACCTTAGAGTGCATGACAGATCAACATAACCAAACCAAGTACTAACATAGCATGCACACTTTCACCTTCACGCTACGAAAGGAGGCATAGATCACATCAATATTATCATAGCAATAGTTAACTTCATAATCTACAAGAGATCACAATCATAGCCTACGCCAAGTACTAACACGATGCACACACTGTCACCATTACATCGTGCAGGAGGAATAAACTACTTTAATAACATCACTAGAGTAGCACATAGATAAATTTTGATACAAAACACATTGCAATCATAAAGAGATATAAATAATCACTTCACTATGCCATTCATAACAGTGAATAAGTATTCTGTGAAATATAGCCTAAGAGACCCACACGGTGCACACACTGTCACCTTTACACACGTGGGACAAGGAGTCTCCGGAGATCACATAAGTAAAACCCACTTGACTAGCATAATGACATCTAGATTACAAGCATCATCATATGAATCTCAATCATGTAAGGCAGCTCATGAGATTATTGTATTGAAGTACATAGGGAGAGATGAACCACATAGCTACCGAGTACGCCCCGAGCCTCGATGGAGAACTACTCCCTCCTCATGGGAGACGAGCAGCGGTGATGAAGATGGCGGTGGTGTCGATGGAGGAGCCTTCCGGGGGCACTTCCCCGTCCCGGCGGTGTGCCAGAACAGAGAGTCCTGTCCCCCAGATCTTGGCTTCGCGATGGCGGCGGCTCTGGAAGGTTTCTCGTACCGTGGCTTTTCCGTATCGAGGTTTTAGGTCGAGGACCTTTATATAGGCGAAGAGGCGGAGTCGGAGGGTCGAAGAGGCGGCGAGGGGGAAGGCAGCGCGGCCAGGGCCAGGGCCGCGCCAGCCTACCTCCTGGGCCCACCAGGGCTCCCCTCTGGCGACTCTCGGGTGTTCTAGAAGCTTCGTGGAAAAATAAGATGCTGGGCGTTGATTTCGTCCGATTCCGAGAATATTTCCTTACTAGGATTTCTGAAACCAAAAACAGCAGAAAACAACGAAGCGGCCCTTCGGCATCTCGTCAATAGGTTAGTTCCGGAAAACGCATAATTATGACATAAAGTGTGCATAAAACATGTAGATATCATCAATAATGTGGCATGGAACATAAAAAATTATCGATACGTCGGAGACGTATCAACAAGCAATAAGCTAAGCTTGGGGGGAGTTGATACGTCCAAAACGTATCTACTTTCCCGAACACTTTTGCTATTGTTTTGCCTCTAATTTGTGTATTTTGGATACAACTAACACGGACTAACGCTGTTTTCGAGCGAGAACCACAGTGTCTCGTTTTTGTGCAGAAATTCAACTTTCAGGAAAATCCCCGGAATTTATGTCAAAGGGCTTATTTTTCCAGAAGATTCACGGAGCCAGAAGGGCAGGCCAGGGGGAGGCACATGGCCTCCACACCATGGGCCGGCGCGGCCTAGGAGGGGGGCACGCCGCCCTATGGTGAGGCCGCCTCGGCCAGCCTCTGACGCCCCCTCTGGACTATTTAAGGGTTTCGATCTAAAAACGCGAGAAGGGAAGTGGAAGTCGCCAGAAACCATCCAGACCGCCGCCACCATCGTGAAACTCCGTCTTGGGACCAGAAACTCCGTTCTGGCACTCCGCCGGGACGGGGATTGGAGGAGATCATCACCATCATCGCCACCGACGCCTCTCCATCGACTAACCATGTTTCCCCCATCCATGTGTGAGTAATTCCCCCGCTGTAGGCTGAAGGGGATGGTAGGGATTGGATGAGATTGGTCATGTAATAGCATAAGATTGTTAGGGCATAGTGCCTAGTGTCCGTAATTGGTACTTTGATGATATTGTTGCAACTTGTTATGCTTAATGCTTGTCACTAGGGCCCGAGTGCCATGATCTCAGATCTGAACATGTTATTGTTTCATGATGATATTCATTGTTTTATGATCTTACCTGCAAGTTGTATACACATATCGCTCTCCGGAACCCGAGGCCCCAAAGTGACAGAAATTGGGACAACCGGAGGGGAAGGCGGTGATGTGAGGATCACATGTGTTCACGGAGTGTTAATGCTTTGCTCCGGTGCTCTATTAAAAGGAGTACCTTAATTTCCAGTAGATTCCCTAGAGGCCCGGCTGCCACCGGCTGGTAGGACAAAAGATCACTACAAGAAAAGTTGCCATGGCCGACGAAGTTGAAGTCGTGCCGTGGTTGCTGGTGTACCATGGCCGACGATTTTGGGTCTGTCCGTTGTGCATGTCAAAACGTTTTTTTTCTCATTTTTGAGGCCACCTAGCCCGACGAAGCCGGCCAAAACGTTGCGTATGGTGGCCCGGGACGTGGTGCATCTCGAATTCTCGGGTTCGCCGGCCGAGTCAACGCAAATCCGCACCGCCGAGGGATGTAGGGCCCAGATGGCAACCTCTCTGGCATTGTTTTTTCTCTCGATCGCGCCATCTCGTTCAACGCTCTCCGATCGAGCCGTTTACGATGCAGGATCATGGGTCCCGCATGTCATCCTCTATGAACCAAAATTCTTTATATTCTTGGATTTTTTTGACCCCCTGATTTCTGGCTACTTCCTTTTTCTTTTGATCCCTTGCCTCCTTGGAAACGTTGAGACCGCTGCTGCTAAATGGGACCTGCATGTCATTCTCTATGTACTATAAAACTTTCTTTTCTTGGATTTTTTTGGCACCTCATATTTGGTCACTTACCTTTTTCTTTCGATCCCTGCCGCCTCTCAAACGGTGATACCGCTGCTGCTAAATGGGACCCGCATGTCATCCTCTATGTACTATAAAACTTTCTTTTCTTGGATTTTTTTGGCACCTCATATTTGGTCACTTACCTTTTTCTTTCGATCCCCTGCCGCCTCTCAAACGGTGATACCGCTGCTGCTAAATGGGACCCGCATGTGTTGCGGTCAGAAACCCACCGGCGGGCAGCGACTGGCAACACCATAGAGCCGGGAACAACTAGGGCTGCGGCTGACCCCAGTCCCTCAGAGCGACGGCCCGCAAAGCCTTCCGGTCACACGTCCGATGCTTGTCGCAAGGGCGTGCCACCTGACCTATACCTGGTCGGGAAGGTGTTGGATGATGCCTCGCTTAGTTTCCTGCATGGCATACACGTAAACGTTAAATACGAGCCTCGATCGGCTCTCGGGTTGTCTCGTGAATCGGCTCAAAGAGCCTATCCACCCATGATTCATACGAGGTGTACGAATATATGGTGGTCCTGCTTGATCAAGATAAAGCTAAAGCGATCTACGACGATTTAGGGTTTTCACCGCATAATCGGATCATCCTACTCACGATTGGGCCTCGCGCTCGCGTACGGTGATCGTAAGCCGATCCTAGACAGGGCCTAAAAACCAACACGAGGTTGATCCCGGAACATCCCTGTCTAGGGCTAGCAAACTACACCCTACACGCCGCTGGATCCTCCAACCCTTTGTAAGGCCTAACTATTGCAGATATTAAACTAATCCTTGAAGAACAAGGAGCAACCGTAACGGATCGGATCTACTAAACAAAGATCAAGCGGGGTGCCGCCCTACACCTAAGATAGGTGTAAGGGCGGCTAGATGTATAAGGGTTGCACTACGACAGCATATGATACGAGGAACAATGCTAACCCTAACACATCTAAGATAACTACGTTGCTCGCCATCAAAAGGCTTCGAGCACGAGCAACGCATGAACAACGTACATAAGCTTATGCTGCCTAGATCGCAAGATGCGATCTAGGCAGGATGGTGCTTACCGGGAGAAACCCTCGAGACGAAGGAGTTGGCGATGCGCGAGATTGATTGTGTTGAACGTTGGTTGTTGTTTATTTCATAAACCCTAGATACATATTTACAGTCCAAGGGACTTTCTAATTCAGGTGTGCACCTAACCGTGCACGGGTCAAACTCTAACTAACCGATACGTAATCTAATATGTTACAGATACAAGGGCAAACTAGCCCAAACTTTGCATATAAGGCCGATTCACGTATTTCTTCCGTATATAATCTTTAAGCCCATCTTGATCGCGGCCCACCTCTGACTCGGTCAAATTCTGGTGATAACACATGCCCCCCTGGTTTTGGAAATGTCATTTCCAAAATCATTATGCTTATCCCTCATCGGGTCATGTCATGGCGTCTTGCTTCCTTGACTTTATCACCAATAAAAATGAAGGAATGTCTTCACTTAACCCTGCTGATAGCCAGAGTCAGGCACTCCCCAAAAGAGCCGATGGTACCACACCAGCCTCTACGATAAAACGGGAGCAAGGCCAACCTAACTGCCCTTCCAAACGGTAACCTGCGCCCTTCGTCTGAGAAACTCAGATCCCCAAATCGCCGCCCGGCAGCTCTACGGATCTCAGATCTCAGCCGCGCCGTCCCGATTCCTCAGCGCATCCAATGGCGGAATCATCCAACGCCAACGCCATGGTCTCCGGTCTGAAGGTAATCCTCAACAGCCCCCTTGCCACATGCATCAATGTCAGGAGTAAACAGCAAACACCTGAATTAATGTTCTATTCTACTATCAATTTTAGGTCTCAGACATCCTGCTGCCACATCCTTCTCTCGCAAATTCTATGTGCCTCGGTCCTCGTTCTTCCGAGAGTCCCGCCCTCTTAATTTCATGCGAAGCTAACAGAATCCCCTTCGTGAATCAGAACTTAGATCCGACCTCCTGGGCCGGCTGCTGCGAGCCTGGCCTAATCCCCACGAGGGTTGGGTGACATGGTACAACAGAGTATCCAAAACCCATTATGCCACCCGGGAAGCCATAGGGATAGCCGATGCCCTGTCATTATCATTGTCTCCTCTTGAAAAGAATGAAAATATTCGAAAACCATCGGCTACTTCAGTCCGACGCACCGAACTCGCTTCATGTTTGGCCATGGCCCTATGACACCAACCCTGCTGGATGTGGCCATGATCACAGGCCTAGACATTGCATCCCCAAGCCCTTACGCATTCAAGCTGCCGAAAGTCCCTTTCACCCTTTCTTCTAAAAAGAGTGTACCGGTTGGGGTGCCTACCTCAATCGTTATATGAAGACCAAAGGCCTGTGACGGAGAGAGAACACACAGCCTTCTCGAACTTTTGGTTGGAACACTTCATATTCTCGTGGCCCATCACTTGCCCCTACCAAGAATTACCTTTCCCTAGCCTATGAGCCGGCCAAAGGCACCCATCTTGGCCTAGGCAAGCTGTTTCTTGGAGAGGTCTATCGATCTCTTCAATCGATGTCCGTCAAACTGTTCTCTCAAAAGACAGATTAAAAGCGGCGGTCCCCGGTGGTTTATTCGGTTATGGGCGCAGCTATACTTTCGGAACCGGATCCCGGACTTCCCACCTTTGACCTCCTGCACCTTTCCCGATGCTAACGGAAAGGATATCCGATGTACCGGCTATGGCCAAGCCTTGTATGGTCTCCCGAGCAGCGAGGCTGATCCCTAAGGAAGCGACGGGGTGGTTCAAGATCTTCTTCCAAGGTTTGGACAACCCCCTGTTCTTTCCTTATACTGAGCCGGAGAATTTTGAAAATCCAGTCTCCTTTCGATTGGATAACTTTGCCGATGACGATAGCACCCAGCATCTGTATTCCATCATGATTCGTCCTTGCTTCCTCCCTGTTGGCATGAGTACCTCGAACCGGATCATCAAGCCTGGTTATGAGTGTTATCAACCGGTAGTGGTAGCCCGACAGCTCGGTCTTGGGCAGGTGCCTCCACACTTCTTCTTACACCACCGACGGCAAGCGGAGCTGAACCGCTCGACATCCTTGTCGGCCAAAGGTGTTACACCTTCTTTGATGCTTTGGCCATCCCAATTCCCCACGACCTCCGTTTCTCCTTCACTACCGACGGTTTCGAGACTTGGTGGTCCATGTGGAAGACCCATGTCTTCAGAAGGGCTTTAGGACCGCTGTTGAGACAACTTGATGCCGAGTACGACATCCCCGCAGACCAGGTACCATCACTCAAATATTTCTTGTAACTGCTTATGGTGATTGTCTGTGACCTGACTCCATCTCCTAGCAGCAACAAGATGGCCCAGCTCCCACGCAAGCCGATGGCTCCCCTTCGTATTCCTTCCTCCGGCCCCAGTGGTTCTCTTACGCCGAGCTCGCCACCTCCGAAGAAAGTCATAATGCGAGCCAGCCGATTTCACCGAAATCGGCTCCCAAGAGTAAAGCAACTTCGGGGCCGGTTGCCCCCGAGCCTCGACTCGGGCGAGGACGGCGGTGAGGAAGGTGGCCGTCGAGAAGACCCCGAAGCGCAAAGCTCACCGCCTGGAAAGCTTGCACGTAAGTTGATCCGTGTCTTGATCGAACACAATTGCCTTCCAACCTTTGTAACATGGTTGTACCCCTTCTTTCAGGCTTCCACTGAAGAGAACTCCAGTGAGGGAGCACAGTCCAGTCCAAGGGACTCCTCCCCAGGCGATACAGAAAGATCCACCACACAGAGCCAGACGGACTCGCCAACGTCGGCTTCTAGGAAAAGGTCGACTCCCGAGCCTGCTGTCCTTTAGGCTCCGATCCAAACGAGGTCACGCATGAAGCGTCGATGCGTCAAAAGGGCTCGCACAGGCCCACAAGTCTCCTCGCCGAGCCAGGAAGTTTCAAATGTAATTCCCTCAACAGCTCGTGTTCCACATCGTCTTGTCACTAATTGGATTGCTTCACCATTTCCCTTGCAGACTAATGGGACTTCTAGCGGGGACGTTGAAGAGGTGCCGATGCCATCTGCTGCCCTTGGCCTATCCAACTCGCCAAGCGTGACTGACCAAGTGGCTAACCTGGCCCAGCCTACCGCAAAGCCGATTGTCACAACATCGGCTTCCCTTCCTTTCTTGGGAGAGGTAAGCTCGACTCTCTCTCTCGGGCCTACTCTTTTCCTTTGTCGTATGCTCATGCTGCTCTTGCTCGTCTGTCAGGGGTGTGATCCTTCAAGCTTGCTGACGTTCGACCCCGACTCCATCGAGCCAGCTATTTCCAAAGCAGGTGAAGAGCCAGACCCTAGCGCGGTCGATGGCCCGCTCCAGCGTCTCAAAGTTTTGCTCTCCTCCTCGGTCGATACCACGGTCGAGAACCCCGAGGCAATCAAGGGCATCCTCGAGGACATCCAGCCCCGTCTCCCGGTGACGCCGCAAGTTAAGCTTTGGCCGGCGGTGACTTTGTCGGTTTTCGGGTCAAGGGTGCAGTCGGCTCGTCAAAGGATTACTCTTCGCCGCGCCCAACTCCCGTTGAGAGCCGATATCGCAGACAAATGTCAACGGCTCAACGAGAAGAAAGCCGCTTTAGACGCCAAGACCGCCACTTCCACTCATAGTGTCAAACTTGAGACCTTGCGCAAGGAACTGGAGACCTTGAAAAGAGGGCCAGGGAGACCAAACAACTTATCCAAGATGAGGAATCCCTCATTGCTCGCTCCCAAGAGGAAGCAAAAGGTCTCACAGCTGATCTGAAGACCGACCTGGCTGAAATTCGTGCCCTGAGCAGCCAGTTGGTGATGGGGAGAGACGAGGACGACGAGGCCGAGATCGCCGAGGTGGATCGAATCCGTGCCGATGCTCTTCACGCCCTTAATGCTTTTCTTCAGTAGGGCCTCTTTGTGTAAACTGATGCATGTAAACTTGCTTCGCTGTACTTGTCAAAGTCGACTGCCGTGCATCGGCTTTCTTAACATTCTGAAGGCAATGTCTGTGCATCGGCTCTAGTTGCATCGCCAACTCGATTTGATTTTTTTTTATTTTTTTACTGGCCAATTTCCCTATCGGCCACCAATATTCCTCCGCACATGCTCAATGGTGTCGCGCATGCTCATATGATTAGGTGCCCCCCGAGCCGATTCTGCCAGGTAACTGCTGATATCGGCTCTATGGTTAGCCAAGGTACTACGATGTGAACGTCGGCTTTGTTAGGAACAATGTGGATTTCTTCCAGTGCATCAGCCGACGCATCCCATTGCCCATTAGATCGACGTTGAGCCCAGACCGAAAGCATGGTGAGGATGATTTTGGCCGATTCCTAGAATCGGCCACTATGTTAGTAGGTCCACGAAGGTCTGGCGATGTTTCTTCACAGATCTTTGGGGCCAATCTCACGGATCGGCATTACCGCGTTTGCCCATACATAGTGTCGGAGCCGGTCGCGTGGAACGGCTTCTTCCTTGTCTTCGCTGTGAGAGCAGCTGCCCTCGTCTCCGTCCTTACCAGGGTGGTGCCCGAGTCCTATCATGTTGATGTCGAGTGAGGATCTTGGCTGGCACTCTCCAAGGTAATCGCGCTCCACTATGTTAACGGTGGATGCCGGTGAAATCGGCACTCTTGGTGCTGCCAATGCGCATGGCAACGGTGGACGGGACTGGAATGGTATTTCTCCTTTGTAAGTCCCCAGAGCTGGTCCCGACGGAGAATACTGATGGCTCATGATCTCCTGGATCACGCTCAGAGCGACACGCTCCAAAGTGCTCACCAGGCTCTCAGAGTGGCGGTGCAGCGAATGAGCCACCATGAAGTTGATCTCCTGACGCAGCGACCTGGTGCGTTCTTCGACGGGGCGGACAGGTCCACTCCATCGAGTGCGCCTTCAGGTGAGAACCCCTTCCACCCGACACCGTGGGAGCGGGTTCGTGGAAAGAGCCGATGAGGTCGGCTTCGAGGACTGCCTTGATCTCGTCATGCTTCTTCTTGAGCTCGTCGGGCGGATCCTCGTACTTGACCGGAGTGCTTTCCGCCATCTCGGATGTAGATGGCGATGCGGTGGATGTCGAAGATTGTCCCACCGGGCGTGCCAGAATGTGTTGCGGTCAGAAACCCACCGGCGGGCAGCGACTAGCAACACCGTAGAGCCGGGAACAACTAGGGCTGCGGCTGGCCCCAGTCCCTCAGAGCGATGGCCCACAAAGCCTTCTGGTCACACGTCCGATGCTGTCGCAAGGGCGTGCCACCTGACCTATACCTGGTCAGGAATGTGTTGGATGATGCCTCGCTTAGTTTCCTGCATGGCATACACGTAAACGTTAAATACGAGCCTCGATCGGCTCTCAGGTTGTCCTGTGAATCGGCTCAAAGAGCCGATCCACCCATGATTCATACGAGGTGTACGAATATATGGTGGTCCTGCTTGATCAAGATAAAGCTAAAGCGATCTACGACGATTTAGGGTTTTCACCGCATAATCGGATCATCCTACTCACGATTGGGCCTCGCGCTCGCGTACGGTGATCGTAAGCCGATCCTAGACAGGGCCTAAAAACCAACACGAGGTTGATCCCGGAACATCCTGTCTAGGGCTAGCAAACTACACCCTACACGCCGCTGGATCCTCCAACCCTTTGTAAGGCCTAACTATTGCGGATATTAAACTAATCCTTGAAGAACAAGGAGCAACCGTAACGGATCGGATCTACTAAACAAAGATCAAGCGGGGTGCCGCCCCTACACCTAAGATAGGTGTAAGGGCGGCTAGATGTATAAGGGTTGCACTACGACAGCATATGATACGAGGAACAATGCTAACCCTAACACATCTAAGATAACTACGTTGCTCGCCATCAAAAAGGCTTCAGCACGAGCAACGCATGAACAACGTACATAAGCTTATGCTGCCTAGCACTACAAGAAAAGTTCTGATAGACAACGTCTCAAAATCGTCCGCTAAGGGGTATTTTTCGTCGCCCATGGGCCTAACCCGACGATATGGGTTCTGTTGTGGAAACTGCGTCAGGCAAAGTCCAACGACGTTTTTTTCGGTCCGTCGCGCTTGGGCGCCCTTCCGCCACGGAAAATCGGACCGTTGCGCAAGTGTTTCCGGGAGCCCGTTGACTGCTGACGTCATGCAAACTGACACGTGGCATACGCCGTTAACTGGCGGTTAACGGCGTTAACCTACTGAAACCCCGTGGTAGATGGTAGGCCCACACGAGGCCCGCCACGTCTTAAGCGGGCCGGGCCAGCTGACATAGTTTGACCGGTCAACTATATAGGCTGGGCCGGCCCATTAGTTACGTGGGCCGGGCCTAATCTCTAAGGTTGATCGGTCAAAACTTAAATGGGCCGGCCCATTTAACATGTGGGGTCCACCTTACAGCTACTGGGCCGGCCCAAGAAGCAAGTGGGCCGGGCCGAAACACAGGTGGGTCCCACTTTCTTGTTAAAGGGCCGGCCCATTTAGTGTGTGGGGTCCACCGTGTAGCAAGTGGGCCGGCCCAAAAACACGAGTGGGTCCCACTTTCCGGTTAAAGGGTCGGCCCATTTAGTATGTGGGGTCCACCATATAGCAAGTGGGCCGGCCCAACAAGATAGTGGGCCGGGCCAAAAACACGAGTGGGTCCCACTTTCCCGTTAAAGGGCCGGCCCATTTGGTGTGTGGGGTCCACCATATAGCAAGTGGGCCGGCCCAACAAGATAGTGGGCCGGGCCAAAAGCACGGGTGGGTCCCACCTGCCTGTTAAAAGGCCGACCCATTTAGTATGTGGGGTCCACCATATAGCAAGTGGGCCGGCCCAACAAGATAGTGGGCCGGGCCAAAAACCCATGTGGGTCCCACCTTCCTGTTAAAGGGCCGACCCATTTAGTATGTGGGGTCCACCATATAGCAAGTGGGCCGGCCCAACAAGATAGTGGGTCGGGCCAAAAGCACATGTGGGTCCCACCTTCCTGTTAAAGGGCCGGCCCATTTACCATGTGGGACCACCATATACCAAATGGGCTGGCCCAACAAGATAGTGGGCCGGCCCAATAAGCATGTGGATCCCACTATCGTGTAACCGGGCCGGCCTACTAAAGAAGTGGGCCGGCCCAAAATGAAAGTGGGTCCCACACTACCGTAAGTGGGCCGGCCCAATCTGTTGTAGTGCCCTACTTGTTTGACTAGTCAACATGCATTAAATTTCATGAGCCTAAAATCCGATATCAATGATACACACAATTACATACACAAATAAAAAAAGTAGGAAAATTACAAGGCAATTCATGTGCCCAAATAAAAAAATTACATAGAATCATTGAGGACTTCTATTAGCATCATCAATAACACGTTGACATTTGGCAATCGCCTTGATTGAATCTTGTGTACTCTTTGTCAACATATCAGCTACAGATCTTAAAGCAGCAATACCATGTCTTTTATAAAGTACGGCCTTGAGATATTTACTGTTTGATGAAAGCAATGGTCTAGGTTGACGGCTATGAGAAGATGCATCAGAAGAAATATCAGAAGTTTTTGTGGGCCTCACTTCTAATGAAGATTGCATCATCAAAACTGCATTCTGATAATAATGCAAAAAGAGTTAAACGATGAACTATGCAAACATTTATTATGCAATGTAGATATAAGATAATAACAAGTTGCATAAATAAGACAATGTATGGAACTTGTACTAAGCACAAACTTACATCATAATGTTGCACGGGGTCGCTACGGATCCTTTTTTGGCGACTATATTCTAATGATGATCGCTTCATTAAAACCGCATTCGGTAACATTGCAAACATAGTTACAACAATTAACTATTCAAACATGTATTACGCAATGTAGAGATCGGATAACGAAGCATGTAGCGAAATAAGCACAAGATAAGATAAGATGCATGTACTAAGCACATACTAGCTCGTTGCAGGTCCTTCTCTTGCGTGCACTAGTCGTGGTCAACATGCCTGTCATTTTAGGTTCAGCCATCAAGTGAAATGCTAATCCTCCTGCTCCATTGTCCTTAATCCGTGTTTAGATATCACATTTAAGACCAAGTCAGCTGGTTTCAAATAACAAAAAAATTGAGCTGCCAAATGAATAAGCCAATATTTACCGGATATCGGATTAAAACCAACTAGATGTTGCTTTGCATGAGATACGAATTTCGGACATTCGGATTTAGAGTAGGGTAATGCCAAGGTTTTCCACATAAAGTAAACTCGGCATTAAGAATGACCAAATGTCGGGTTCAAATCACCTTCGCAGTTTCTCCAAGACAAGCATATCAAATAGGCGAAACATAGTAAAGCATGAATGACATTGCTATGGCGGGGTTCCAAGTGTTAATCTCTTGCATAAGGAACAATGCATATAGGTTATAGATAATAACGGAAGTAAACCGCCAAAATTACCAACCAAGAACTCAGATTCCAACCTTCCCTAGCGTCCCCGCTGTTAATGTTGGATGTTCTAATAAGTGGTTCGCATGATCAATCCCTAGGAAAAATAACATTGACAAGTCGGTCTATGATAATACAAAGACCGGACATGCACGCAGACAATAACTATATAAGCTAAAGACGAGGTATAATAGAAAGCAGATTGGAAATGCACATAGCATGATTATAAAAGCGATGTGAGAATAGCGAGACACGAGAAAACAGCTAGCGGCTAGCGGTGAGCTAATGACGTGGTATAAGAACAAGCAGATTGGAAATGCCCATAGCATGACTATAAAAGCGAGTGCGACAATAGCATGCAAGTACAAAAACGAGTTGGCAACAAATGAATGGGTATAAGGCTATAAATATGTGGATGCACACGAGTGTCGATAGAATGAACAGGATGGTAGCGACCGGATAATGCTTTTGTACTTGTACAATATTTAAACAAACTTCATGCGAAGCAACACATCAAGAAAGTTAACGGCATATGAGATCCGCAAATAACTACACAAAACATGGCTAAAGAAACACCGCGATCTAACGGGCCAGCGTACTAACCAAGCTGCGGCGGGGTGGACGGGGCGGCAACTTGCATTCCAGCGGCGGCGAACGCGGGAGACGATGAATCGACCCTGTTTCAGTAGAAGCGGGCGTTAGTGAAGAAGATCTGGTTGGCTGGCAAGGGATTCGGTGAAGTTGATACAGCCGCTGCGCCGAGGTAGTCGGTGGCGAGGTCGGCGGTGAAGCAGATCCGTCGGTGGCGAAGTCGGCGGTGAAGCAGATCCGTCGGTGGCGAGGTCGGCGGTGAAGCGGATCCGTCGGTGACGAGGGCGGCGGGGAGCGGATCAGGTGGGTGGACAGCCAACACGATCAAGGCTACTGTCGTGGAGGAGTATGCCGGCGGCGAAGCGGATCTAGTACTCGTAGAGAGTCGAGCTTTGGCGTGTGAGAGTATTTTTGAGCTAATGGGGCGAATGGTTGGTGGGTGGGTGTGGGCCGGTGGGGAGGGTTCGGGATCTAGGCAAGATATTTCATTGTTACCGAATGAGCCCTCCATGGTCGGTGGGTTGTAGCTTCCGGACCAGGGTTAAAAGGGTAAAACTGGTCACGGGATTTTCGAATGGATGCGGCGGGATGATTTGGCGCGCGGCCGAAATTTTCAGTTTCAAGCTACGAGCAGAACGACAAAAATAATGTTCTTCCCCAGGGAGCTCTCATTTCTTCCTCTTCTCTTTCTCCCTCGAGTCTTTCCCACTCCCCCGGCTCCTCTCCCCCTTCTCTCCGGCGGCCTCGCCGGCGGAGACGAGGCCGACTTCTCTCTCGTATATTGTACACCCTCCGAACTAAATTAATTGATTCAACTTTCCTTAGACGTGTATGTATCTAGAGTAAAAACATGTGTGGATACATCCATATTTAGATAAGCAAAGTTGAGTCGGCTAATTTGGATCCGAGGGAGTTAGTGTTGTTGTAAGCTTAGATCCAGGTGTTTCCCATGAGCAGAATGGCGCAATGGAGTCGGGGAGCTCGTCATCGGCTTCAGATCTGGCCTGTGGGGAATCTGGCGGATCTTGCGGCCAAACCCCGATCCGGTGCCATCAATGTGATGGCGCTAACGGTGAGGCTTGCTTTGGTCGGTGCTTCGAGATCTGGCCAATGGGGAAGTCAAGCTGCTAAAGTTCACAAGCTCGGGGCATACGACGGCGTCATCCGTCTTGCCCGTGCACATCTTGGCCTTTCAGCGGCCCTTCTCACAGCCAATATGCCGTTGCTGAGGCCCTTCTTCTCCTTCGTCCCGGCGACTACCGGCGACACCGTCCCAAGTGGTGCGTCCCCGGCGACGGAGTTGCTTGGAAAGGATGCGGAGCGAGATCGATGTGCGGTCGAGAAGGACTCGATTGATTTTCTTCTATATGTTTTGGGGTCCTTTTTGTAAAGTTGCAGGTTCTATTAGTTATTGTCTAGTACTTTTGGTCCTCTATGTAATTTTTTGGACTAGTTTCCATTGGCACTCATAAACTTGAATTTTGACAAGTTCACAGGGAAAAAATTCCTTTGCACGTATGGCCTATCATGTATAAACATTCTTGAGATTTAAACTATATGTAATGTGCCATGCATTAACCCTAAACCATATATATGTAACTAACCCTAGCTGATCAAACCCTACTTAATTAAAACAAATAACCCTAAACTATACGCATGCACTTTATGCGCAAAGGCGCGGGTGCCTCTAATAATGTGTGTGCGCACTCGATCGATGATCCCTAAACCTTATACAACCCTGAAACCCTAATCCCTAATCCCTAAACCCTAAACACCCTAAACACTAAACCCTATACCCTAAACCTAAACCCTAACCCTAAACCCTAATTAAACCCTATATATAGGCCAACGACACTTAATTGTGCATCAAGCAGGCCAGGGGTGCCTCGCGGTCCTCTAATTAAATTAAATGTGCCATGCATTAACCCTAAACCATATATATGTAACTAACCATAGCTAATCAACCCTACTTAATGAAAACACATAACCCTAAAGTATACTAGCTATAACCCGATCTAATAAAAACATGCTCTATATATAGCAGCTAGCTAGCAAACCTTAGATTAACACCAATTAATATATACATGGCCTATATCGATCATGTTGTATAACATATCCTTGAGATTCATTAATTAATTATATAATTATCGTGATAAATTAATTAACTCTAATTTTGACAAGTTCTCTCGAATGAAAACACATTTGATTAAGTTGCCTCATAATATATATATATAATTAGTGTGCATGCATGTCCTACCATGCATTCGTGCATATGTTTTAATGTATATTTGAACATATTCTTGGGGATTTCAATCTCTCTCTCTCGATCATCTATATATCGTTGGTGGCCAAAAAACACACATATATATGCATGCAATTTATGCGTAAAGGCGCGGGTGCCTCTAATAATGTGTGTGCGCACTCGATCGATGATCCCTAAACCTTAAACAACCCTAAAACCGTAAATATATAATCCCTAATCCCTAAACCTAAACACCCTAAACACTAAACCCTAAACCCGGCCTAGACCCTAACCCTAACCCTAACCCTAAACCCTAGCTAACCCTAAACCCTAATTAAACCCTATGTATAGGCCAACGACACTTAATTGTGCATCGAGCAGGCCGGGGGTGCCTCTCGCGGTCCTCTAATTAAATTAAATGTGCCATGCATTAACCCTAAACCATATATATGTAACTAATTAACCCTAGCTAATCAACCCTACTTAATTAAAACACATAACCCTAAACTATACAAGCTAGCTATAACCCGATCTAATAAAAACATGCTCTATATATTGCAGCTAGCTAGCAAACCGTAGATTAACACCAATTAAAATATACATGGCCTATATCGATCATGTTGTATAACATATCCCTGAGATTCATTAATTAATTATATAATTATCGTGATAAATTAATTAACTTGAATTTTGACAAGTTCTCTCGAATGAAAACACATTTGATTAAGTTGCCTCATAATATATATATAATTAGTGTGCATGCATGGCCTACAATGCATTCGTGCATATATTTAATTTATTGTATATTTGAACATATTCTTGGGGATTTCAATCTCTCTCTCGATCATCTATATATCGTTGGTGGCCCAAAAACACACATATATACGCATGCATGCACTTTATGCGTAAAGGCGCGGTGCCTCGATCTAATAATGTGTGTGCGCACTCGATGATCCCTAAAACCTTAAACAACCCTAAAACCCTAAATCCCTAATCCCTAAACCCTAAACCCTAAACACCCTAAACACTAAACCCTATACCCTAGACCCTAAACCCTAACCCTAACCCTCTGCCCTAGCTAACCCTAAACCCTAATTAAACCCTATGTATATATAGGCCAACGACACTTAATTGTGCATCGAGCAGCCCAGGGGTGCCTCGCGGTCCTCTAATTAAATTAATTAAATGCGCCATGCATTAACCCTAAACCATATATATATGTAACTAACCCTAGCTAATCAACCCTACTTAATTAAAACACATAACCCTAAACTATACTAGATATAACCCGATCTAATAAAAACATGCTCTATATATAATAGCTAGCTAGCAAACCGTAGATTAACACCAATTAAAATATACATGGCCTATATCGATCATGTTGTATAACATATCCCCGAGATTCATTAATTAATTATATAATTATCGTGATAAATTATTTAACTTGAATTTTGACAAGTTCTCTCGAATGAAAACACATTTGATTAAGTTGCCTCATAATATATATATAATTAGTGTGCATGCATGGCCTACAATGCATTCGTGCATATATTTTAATGTATATATGAACATATATATTCTTGGGGATTTCAATCTCGATCTCTCTCTCTCGATCATCTATATATCGTTGGTGGCCCAAAAAACACACATATATACGCATGCACTTTATGCGTAAAGGCGCGCGCGAGTGCCTCTAATAATGTGTGTGCGCACTCGATCGATGATCCCTAAATTAACCTTAAAAAACCCCTAAATTAAACCTTAAATCCCTAATCCCTAATAGTCCCTAATCCCTAATCCCTAAACCCTAAACACCCTAAATGCTAAACCCTAAACCCTAAACCCTAAAACCCCAACCCTAACCCTAACAACCCTAACCCTAACCCTAACCCTACCCTAACCCTAACCCTAAACCCTAGCTAACCCTAAACCCTAAACCCTAGACCCTAAACCCTAGACCCTAAACCCTAACCCTAACCCTAACCCTAACCCTAAACCCTAGCTAACCCTAAAACCCTAATTAAACCCTATGTATAGGCCAACGACACTTAATTGTGCATCGAGCATGCGAGGGGGTGCCTCGCGGTCCTCTAATTAAATTAAATGTGCCATGCATTAACCCTAAACCATATATATGTAACTAACCCTAGCTAGCTAATCAACCCTACTTAATTAAAACACATAACCCTAAACTATACTAGCTAGCTATAACCCGATCTAATAAAAACATGCTCTATATGTAGCAGCTAGCTAGCAAACCGTAGATTAACACCAATTAAAATATACATGGCCTATATCGATCATGTTGTATAACATATCCCTGAGATTCATTAATTAATTATATAATTATCGTGATAAATTAATTAACTTGAATTTTGACAAGTTCTCTCGAATGAAAACACATGCATTTGATTAAGTTGCCTCATAATATATATATAAAGGCGCGGGTGCCTCGATCTAATAATGTGTGTGCGCACTCGATCGATGATCCCTAAAACCTTAAACAACCCTAAAACCCTAAATCCCTAATCCCTAAACCCTAAACACCCTAAACACTAAACCCTAACCCTAACCCTAACCCTCTGCCCTAGCTAACCCTAAACCCTAAACACTAAACCCTAATCCCTAAACCCTAAACACCCTAAACCCTAAACCCTAACCCTAACCCTAACCCTCTGCCCTAGCTAACCCTAAACCCTAATTAAACCCTATGTATAGGCCAACGACACTTAATTGTGCATCGAGCAGCCCAGGGGTGCCTCGCGGTCCTCTAATTAAATTAATTAAATGCGCCATGCATTAACCCTAAACCATATATGTGTAACTAACCCTAGCTAATCAACCCTACTTAATTAAAACACATAACCCTAAACTATACTAGATATAACCCGATCTAATAAAAACATGCTCTATATATAACAACTAGCTATAGCAAACCGTAGATTAACACCAATTAAAATATACATGGCCTATATCGATCATGTTGTATAACATATCCCTGAGAGATTCATTAATTAATTATATAATTATCGTGATAAATTATTTAACTTGAATTTTGACAAGTTCTCTCGAATGAAAACACATTTGATTAAGTTGCCTCATAATATATATATAATTAGTGTGCATGCATGGCCTACAATGCATTCGTGCATATATTTTAATGTATATATGAACATATATATTCTTGGGGATTTCAATCTCGATCTCTCTCTCTCGATCATCTATATATCGTTGGTGGCCCAAAAAACACACATATATATATACGCATGCACTTTATGCGTAAAGGCGCGCGCGGGTGCCTCTAATAATGTGTGTGCGCACTCGATCGATGATCCCTAAACCTTAAACAACCCCTAAAACCTTAAATCCCTAATCCCTAAACCCTAAACACCCTAAACACTAAACCCTAAACCCTAAACCCTAACCCTAACCCTAACCCTACCCTAACCCCAACCCTAACCCCTAACCCTAACCCTAACCCTAACCCTAACCCTAACCCTAAACCTTAACTAACCCTAAACCCTAAACCCTAGACCCTAAACCCTAACCCTAACCCTAACCCTAACCCTAACCCTAAACCCTAGCTAACCCTAAAACCCTAATTAAACCCTATGTATAGGCCAACGACACTTAATTGTGCATTGAGCAGGTCAGGGGGTGCCGCGCGGTCCTCTAATTAAATTAAATGTGTCATGCATTAACCCTAAACCATATATATGTAACTAACCCTAGCTAGCTAATCAACCCTACTTAATTAAAACACATAACCCTAAACTATACTAGCTAGCTATAACCCGATCTAATAAAAACATGCTCTATATGTAGCGACTAGCTAGCAAACCGTAGATTAACACCAATTAAAATATACATGGCCTATATCGATCATGTTGTACGTATAACATATCCCTCGAGATTCATTAATTAATTATATAATTATCGTGATAAATTAATTAACTTGAATTTTGACAAGCGAGTCTCTCGAATGAAAACACATTTGATTAAGTTGCCTCATAATTTATATATATAATTAGTGTGCATGCATGGCCTACAATGCATTCGTGCATATATTTTAATGTATATTTGAACATATATATTCTCTTGGGGATTTCAATCTCGATCTCTCTCTCTCGATCATCTATATATCGTTATTGGTGGCCCAAAAAACACACATATATACGCATGCACTTTATGCGTAATTAAAGGCGCGCGCGGGTGCCTCTAATAATGTGTGTGCGCACTCGATCGATGATCCCTAAACCTTAAACAACCCCTAAAACCTTAAATCCCTAATCCCAAATAATCCCTAATCCATAATCCCTAAACCCTAAACACTCTAAACACACTAAACCCTAAACCCTAAACCCTAGCCCTTACCCTAACCCTAACCCTAAACCCTAGCTAACCCTAAACCCTAATTAAACCCTAGACCCGGCCTAAACCCTAACCCTAACCCTAACCCTAAACCCTAGCTAACCCTAAAACCCTAATTAAACCCTATGTATAGGCCAACGACACTTAATTGTGCATCGAGCAGGCCAGGGGGTGCCTCGCGGTCCTCTAATTAAATTAAATGTGCCATGCGCGCATTAACCCTAAACCATATATATGTAACTAACCCTAGATAATCAACCCTACTTAATTAAAACACATAACCCTAAACTGTACTAGCTAGCTATAACCCGATCTAATAAAAACATGCTCTATATATAGCAGCTCTAGCTAGCTAGCAAACCGTAGATTAACACCAATTAAAATATACATGGCCTATATCAATTTTAATATATATTTGAACATATTCTAGGGGATTTCAATCTCTCTCTCTTCGATCATCTATATATCGTTGTTGGTGGCAAAAAACACACACATACATATATACGCATGCACTTTATGCGCAAAGGCGCGGGGTGCCTCTAATAATGTGTGTGCGCATGTGGGGCCCCGGACTAGCTGTCCGAAACGCCCGTTATGCATACACATTCACGATCCCATGATCAGTGTGTCGTGAAAGCATAACCGAACTGGTATCAAATACATCATCCATTACAGTACCGAATAAAAAGATTACAACAGGTCACATGACCAATACTTACATAAGAGCCGCAATGGCGGGAGATCAACGATCACACAGCGGAAATACTTCAGACGAAAGCGTTCGCATGGCCCAAATCATGCCATAACCCTACAGGCAACTGACTGGGAAGACGTTCCTAGCTTGCATAGACGCCGTCAACTCCTTCTTCATCTGTCGAACTCCACCAAGTCTGGCCAAGTAAATAGCCAGGGACAAAGCCATGAGTACATTATGAATTGTACTCGCAAACCACCTTAGAGAGAAGTAAAGGATATGCAATTTGGCAGTAGCAAGGAACAGGCACTAAACTAGGGCGACAAGGAGCGAGAGGTGGTTCCTCTCGAGAGTATGGCATTTCCCTATCTTTGTTGAAAACCTTTTGGTAAACCATTTTATTTGCAGACTAATAGGTAAGGGTGACCCAATTTAACTTCAGCCATCTCATATGGCCATTTCCTTTCCAACTTTCCACCGTACCTCCCAGGTACATTTTTCACCAGTCCCACTGGCACCACTTTCCCAAAACAATATTTGAGAAAAACACTTTTGTAAACCAAAACTCTTTAGTGCTAAGCAGCAGCCTTTCCAACCGTCCATAACCGCGGACACGGCTATTCGAATAGTTTTCACTCTGCGAGAGGTTGTACACTTTCCCCACAAGATCCGATAAATCCGCCGGGATCATCCTCGGTTCACCAAGCGTCAAAACGCGAGGTTCGGATAACCGATCGCAGTTTTTCGCTTGCCCGCCATAGCCTAAGACATGCCGCCTAGAGTTGTACCTCCCAACACCGCAGTTCGAGGGGTCGTTTACCCAGGAGTAGCAAATTCCCCGACCAGCTCGACCCTCCGGAATGCCGCGACCAACCGCGGGGCATTATTCAATGGGAGCTCATAGGTTGTACCCCGCGCATCGATACGCAATGGAAAGGCGTCCCCGGTTCGTCGGGAAGGCCACGGTCGATAGGTGTCCATGCTCGGACTACCCCTTACATTTGCGGGACCCAAACTATGGCGAGACAAACTACTACGCTACGCCCCGTGCCCACTTTGGGGTAATGTGGTTGCACTGTCTTTCAGTCCGGGTGAGTACTTAGGCGCTAAAGTTTTCGAAAACATTTTCTTTTCTCCACTTGCCTCCATCAAAATCTCCTTTTCATAAACATTTTTCATTGAATAGACTCACACTTGGGCAGGGCAACCCCATACCAAGGTTTTCGAAAAACTTCTTTCCGGGAAAACATTTTCGTAACCATTTTTCCAGGGCTCCCAACCTATAGTCCAATTCTTCTTCGAAAAATGGCGACAAGGATGACAAGGTGATAAGCACCAGGTCACTGATAGAGAGGTGTTCAGTAGGTATCAACGAGGGCTGCACCCTAATGGTGGATTAATAAATCTCCGGGTGGCACTAACCACTCGACAAAATAAATATAGAAGACATGCACTTCTTGTAAAACTTGTAATAATGCAAGAACAAGATATATAGGATCAGAGATGCATCAAGAGGTGGCTTGCCTTTGTTGGCTATATGTCCCTGGACTTCATCTTCATGAATCATCAACTCTTTCTTCTTCTTCGAAATCCTCACCAAGATCCTCTCCTTCTCCGGTAGCGTTCGCATTCTAACGGCGCAAAATAAAAGGCGAACAATCAATACATAGCCATAGCATCAAACCACACAATCAGACACACAACAGAGCAAACCACTAAATCACTGGACACTAAACACATCAAATAATAGCACCTAGAGCAAAATGGTTATTTTGCTAAGAAGGCTCCGCCTCACAACAAATCATAATCTACATAATCAAAGGTTTCTAATGCCCTTTGGGAACCACCAGTAGGGGTTTGGTGCCAAGGTTCATTAAAAAGCAATTTAAACAAAAACAACAAAATTTCCCTATGGGTAAAATAAGCACTAGCATCAAATTAACAAGCCACTCCAGAATAATGCACAAAATATTTTGGTACAATCACAGAGAGTAAAGCTTGATTTTATAAAGCTACAGGAATTGGATTCACTAAATTTGGGTTTTCTAAACAAAAGTTATGATTTTTTATAAAACCAGAAATGACTTAGGAACCATTTAAATGGTCTAAATTTTTCAGTGAGTCAGAAAAACGCATGCAGCATACCTATAGAAAGCTAATAACATGTACAACACACATGCACAAGAATCATATGCAAATTAAATCTTAAATAATCTAAACAATTAAATTAAGGCAGAAACCAGAGCACTCCAATACCTATACCAGCACTAACCAGAGCATCTCCAACCAAAACAAAGCACACCCCTGGATAGCTAAGAACAATTGTGAACTAACCCCACTGGATTTGTATTTTTCTGATTTGTAAACAAATTTACATAAATAAAATACTAAAAAGGTGCCCTGTTTCAGATTTAAATCCACCAGGCCTAATATATAACCCTAAAAATCATTTCCTTTGGTGCAGAAATACTCTATCACTATATCTACTGGTAGCATTTGGATTTGCTTCCAGGTCATGTGTGGTTTTTGAATTAGAAATCAGAGAAGAGCTCTCTGGTCAGTTTTTAATTTATTTAGCAAGCAAAATCTAGGAGGCTTTTGCATGTAGGACCAGTGTCAAAATAAAGCTATTTACTTCTACTACAAAACAAAGTTAACCTCAGGCAAAAAGGACCTTTAATTCTCACACACCAATTAAAATACACAATCAGTAACATTGTAGGTTTTTATTTACCAGTACATTTTTGCAACACTAAATCACATTAATGCATTTATTTGTGGTAGAGATTTCATTTGTGAGCACCTAGAAATTTTAATCAACGAATTTGGTCACTCGAGGAATTTATGGAATTATAAAACCTATCGCTCTATTTACTGGAGACATTCCAGATTTTAGAACAGAAAAGGAATGGGCCGCATCAGCCCGGCCCTGGCTGAGCAGCACCAGGCTGGCCCATAACGGCACCGGCCAGCGCGGGAGAGGCCGTTTGAAAAGGGCAGGGACGTGGCCCGCCGAGCTGGCACGCGGGGCCCGCCGATCCCGTGGCCATGCAGGGCCTGGCCTGCATGCGGCCGCCGATCCCAGATCCGACGGTTCACGCGGCTCTCCGACAGCGACGACCAAACAATGGCGGCGCGGCCGCGTTCCTGGCGATGGAGGGAGGTCGAAGAGATACGGGGCTCACCTAGGGGGGTTTGCGGGCGACGCTGATGATGCAGGCAAGACGAGGGAGACGGAGGCGGCTCGAGTCGGTGTCCGGGACGCGTTCGCACGGCTCCCCGCCGTGGGCCGTGACGGAGGAAACTCGGCGCCGACACGGACAGCAACTCGACGACGGTGCCGAGAGGTGGGGGAGACGACGCAGGGAGTCAGGGCAGCGCCTCGGCGTGACGCGCGTGCGCCGATGGGCGCGCCAGACGTCGACGCGGAAAGCGACGGGTCGACGGCGTCGTGGACGTGCATGGCGACGCCGGCCTCGACGAGCGCCCTGGAAAGAGATGGGGTTCGGGTTAGAGCTGCACAGGGAAGGGGGTACACTAAGACAGGGGAGAAACGGATGGAGAGGTGATGGCTGCAATGCGGACGACGACATGCAGCACGGCCTGTCTTGCTCGGCCTCTTCTCCGGCGAGAAGGAACAGGGAAGGGCTCCGCTTCTGCTGTTTCTAAGATATGCGGAGAGGAGAGAAAGTGAGGAGGGGATGTGGTGTTGAGAAATCCAGAGAGAAGGGCTCGGGGTCGTACTTATACCCAGCCGGCCGGTCGACGCGCGCCGTGCCGTGGACAAGGTCCAGCGTGGGCGTGGACAGAGTGGAGCTGCGGCACAGCGATTGGAGGGCGTGGGTGGTGGCCTTGGTTCCTGCGGAGTCCAAGGATGATTATGGAGAGGGAGAAGGCTTGTGCCAGGGTCGCCCGAGGAGACGGTCCGCGTGGGCGTGCCACCGCGCGACGTGGACGGGTGAAAATGGGCGTCGCAAGGGACAGAGGCAAACGACAATGAAGTGGCCCTGGGCTGTGCCAGACAAGCCACTGTTACAAGGCGGTATCGGTGGCGAGAGGACAGGGCAAGGGGAGGTCGGTCGGCTCAGAGGGAGGACGACTAACCCGTGCACGCCAGGTGCTCGATGCCGCGTCGGCTTACAGAGCGGGGCCAAGCGCGGCCAGGAGGGACCGGACAAGAACGGGAGCGTGATAGGGACGCCTCGAGGTCAGCTAGAGGAGGCTAGTGGCGCGCTGGCTCGGGCAGAAACGCTCCCTAAGTTTTTGGTGCATGCCATCCGTGTTCTATGGTACTAGGAGAGATGAGGAGAGAGTTAGGGCTAGGCTTGGTGCCTAGCATGAGCGTTCGGGCGTGATTAGAGTCGTGCAGCACACTGGGTGCAGGTTGTAGGCCTAGTTGTCAGAGAGCAGCAACAGAGAGATGCGTCCATAGATCGTGCCCACACGCCAAGCGTTGGCCTGGCTCGCGCTCTCTTCTCACATCTCTCCAAGCGAAACGGGCACAAGTGAACAGTAGCGGTGCTAGCGAGTGATTTTGACCAAGAGAGAGAAGGGTGCATGTGAAATGGCCCTAGGATGGTTTAGAAGATCAACTAAAGAGAAGAGAGAGAGAGAGGGATAAGGTTACACACATGCATGCATGAAACACAAGACATAGCCGGCTCACCTCATTTGCTCATGCCACATGCGAATCAAAGTTTGATCAAAAAGGTCAAGCAATTGGAGATGAGCTAGGTGAATGGGGGAGCAGATGATGGATTAGATCATAAGATGGAGTTTAGAGAATGATTTGTGTGAGTGTCAAGATAGATAATAGATAGATGTGGAAATGGACATTAATGCCATAGAATGATCAAATGCCCATCAAGTGGATTATGGCATAGGAAGAAGGGATGGTGATGTTAACATAGAATAGAGAGGTACTTTGAAGTGCAAGAGTTGTCATATAGATATGCAATCTCAATAGATAAGCATTTCGAAATCACCTCCAATTGGCTATGGAACTAGTTTGAAAGGAAAATCAATTGAAATGGATCCTTTGGAAAATATTGAGAGGCTAGTTAGATCTTAGAATTTTTCCCAAGTCTCTACTCACTTTATAAAGCAAGGTAGATTTCTCAAATTTTGATAGAAGCAAGAGAGAAACAAGAAATGACATGAGTATCATTAACAAGCATTTTGTGAAAAAAGAAGGAAAATAGAATAAATCAAATAAAATAATGGGATAGAAATCATTCTTTAGTGGAGATGTGAAGATAAACATACCAATATCATTCCCTTATTTTATTTGAAGAAATAATTGGAAAAGGTTTAATAAAACTAGAAGTAGTTAGTTAAACTAGAGAACAAAATAAATAGAGTTTTGGAAATTTTCTTTTGTAAGAAAGTAAGAACAATCTTGGGAAATATGATCTCAAGGGTGGACGATTACTACATAATGTAGCTATCATTTCCACACTTGGTTTTGTGAAAATTAAACTTGGATTAAAGAAGAACAAGAGGTAAAAGTGGAAAAAGTGATCTTAAGCTGAATTAACGGGTAAGGTATAAGATCAAGTTGGAGAGAGGGGTTGCAAGACTTGTATAAGACATGCAAGACGTGGAAGTTGTAGAGGCAGTTGTATAGATGAGATCCATGCCCAGTGATTACCTATAGCAGTTGTGGATGCTTAGGAAACAACTGCCAAAGTTGGAAGATTTTAACACTGCCAAGATAGATTATTGACTTGGCCTCGAAACCATCAAGGATAAGTGGGTAGATGGGTGATCTAGTCCAGGGCATTGGTAGGGTTGGGAAGTGCTCAAGACAAGGTAGGTCTATGGTAGGGTGCATTGTATTAGATGGAAAGGGGTATCTTAATTCAGAGGATTCAAAATGGAACCTGATAACAGACTTAGGACTTAGCCAAATTTGGGATGTCTTTAGGGTTGTTGACTAGGGTATAAGAGAGGGGTGTACTAAGGAGTAGATGATCCCAAACTTTGAATCAGGGAGAAAAGTGAGTAAGAATATACATCACAAGGAAGATCCCGGGGTAGGTGAAATTGACATTGCCACAGGTGGAGGTATTTAAGTTAGAGGTGTAAGGGTTGGACTATACCACAATTTTGGATCAGCCAAGACTTGGTCGAGAAAAAGTGATCGTGATGTGTTGAGGGATTCAAGAAAACCTAAACTAGCAGATCAAGGCAAAATCACCTTCAAGCAAACCAAACCAATTTATGTTAACAAGCACATCAAGTCAATTCAGCTGCAAACAGATCAAGGCAATTCATCTTAATTTGTATTTAGGAAAAAGTTTTTGTTCCCCCTGATTTTTGCACTCTCGACAGCTAAACAAGGTTGCAAGAGTTGGGGTGTTACAGACCTTCCACCCTTAAAATAATCTCGTCCCGAGATTACTAAGCGAAGTACTAGAGAAGTTGTTAGAAGTTAAATTAAGTTAGACTCCATCCTCTGGTAGACGTGTCGTTGCCGGAAGGTCACAACTTCAGCTTCTGAGAGACCCGGTAGATTTCTGCCGAGGACAAGCTTTGTGAAGAGGTTGACTTCTCTATGCCGGTGTTAGATCTATAGCTTCCTAACCATACTAGCGGGGTCCTCGATTCTTTGAAAATTAGAGCATCCCAAACGTGGTTCAGAAAGATCGAAAACTTTAAGGTTAGCTTAAATTTTAGTGGAAGACGAAGTCTTCCACCCTTAAAATTGTTCAACGGGGGTTTAGGAACAGTCAAAGCTTCTGCCATAGGGTCATGTCGGGCTCTTTTGAAAAAGTCATCAATCTCCCGTCTTGCGTTGAAGAATCTTCAGGGGGCGACGTGCAGTCTGCAGCTTCAAGAGGCACACGCGGTGTTGTACTGCTCTGTAAGGTGCTCGTTAAGTTAGTAAGTCAGTGGAACTTCTGGTGGGTCTTCTCATAAAGCTGTAACAACAGTCTTCGAAAATAGTATTCAGCTTAGGGTTGGTGTTCACTAAAGTACACCAAGTCTTGAGTCTTGAATTGTCTTCAAAAGCTTCACTTGAGGAGGGCCAGATAGATCATGTGGGGGTAGCTTGGCTTCGATACTATTGCTATCTCAGCTCGTTGGATGGTGCGCCAAGGTGTAGTTCTAAGAAAATATCCTTAAGGCGAGCAAGACTATGCTCTTGGGTTAGGAAAAGGTTAGTATGGCTTCATCATCTTACAGGGTTGCAGTAAATCTTGAAGTACCGGCTTCTGCTTCATTGCCGTCTTAGGGTGTCTTTCGCAGAGTGTCGTGCTGAAGTTGGCATTTCGGAAAAACAGGGTTGCATCAGGCTGTCACCCAAGTTAGAGTTAGAGTTTCCCGTGAACTTTGTAGACTAACAATTAGAATTTCTACTAGAATTTTGTCCGGATGCGAGGAAAACATCTTAGGAGGGTTTCCTAGACTAGGTTATCACACAAAAAGGGTTTTCCAGGCCGAAAGGACAGAGCAAGCATTCACACAACAAGCAATCACAAACACTCAAGCAGAAAATTCAGAACACCGCAAGCAATCATGAAAACCACACGAGGTATTTCAAATACCCAAGGATACCTAATACGTAGGGGTAGCTCAATTGAAGCAATTGAGTTTGTCCTATCCATCCTATCGGCTTGGGTTGGTCAGAGATGTAGACGTCTTCAATTTGCTGATATTGTCTTCAACATTGATTCTTGTACCAGTTGGTGGTGAAGTAGACCTGATGTTGAGCCGTTGATGTTGAGTCGGGGGGGGGTGGCGAAAACTGCGTAGGACTTCTGGTCTCAACATCCCGGGGAAGTGAGGTCTTTGAAAGGTTAATTGCTGAAGAGCTCCATAGACGGCAACTTCTCGTGACGAACCTACAAATTACTAGTCAAGAAATTGAGGACATGATCCTCGATGACTGCAAAAGTGCAAGTCCAAAGAGGAACAAGGTCAACTCCTTGACAGACTTTGGTAACAACCAAAGACATGCTCTTATTATCCCTATACGAGTATTGCTAAGTCGGCATCCAATCTTCAATAGCTGCAGTCGGAGATACTTGAGACTTCTTGAAAGGTTGATCCATCTTCGACTTCGAGTCTCCGAGTCTGAGTTGGGGACATCGTCCAATATGTTGATTTTGAATAGCGTGAGATAGTAGAATCGGAAATTTTCGAAATATTTGGAAATCAGAGAGCGAGGTAAGAAGGATAAGTTTCTGAAAGGATACGAAGATAGAAGCTAAGCTTCTAGTTACTTAGGAAAATAAGTTTCGTAAATAGTTTTACCAAAGTAGTATTGTCCTACTTAACGTCCATGCTAACTAAGGTCTCCTACAGTCAGGATGGCTCTGATACCAGCTCTGTGGGGACCCCGGACTAGCTGTCCAAAATCCCTGTTATGTATACAGTTCACGATCCCATGATCAGTGCGTCGTGAACACATAACCGAACTGATATCAAATTACACCATCCATTACAAAGCGGAATAAGAAAATTACAATGAGGTCACATGACCATTACTTACATAATAGCCTCGATGGGCCTAACTAAACATCAGAGTAGCAACATCACTTCAGCAGTGTAGTACCCAAGTCATCTGCCATAACCCTACAGGCAACTGACTGGGAAGACGTTCCTAGCTCGCATAGACGTCGTCGACTCCTTCTTCATCTGTCGGATTCCACCAAGTCTGGCCAAGTAAATAGCCAGGGACAAAGCCATGAGTACATTATGAATTGTACTCGCAAACCACCTTAGAGAGAAGTAAAGGATATACATATTTGGCAGTAGCAAGGATCAGGCACTAAAATAGGGCGACAAGGAGCGAGAGGTGGTTCCTATCGAGAGTATGACATCTCTATATCTTTGTTAAAAACCTTTTTGTAAACCATTTTGTTTGCAGACTAATAGGTAAGGGTGACCCAATTTTATTTCAGCCATCTCATATGGCCATTTCCTTTCCAACTTTCCACCGTACCTCCCAGGTACATTTTCCACCAGTCCCACTGGCATCACTTTCCCAAAACAATATTTAAGAAAACACTTTTGTAAACCAAAACTCTTTAGTGCTAAGCAGCAGCCTTTCCAACCGTCCATAACCGCGGACACGGCTATTCGAATAGTTTTCACTCTGCAGAGGTCGTACACTTTCCCCACAAGATCCGATAAATCCGCCGGGATCATCCCTGGTTCGCCATGCGTCACAACGCGAGGCTCAGATAACCGATCGTAGTTTTTCGCTTGCTCGCCTTAGCGTAAGACATGCCGAATGAGTTGTACCTCCCAACACCAGAGTCCGGGATGTCGTTTACCCAGGAGTTGCAAAGTCCCCGACACCCGACCCTCCGGAATGCCATCCAACCACTTAGGCATCTTTCAATGGGAGCTCATAAGTTGTACCCCGCGTACCTAAACATGCAAATGGGTTGCGTCCCTTCTCATGGGAAGAACCCCGGTCGAAGCGTCCATGGTCGGACTGCCACTACACTTGCAGGACTCAAACTAAGGCGAGACAAACTACTACGCTACGCCCCGTGCCCACTTTGGGGTAATGTGGTTGCACTGTCTTTTAGTCCGGGTGAGTACTTAGGCGCTAAAGTTTTCGAAAACATTTTCTTTTCTCCACTTGCCTCCAGCAACTTTCTTTCCAAAACCTTTTTGCCTTTCATAAACTCACACTTGGGAAGGGCTACCCCATTCCAAGGTTTTCGAAAAACTTCTTTTCTTGAAAACATTTTCACAACCTTTTTCAAAAGGGCTCCCAACCTATAGTCCAGCTTTTCTTGAAAAGCGGTGACAAGAAGGATAGGGTGTGAAGCACCATATCACTAACAAGTATTTGTTTAGTAGGTATCAACGAGGGCTGCACCCGTAAGGGTGGAATAATAAAACACCGAGTGGCAGGACCACTCACATAAATAAATAAACCATGCAATTTATAAAACTGGTAATAATGCAAGAGTAAGATAATTAGGTCAAGATATGCAGCAAGAGGTGGCTTTCCTTGGTTGGCTATTTGTCACTGGACTTCATCTTCATGAATCATCAACTCTTTCTTCCTCTTCAAAATCCTCACCAAGATCCTCTCCTTTTCCGATAGCGTTCGCATTCTAACGTCGCAAAAGAAAAGGGAGAACAATCAACACATGTCCATAGCATCAACCATTCATACAAAAACATTATCAAACCACTCAATCAGAGGCACTAAGCACACAAAATAAATAGCACCTAGGGCTAGATGGTCATTTTATTTATAAATGGGCTAATACTATTGTCATCGGAAAAGGCCTTAACCAACATCTATTTGCTAAAAAGGGTTCTGCCTCTCATCAAAACCTAAACTACACAATCAAAGGTGGCTAATGAACTTTGGAAACCCCCAGTTGGGGTCTGGTGCCAAGGTTCATTAAAATGCATTTTAAACAAAAACAACTAAATTTCCCTATGGGTAAAATAACCACTAGCATCAAATTAACAAACCACTCCAGAATAATGCACAAAATATTTTGGTAAAATCATAGAGAGTAAAGCTTGGTTTTATAAAGCTACAGGAATTGGATTCACTAAATTTGGGTTTTCTAAACAAAAGTTATGATTTTTATAAAACCAGAAATGACTTATGAACCATTTAAATGGTATAAATTTTTCAGTGAGTCAGAAAAATGTATGCCGCATACCTACAGAAAGCTAATGACATGTATAACACACATGCACAAGAATCATATGCAAATTAAATCGTAAATAACCTAAACAATTAAATTAAGACAGAAACCACAGCACTCCAATACCTAGACCAGCACTAACCAGAGCATCTCCAACCAAACAAAGCACACCCCTGGATAGCTAAGAACAAATGTGAACTAACCCCACTGGATTTGTATTTTTCTGATTTGTAAACAAATTTACATAAATAAAATACTAAAAAGGTGCCCTGTTTCAGATTTAAATCCACCAGGCCTAATATATAACCCTAAAAATCATTTCCTTTGGTGCAGAAATACTCTATCACTATATCTACTGGTAGCATTTGGATTTGCTTCCAGATCATGTGTGGTTTTTGAATTAAAAATCAGAGAAGAGCTCTCTGGTCAGTTTTTAATTTATTTAGCAAGCAAAATCTAGGAGGCTTTTGCAAATGGGACCAGTGCCAAAATAAAGGTATATACTTCTAAATCACAAAACAATCAACCTCATGCAAAAAGCATCTTTAATTCTCACACACCAAATAGATTACAAAATCAGTAACATTCTAGGGTTTTATTTATCAGCACATTTTTACAACACTAAATCACATGTATGCATTTATTTGTGGTAGAGATTTTATTTGTGAGCATCTAGAAATTCGAATCAGAAAATTTGGTTACTCGAGGAATTTTCGGTATTTTAAAACCTAGCGCAATATTTCCTGGAGGTATTAAACAGGAAAAGGGAAAAAGGGAAAACGGGCCGGAGGTGCTCGGGCCCGGCCGGATCCGGCCCGACAGCGCATGCAGCTGCGTGGGAGACGATCCGCTTGAATTTCGGGGACGTGGCGGGCCACGCAGGAGGGCGGGCCCCACGCCCATCGCATGCATGCGGAGGATTTCTTCCTCCGCGCGATGTGAGACGCCGGCGGAGCCCTGGCTACTTCCGACGGCTACGGTGCTCACCTCCGGTCGCAGAAAAAGGTGGGGGCGGGTGCGTTGGACTCGGCGGAGACTCCTCTTCCGAATGGAGGTAGCGGCGGCGCAAACAGAAGCGGTCGGCGACGGTCGACGGCGACGGGCGGCCTCCCTGCTGTTCACGAACACGTCGCCGGCGGGCCAATCTGGGGCGAGAAATGGAGCGCGTTAGATGAAGGGGAGGTACAGGCTTCCAAGGAAACGGAAAGGGATAGGAACGACGGGGTACAACACCGGCAGTCGCGATCCGACGGTGCAGGCGTCGAGCTCGACGGACACGGTGGCGGGCGGGTCGCAGCGGAAGTTCGCCGCGAAGCAGCCGGCCGAGTCCCGCGTCCATGCATGTTCCCAGACGGGTGCAAGGACGGCCCGTCACTGGCAACTTCACGGACGGACGTCGACGGCGGCGCGAGCGGAGACAGCAGGAGGTGCGGGAGGTGGTGCTGCGACGTGCCGAGGCTCGCCGCGGTCGACTCGCTCGCTCCCGTACGTAGGTGGCTTGCCGATGTCGACGCAGACGAGGTCGATCGAGGCCGGAGGCGCCACGGACGGGCTCGACGGCGGCGGCAACGGACTCCACGAGCTTCGGCGGGAGGAAGGTCGGGGTTAGAGAGTTCGGAGAGACAACAAGAGAGAGGTACGAGAGATCCAAGTCGGAGAGAGGCAGCAGCCGCGGCCAAGACGTGCGCGGTGACATGCACGACGGCGAGCGGGGCTCGGTCCGCACCAGGGCTTCTCCCTTCGGTACCAGCTGGGGAGAGGGAAACGGAGTGAGGTGGTCTGCAAGGAAAAAGGGGCTCGGAGGCGGCTTAAAAGAGGCCGAAGCCGGTCTACCAAGGGCGCAGACCACGGGGTCGCGTTGCCCGTCCGGGTGACGTGGTCACCGCGGACAGGTGGTAATGGGCGGCGAGCGTGGACACGAAGGAACGGACAAGGAGAGGGGCGGTGGCTACGCCGGGTACGCCAATGAGGTGAGGCGGTGTCGCTGGCGAGAGGACAGGTGAGGGGGAGGTCGGTCGGCTCAGAGGGAGGACGACTAACCTGTGCACGCCAGGTGCTCGATGTCGCGTCGACTTACAGAGCAGGGCCAAGCGCGGCCAGGAGGGACCGGACAAGAACGGGAGCGTGATAGGGACGCCTCGAGGTCAGCTAGAGGAGGCTAGTAGCGCGCTGGCTCGGGCAGAAACGCTCCCTAAGTTTTTGGTGCATGCCAACCGTGTTTAGGACAAGGAGAGATAAGGAGAGAGTTAGGGCTAGGCTTGGTGCCTACCATGAGGGTTCTGGGAGTGATAAGGGTCGTGCAACACACCTGGGTACAGGTTGGAGGGAGTGAGAGAGCTGCAACAAGGATCTTCCAAGATCTTGCCAAACACATGCATCGGCCTCCCTCTCACTCTCTTTCTCACATCTCTCCACGGGGAAACGGCCAAAAGGGGTACTGTAGCAGCAGCTAGGCTGAGCAGGTCGTCCAAGAGAGAGAGGGAGAGGAAGGATGGTGGAGAAATCAATTAAAGTGAAGTGGAGACAAAGGCATAAGGTCACATGCATGTAAAAAGATACATAGCCGGCCACCTCACTTGCTCATGCCAAAAGCAAACCAAGGTTTGGTCAAAATGAACCATGTAGATGAGCTAGATGGTGGGGAAGATGAGGACAAGTCACAAGATTTATTTAGAGAAAGGTTTAGGGAGTTCAAATAGATATAGAAAGATATGAGACATTAATCCTTTGAATAATTAAATGATCACCTACTTGATTATGCATTGGTGGATGGGAGGATGGATCATAGATGGATATTTGGTGTCCAAGGGTTGACATTTGGATTTGCTCTCAATTGAAAAACATTTCGAAATCACCTTCTATGGCTAAGGCCAGTTTGAAAGGAATGTTTATGAAAAGGATTTTTGGAAAGGGTTGAGAGTAGTTAGGTATTACAAGTATTTCAAAATTCTCTACTTGCTTTACTAAGAAAAATAGGTTTTCCTCAATTTTTAAAATAAGCAAGAAATGGTACAAGTACCATAAATATGTGTTTTGCAAAATAAAATAAAAAAAGTGAAAAATGAAATAATGATATAGAAATCATTATTTGGTGGAAATGAGATGATAAACACCCATCTCATTCCCTTGTTTTATTTGAAGAAATCATTTGAAAAGGTTTAATAAAACTAGAAGTAGTTTTGTGGTTAAGACTAGAGAAGAAAAAGAATAGGGTTTTGGGAAAAAATTAATAAAAGAAAGTAAGAATCAATTTAGGAATTTAGATCTCAGGGGTGTATGATTACTACATAATGTAACAATCATTTACACACTTGTTTTTGTGAATATTAAACTTGGATTAAAGAAAAACAAGAGGTAAGAGTAAAAAAAAAAGGGATCTACAGCTAAAACACTGGATAGTGGTACAAGATCAAGTGGAATATATTGGTTATGGGGATATCATGAGACATGCAAGACGTGGAAGTTGTAGAGGAGGTTGCATAGATGAGATCCATGCCTTGAGTTCACCTATAACAGTTGGGTGAGCTAAAGAATCAACTGCCAAGGTTTGAATATTTTAAGTCTGCCAAAATAGATTTTTGACTTGGCCTCATAACCATCAAGGATAAGTGGGTATACGAGTGATTTGGTCCTAGGAAATGGTATGGTTGGGAAGTGCTCAAGACAAGGTAGGTCTATGGTAAGGTGCATTGCATTAGATGGAAAGGGTTAGCTTAATTCAGAGGATTCAAAATGGAACCTGATAACAGACTTAGGACTTAGCCAAATTTGGGCTGTCTTTAGGGTTGTTGACTAGGGTATGAGAGAGAGGTGTATTAAGGAGTAGATGATCCCAAGATTTGAATCAGGGAAAAAGTGAGTAAAAAAAATACATCACAAGGAAGATCCCAGGGTAGGTGAAATTGACATTGCCACAGGTGGAGGTATTTAAGTTAGAGGTGAAGGGTTGGACTATACCACAATTTTGGATCAGTAAGACTTGGTCGAGAAAAAGTGATCGTGATGTGTTGAGGGATTCAAGAAAACCTAAACTAGCAGATCAAGGCAAAATCACCTTCAAGCAAACCAAACCAATTTATGTTAACAAGCACATCAAGTCAATTCAGTACGCAAACAGATCAAGGCAATTCATCTTAATTTGTATTTAGGAAAAAGTTTTTGTTCCCCCTGATTTTTGCACTCTCGACAGCTAAACAAGGTTGCAAGAGTTGGGGTGTTACAATATGTATGTGCATTGTTATGCCCTCTCCATTTTTCAATTTCCCAACTGTAATTTGTTCACCCAACATGCTATTTCTTATCGGAGAGACACCACTAGTGAACTGTGGACCCCGGTCCATTCTTTACATCGGAAATACAATCTACTGCAAACTCTGTTCTTTACTGTTCTTCGCAAACAAACATCATCTTCCACACTATACATTTAATCCTTTGTTTACAGCAAGCCGGTGAGATTGACAACCTCACTGTTACGTTGGGGAAAAGTACTTTGATTGTGTTGTGCAGGTTCCACGTTGGCGCCGGAATCCCTGGTGTTGCGCCGCACTACACTCCGCCACCAACAACCTTCACGGAATCCCTGGAGTCTTTCTGGAATATGATCGATTGTTGTAGGGTTTTCGCGTCGCGGGGAATATATAGGCGGAAGGGCGGCGGAAGGGCGGCGTCAGAGGGGTCCCGAGGGGCCCACCCCATACCTGGGCGCGCCCCCCTCCTTGGCCGCGCCGCCAGGTGGTGTGGGCCCCCCTGGCCCTTCTCCGTCTCTCCTTCGGTGTTCTGGGTCCGTCTCGGTGAAATAGGAGGTTTGACTTTTGTTTCGTCGAATTCCGAGAATGTTGCCCGAACAGCTTTTCTGGAACCAAAAACAGCAGAAAACAGGAACCGGCACCTTGGCATCTCGTTAATAGGTTAGTGCCGGAAAATGCATGAAATCATTATAAAGTGTGAGCAAAACATGTAGGTATTGCCATAAAACTAGCATGGAACATCAGAAATTATAGATACGTTGGAGACGTATCAGGTACACATCGATGTCGTTGCCGGGTTGCTTCGGACCTTGGATGAGCACTGACATCATAATGAACTTCCGCTTTATGCACAACCAAGGAGGAAGGTTGTAGATGCATAGAGTCACGGGCCAGGTGCTATGGCTGGAGCTCTGCTCGCCAAAAGGATTCGTGCCATCTGTACTTATGCTATGTTTGGTTGCGCTGAAACTGGGCTCGGAATTGGAATTGGGGGCCAAATCGGCAAATTCAGCTGTTTGGATTGCGCTTAGAATTGGGGCGTGGAAACTGGGCTCAATTCCGAGCCCCCGCCCGCGCATGTAACGCTTGGCCCAAATCTTTCCGAGGTCGGCACCTCGGAAACGCTTGGAATCGAGTGAGCTCGCGTCGCATACCTCTTCGGCTCTTCCTGTCCTCGATAGAAATCGAGCGAGCTCGCTCGCTCGGGCCGCCGCCGCGAGATGCAGCAGCCGGCGCTGGTACGGCCTCCCTTCCATGGCGCGTCTCCTCCCTCCTCCATACCCTCCCCTCCCTGGCCTCCCTCTTCCACGACCTCCCGTTCCTACTCCCTGTCCTAACCCTAGATCGCGGGCAGGACAAGAATGGCGGCGCTAGGAGGAACGGCGGCGGAAGGCGATAGGGGGCACGGCGGTGAGCGGCGGTATGGGAATGGGCACTGCGCTCCGGCCAGCGCGCTTGCCGGCAGGCGTCCCTCGAGCTTCTCGTCTCTGCCCGCGGGAGATCGAGGCGGCGGTTGCAAGGCCTGCGGAAGCGGTGGTTGGGGCACGGGCCCATGGCGCCGGTTGTAGGGGAGAACGGCGGCGGTTGCAGGACCCCCGGCGGCGGTGGTTGGGGCACGGGCCCGCGGCCTCGGCGGCGCCGGTTGCAGGAGAGGAGGATGGCGGAGTTACAGGGCCCCCGGCGGCGGTGGTTGGGGCACGGGCCCGCGGCCTCGGTGGCGCAGGTTGCAGGAGAGGAGAGCGGCGGAGTTGCAGGGCCCCTCCACCGTCGGCCACCGGCTACCAGCCAAAAGCGACCGCCGGCCCCTCCCGCACCCCACCGCCGGATTCATTTCCACAAATTCATTTCCATACTGCAGTCCAAACATGATTAGGAATTTGTACCACCATTAGATTCCAAAGGCAAATTCTAAGCGCACCCAAACAACAGATTTGGAATTTTAGTCCAGTTCATTTCCATCTTTGATTTGGAATCTTTGCCCAATTCAATTCCAAGACTAAATTTTGTGCATTCAAACACAGCATTAGACCAAATCTTATGTTCCTTGCGTCAGCTGCAAAATCTTTGAACTCTCTGTCGATCTTTCTCCATTGTGTTCCATCAGCGGGGTGTCTCAACTCCCCGTCCGACTTACGGTCCTCTTTGTGCCATCGCAACAACTTGGCATGCTCTTTGTTCCTGAACACACGTTTCAACCGTGGTATTATAGGATCATACCACATCACCTTGGCGGGAACCCTCTTCCTGGGTTTCTCGCCCTCAACATCGTCACCGGGGTCATCGCCTCGATCTTATAACGCAATGCGAGTGCATACCGGGCATTCATTCAAATTCTCGTATTCACCGCGGTAGAGGATGCGGTTGTTAATGCATGCATGTATCTTCGTAACCTCTAAACCTAGAGGGCAGACAACCTTCTTTGCTTCGTACGTACTGGCGGGCAACTCGTTATTCTTTGGAAACATATTCTTCATCATTTTCATCAAATTTTCAAATCCCGAGTCAGATAGACCTTCCTGTGCCTTCCATTTCAGCAAATCCAGTGCAACCCAGCTTTTTCAGACCATTATCGCATCCTGGGTACAGCGACTTTTTGTGATCCTCTAACATGTGATCCAAATTCTTCCTCTCCTTTTCAGTTTCGCAGCCTCTCCGTGCATCAGCAATGGTCCGACCAAGATCATCAGCGGGCTCATCACGTGTCTCTTCTTCACCTTCCCCTTCACCTTCCCCACCTTCAGCATCCTCCATGAAAGTATCACCGAAATGATCAGGATAGTTGTCATCGATGATATCATCCCCTTCTTCATCTTCTTCCATTCTAACCCCTCTTTCTCCATGCTTGGTCCAACAATTATAGCTTGGCATGAAACCCTACCGAAGTAGGTGCAGGTGAACGTCTCTTGAGGAAGAGTAACCCTTCTGATTCTTACATGCAGCACATGGACAGATAACAAAACCCCCCTGCTTCTTCGCATTAGCCACTACGAGAAAATCTTTCAAACCCGTAATGAACTCGCCGAAGAGTCGGTTACCGTACATCCATTGCCGATTCATCTGCATTATTATTATATAAAGTATATAATTAACCATCATGCATTTGTTTAACTAACTAGCTACAAATAATAGAAATTAAACAATGAACTACACACATGCATATTTTATCAATGACACATGAAAGATTCAAGTTGCTAACCGCGATCGAGGAGGAAAAAATAAATGAGAAAGCCTCAAGTGTGGCTCGGACACTTCATATCATGTTTGTTTCATGCTCTCAGGCATTTCATCGAACACCTTGTGTGCACAAGAGGAACCAAAAGCAAACCCATCACCCCCTTGTGAAGATTGTGAAGAGAAGTGACACCAAATGGCTAAGTGCAGTGTGCTGAGCTGCATTTATAGGGATGGGCCTTTAGTCCCGGTTGGCCTGGCCAACCGCGACTAAAGGCCTTCGGGCCAGCCGTGAGGACCTTTAGTCGCGGTTGGCCAGGCCAACCGGGACTAAAGCCCCTCCCGTCCCCTAGCTGTCGACCGAGCCCGCTGGGCCCAGACCTTTGGTCGCGTGTCGCCTCCCGAACCGCGACTAAAGACCCCTTTAGTCGCGGTTCGAATATTTTGGGGACTAATGGAAGTGGATGGAAGCCTCTTTTTCTACTAGTGAGGCGAAACACTGATCTATGGGCCCCATGTCGTCTACCCATAGCTCCACGTTGAAAGTGGCAACTCATGTTATTTCCCTTACTTTTATGTTAGATTAAGTCATAGGAATCTGAATAACCCCAAAAGATCCCAAGTTCTTACAAGAGAGAGGGGTGGGAAAGGGAGGGTAAGAGAAAGTGGCAGGGATTTTTTATAGATAAAAGGCAATAGTGCCGGACTTTAAATTAATTAAGCCCTCAGGTTCAAACAAGTCACATTACAATGCTGCAGCATACAACTTAGCCATCAAAATGAAGAAAAACAAGGGAAATATACAAGCATGTCCATCCTAGGCACCCGATGAAGACTGGTGATACGTCCCAAACGTATCTATAATTTTTGATGCTCCATGCTTGTTTTGTTACAATTCTTATATGTTTTATGTGCATTTTTTCACACTTTTTAGCATTTTCTGGGACTAACCTATTAATGCAGTGCCGCAGTGCCAGTTCCTGTTTTCTGCTGTTTTTGTGTTTCAGAAAAGTTGTATATGAAAGTTTCTCGGAATTGTACGAAACAAAAGCACAGAGTCTTATTTTCCCGGGGCGAAGACGGAGCCAGAAGGACACGAGCAGGAGAGCTTCCATGTGGCAGTACATAGGGCAGGCGCGGCCCCACCCTTGGCCGCGCCTCGCCATTGTACTGGCGCCTCGTCGCCTCGTTTGCTCCGCCCTTCCGCCTATTTATTCCTCGTATCGGGAAAACCCCAGAAACCAGACCCTCCGTGCATGAAAAGTTCCGTAGCCGCCGTCATCGCCGAAACCAAGTTTCGGGGGACAGAAGTATCTGTTCCGGCACCCTGCCGGGACGGGGAAGTGCCCCCGGAGCCATCGCCATCGACTCCACCGCCTCCACTTCGACTCCATGATGGTTTGTGAGTAATTCCCCCAGGGACTATGGGTTCTTGGCTGTATCTAGATGGTACTCTCTCCCATGTGCTTCAATACAATGATCTCATGAGCTGCCTTACATGATTGATATCCATATGATGTAATTGGTGTTGTGTTTGTTGGGATCCGATGGATTGATCATTATGTTCAGTATATCTTATAAGTTTGTGAAGTATTTGTTGCTGCAATATTGTTATGGTTAATGCTTGTCACTAGTGCACGAGTGGCATGATCTTAGATCTAGGCTCTATAATTGTTGCTTAGATTGTATCTACAAATTGTATGCACATGTCTTTGTCCGGAACCCGAGGCCCCAAAGTGATCTCGAATTGGGATAACCGAAGGGGATGGCTTTGATGTGAGGATCACATGTTTTCACCAAGTGTTAATGCTTTGCTCCGGTGCTCTATTAAAATGAGTACCTTAATTACCAGTAGTTTCCCTCGAGACCCCGCTGCAAACGGCCTGGTAGGACAAAAGATGTTATGCAAGTTTTTCATTGCGAGCACATATGACTATATATGGAAAACATGCCTACGATATTAATAGACTGGATATTTTGTCTTAATGCTAAATTCAATTCTGTCAATTGCCCAGCTGTAATTTGTTCACCCAACACTTGTTATTTAGAGAGTTACCACTAGTGCAGATAGCCGGGAACGCCGGTCCGTTATTTCATCATCATTGTTTTTCAATCAACTGCGCGCTGGGATATTTTTTAGTGCCATCGCCTCTGTGTTACTTCTACTGCCGTGTTACTATTTCTCTCATATTACTGCCGCATCACATTTTCCTGTCAACACGACATCAAAGTAGTACCAACTATTTTCTGCCGCCGCATCATATTACCACCGCTTACACATCACCCTGTTGCTAGTGTTTTTCCAGGTGCAGCTGAATTGATAACTCCGCTTTTAAGACTTATAAGTATTCTTTGGCTCCCCTTGTGTCGAAGACTATTGCGATCCCCTATACTTGTGGGTCATCAACTAGCGCCGAGCTTCCACCCCCTCTGTGTGCCAGGCCTCCCACTAGACCTCACTTGCCACCACCTCCGCGTGCATACGTTTTGGTGTTTTGTCAACTCTAAGATGCTTGGACTGTCTTGGTGTTTTGCGAGTGGCGCCCACAGCTGCAAAAGAACCAATGTTTTGTATAACAAATTAGCAAGTTGTGAAATAACCCTAGATTCAAAAATGTGCTTGTTGCGAAAATTCCAAAGAGCCCATCTTTGTGCCGCAAACAACGTCCAAATAAGCTGACAGAGCCGACCCATAAAACTGGAAACAATGGCAAAAAAAAAATTGCGCGAAGAAGGTGGGAGACCAGCGGCGCCCTAGGAGCTGTCTCACCACACTCCACATAAATCTAGCCAGAGAACAAGTGAAGAAAATGTGATTGGCGGTCTCTGCCGAGTTGTAGAGAGCGCAACGCCCTGAGGCCGGCCCAAGCCACCAAGCTATAAGTTCATTAGAAGGGAGACAATCTAGAACAAGCTGCCAGGTAAAATTATGATCTTTAGAGGGAGTTTGGCAGCCCATATCTCCCTAAAATGGGTTGCTGAAGCTCCCTCAGACTATTTGTTGTACATGGATGATACCGAATAGCTCCCCGAGGGATCAAGGGCCCAATTTTTTCCAAACCAGGGCTAAGCTGAGTTTCCTCGAGAATTCGCTGCAGATTCCACCATTCCTCAAGGGCAGCACGGTCAAACAATCTACGAAAATGGAGCCCCGACGGCTCCTCACACGCCTTAGCGACATCAATCAGCTGGTTGTCGCAGATACACAGGATCGAGAAACGATCTTTAAGCGGCCTCTGCCCTGTCCACAAATCTAACCAAAATTGACTGCGCTTCCCGTCACACACCAAGTGATTGGCTCCCCATATTGGAACCAGCAAAAATATCAGACGTGGCGGCATATTTGGACCGGATAATCTGGGACCAAATAGCATTTTCCCCCTGGTACAATTTCCAAACCCATTTCACATGAGAGCGATCTTCATCTATCTCAAGTTGAGGATTCCCAATCCTCCAGCCTCCTTAGGATGACACACCGCAGACCAATTCACAGCGATACTTACGTTTCGGTCCGGATCCCTCCCAAAAGAACCGGGACCGATGCGTGTCAAACTTCGCGTGCACACCGTCCTGGAGCAGGAACAAACCCATAGCAAACATAGGAACACTTGCAAGACAAGAATTTGAGAGAATAATCATTCCTCTCAAGGAAAGGAATCTCTCCAACCAAGTTTTGATTTTCAAACCCAACCTTCTGACCAAAAACAGCCATTGATCGATAGTGAGCTTGCGATCAGAAATCGGAAGACCAAGGTACACAAAGGAAAAAGCCCCTAGCTTATTGTTGAGCATGTCCGCCACCCTCTACTGCACCTCTTCTGGTTGGTCCATCACAATCACCTCACTCTTGTGGTAATTTATCTTAAGAGTTAAGACTAGACATCTCCTCAAAGCACAACAACATGAATTTCAGATTTTCTATTTGTGTTTCATCATATTGAATAAGGATCAAGGTATCGTCGGCATATTGCAGATGCGAGATCCCCCGGGGACAAGGGATTCGCGAAGAACTCTTACCTTCGAGGTATGACACCACATGAATTCTGTGAGAAACACATCATATTATATCATGGTGAAAAGCAATGGTATTGTGAGAACATTTCTGGAGATGGTATTCATTTCTTCCATGGAGAAGCGCATGCAAACTCCGAGGGAGTCCACATGTTACCTATGTAGTATTTCAATAACACAACTTCCACCAATACAACACTACATTCGAGCGAGGAGTTATATATAGGGTAATGATGGCTGGTTATGGAGGAAAAAAATGTTGGCAGTAGAATGTGGGAGGAGGAAAAGGAGAACAAAATTAGAGGGTGGAAAGAGAGCGAGGGCGGGGAGAAAAATGGCGGGAAAACAAAAGATAAGAAGAAAACAAAAACAAACAGAAAACTTAAAAAGGATTTCCAAGCGAGCGAAGAACTTTGTTAAGTGTACTTTTTTTGTCGATTGTGTTTCTAGGAGGACAATCAACAAAGGATTAAAAAAGCTGGAAAATTCTACATGCGAAAAAAACTAGCAGAAAAATGACAAATCTTTGTCGAATGTCTAGAGTTTAGGGTTTAGGTTGTCTAGTGTCTGTTATGGGACACCTAACAAAGAGCACGTGCCATGCCCTTTCCATCAACCGTGATAGTCGAGGACACATGTCCACAATCTTTGCCGGTTTTTTATGTGTGTCTTTGCCCAATATTTTTCACGCTATTTTGACATTTGCAAATGCCGAGTATAGCACTCAGACAGAGGTGCTCTTTCCCAAGAATATGATAAAAACACTCGGCAAACGTCTAGTTCCTAGTTCCTGGCAGTAACCACCACCGCTATTCTTCTCTGCCGCAAGCACAAAATGAAGCATGTTTACCTACTTCTGTAAAATGGGAGCTTCTGGTTTGATGTGACTTAATTATCTTGAGCTTGTGGTTGATGCATTTATAATGAAACGAGAGATTGTTAATGAAAATAGAATATAGTGTATTTTTTGACGAGATAGTGTATATTTTTTTAACGAGATAGTGTTTATTTTATTGGCACGATATATTATCTTCTCTTTATGTGATTTGCTTGCTAACATGGTGTGTTCCAATATCAATTATTCTCTTAAAATAATTCTCAACTTTATAAACAAGAATAATGACAACCTACAAATGTAAAATAGATTAAACCTATTCAATTGGGATGACAATCAACTCCATGCTTCTAGAGGGCAATCGTCCAAATGCCAGCTCACATGCATCCCAATCTGGTCTCCCGACCCAAATAATTAGTCAACTACCTGGCCTCACAAGTCACACGCCCAAACCTTTCCTTTTCTCCACATAGATAGAGTATTATAACGATATATACTCAGTCCCTCAATTTTCCAGTCTTTTCTCTCTCCTCCTCGTCCATTCCTGGCTCCCATGTATTCCCCTGCAGATAGCTCAAGCTCCTGCTGCTGCCGCACCTGCACCTGCAGCTTCACCAGCTGCAGTGCAAACAGCTGCTAATTCCCCACGAGGCTGTGCTTTCCTGCTCCTTCTCTCTAGACTTTCTCGGAGCTCCAGCACAAGACACAAGAACAACTCACTACAGTGGTACTCGATCACCACTTGTGCACATATACAGATATTACTAGTCACATATAGTAGTTGGGTGATGCGCAGGTGAGCTGGTGCTTGCTCGCTGCGGCTGTGTCTTGTTATCTACATGGAGGATCTGTATAGCATCCACCCGGGGATCTCGCGGGTCGGCGGCGCGGCCAGCGAGGCGTCCTCCGGCGTGGGCGTGGACGCCGGGGGGCCCTCGACGTCGGATCTGACGGAGCTGATGAAGGCGCAGATTGCCAGCCACCCGCGGTACCCTACCCTCCTCTCCGCCTACATCGAATGCCGTAAGGTACGTTGAGTAAGATCTTGCGACTTCCTCATGCGAGAATTGAGGTGAAGTCGTGGATGATATGGTCGGGAAAGAAAAGGCGTGATTGTATATGCATCTACAGTTCTACAAGAGTGCGGTTGTTTATTTTAGGTTGGGGCGCCTCCGGAGGTGGCGTCGCTGCTGGAGGAGATCGGCCGGGAGAGGCTCGTCGGCGCCGGGTCGATCGGCGTTGATCCCGAGCTCGACGAGTTCATGGTTCGCTCTTCGATTCACCTAATTGACGCTGTAGTACTATCGTGCGATTCTTTCTGGCCGGAATTTATCTTGTTCTGATCTCTTTGTTATTACATGTGCGCACGTGTGTGTGTTTGCGCGATTCAGGAATCGTACTGCCGAGTGCTGGTGCGGTACAAGGAGGAGCTGTCGCGGCCGTTCGACGAGGCCGCTTCGTTCCTCAGCAGCATCCAGACGCAGCTCAGCAACCTCTGCAGCGGCGGCAGCTCACCGGCCGCCACCGCCACTCATTCCGGTAATGAAATAAACAAACGGTGACCTGATGAGTTAGTTGATTTCGCATGCACAGCGAGCTCTTATCCAAAGCTGCCATTAAACATTATATTATTGCACATTATTATATATAATTGACGCTCTTTGGTGTGTGTTTTGCTGTTGGCGTACGTGTATGAAAAGAAAGAATCCTGTGAGCGTATGCATCGATCCATCCGTGTAGGTGTGTTGAGAGGTCAAATCGTGTCCATGCAAATGGGGCGCAGGGTGTCAGAGGGGTGGAGTAAAGCATTGTATGAGGGTCAGGGTTGCCTGTGTACCTAGGGTTTTGTCCATGGTTGCGTAGGCTTCTTCTTCTTTCTCTCTCTATCTCCATCTCTAGCTTGCTAGCCTTTAGTAGCCAGCTAGACCTGGTTGATGGAACTTGAGACTGTGTGCTGCTGTGCTGCTGCGGTGGGAGTGATCTCAGCGCTCTCAGCTTGCTCGGAGAGTGGATGCTAGCTTTGCGGAAAGAGAGAATCTTGCTCCAGCTTGCTACACATTTGCGGGTTGCTACCAGAGTCGTAGTACTGCACAATGCCGATATAGTATAACTTTAAAATAAAAAAAACACACTCTAGCTTTTATTAGAGCTCGTGCTTAGGAGATCTCTTGCCGGATTCGGTGGCTGTACTTTGACAAGACGGATCGATACCACCACGTTAGTGGTAATTTCTAGTGGTGCACGCGGTTTCTTTTCTCCATTCTTCTGTTGATAATTTTATATTTACTTCAACAGGCCTTTGCTACAAGACACCATGGTTTTAGGTTAATTTCCATATCGCCCTTGCAACTTGCATGAATTATGAATAAACGCTAACGGAATGAAAGGCGGATGATTGGTTTAACTAGGCTTCATGTGACGTGATCTACTATTTTATGGAGTTACGTCAGAGGGTTAGGGTTTGGTCTATAGGTCACACCGGCGTGCAAAATATTCGACGACAGTATGTTTCTTCCAGCTTGTCTTTTTCTGTTACATTTTGCCCTTACTATTTTGGTACAGTACCGGTAAGGATGAACAAGTTAGTATGAAGGGGGATACCATATACTACTAGTACTAAATAGAACAGTTAAAAAATGATGAACTTGCTTTTCTGTCAGTAGTGAACACTAGCTGGAATGCAAGGTGACGGAGCTTCCAGTCAAATCCTTGGCAGAAAGATCAGAACAGCGTCAGGCATCATTTCTTTTACATGGAAGTCTAATGCTTGGTCCGGGTTCGTAGTATGCAGCTAGGCATGTTTTACAAGGAGACAACAATGCTGCATACTGATTTGATAAGTCCTTGTGGTACCCCAGTTTTCGGATACACCATTGACGTTTTGATCCAACTTCTACAGTTTGCAAGGATTTTTGTAGATGATTTCATAATGGAGATAATATATGCCCTACCTATGGCCGATGAATTTGTAAACTTGCCAACCATATTCACATCCATTAAAAAGTCAAAGTTTGTGCATGCATGTATGTGTGTGCCAGCCCTAGCCCCTGTTAGGATTGATTGATATAATTCATTGATCATGGATGTCAGTTTGTTGGGCTGTTCTTTTTTATAGAAAGTACTTCCTATCAAAGATTGTGACATTCTATGTCTTGGAAACACTGAGCACTTGGTCTCGTGTATATATCATGTGCTGAGCTCTTAGATCATGTAGAATAATGCAAATAAAATGTCTAATAAATAATGAAAAAGGTTCTTATTTCCGTAGTTGTCAGCTTGCAAACCACTGTGGATGTAGGTCGTGAATTTTTGGCACCTGTGTGCCCATGAACGCTATTTAAACAATATATACTAGAAGAATATGTCATAAATCATGCGTGTGGAGAATGCATGTAAGTATGTGCATGTCAAATTTGAGTCTAAAATATAAAAGTACTTAACCTACACAAAAATACAAAATGCACTTTCACGGTACAAGGAGTAGACGTATACTATTCGCAGTATAACAATGTTCAGTTTTCTCCTTTTTATGTATGTAGGACACATACAGTCTTTTTTTTGCTTGAAAATTTGCACAAGTATCAAAAAAAATCTGAAACATTTAAGTAGAATTATTTGATTTTTTGAAAATCGAGTACACCTACACCTGGGTGCGCTATCATAACTATTTAAGACTTAGCATAGTCAGCAATCAGATTATCACCAAAAAATTGTTTACCGAAATAACACCTCTTTGCAGGGCCCTGCCTCTTTGATGCATTTTCGAACATATGTACTGTAGCTTGCAACCCCTATTTTCTGAAAAAAATGTTAGTCACAGAAATGTAACAAACCACTGTTTTTTTCAACATAAACTGGACTAAAAATAGGAAGGCCGATTCGTTAAAAGAACCTTAACAACATTTCAGAGAAAACTGATATTGGCTTGTACATTTCAAGCAGAATTCGCTGTCAGAGTGCACTCGTAAGGGAGACAGATGACAGCCCACTTTACCATATAAAATTACTAAACTAATAGCTTTATAATACATGGCCATCTATCTTCTCGGAGATAATATATTTCCAATGTAGGCCCCACGTGAGATGATAGATGATGTACTGCCGTGGCAGCTGATGTCTGACTATTATATGGAAATAATGGCTTGGAATTATATCACTATATCGGAAACGTACAAAGACCGTTTTCCTAATGGATTGGCATAATGACTGACATGTATCTCATTTCAAAACAAAAAGAACCCTGACAGGTGTCTTAGTCTCATTCACGTCATGCATGTCGGGTTTACTGGTTTCTTCCACTGTTGGTTCTTTTCGAGAATACACCTTTCCAAGGGTGTTCATAAAATCTCATCATCTTTTGCATTGTTCTTTTTTGTGCTGGCGATAGCCGTGAATAGTGTGGTACTTCGGGAAACTGAATAGGGGCAGGGGCCATTCGGCCTTATTTTGAAAAGTACAAGTCTGTGATATCCTTTTTGTAGGACTGTTTTTATTGATTTCTAGTGGAATGAGACCAGCTAGCAAGGGGGAAAGAGAAGCAACTTTTGCGACACGCTTTTTTATGGGCATAGAAAAACCATAAATCTTTCTAATTCGGTGAAAAATGATGATTTTATTTACACATTGAAGTGCATGAAAGATTTTCTACCGCGTATGATCCCACTGAAACGTGGCTTCAAGACCTTTCTGCAGCCTGTATGGTTTTGGGAAGGTTTTTTTTACAATTCTCACAAATAAATGGAAGAACTAATAACTTCGTATATGATACAAATCGCAAAAGTCAGTGGATAATGCCTATTAGAAAGATATTGGCAACTTTTCTCTGCAATGAGCACAAGTGGACTGTTTTTGGGCTAGTATGACCAGTACTGTGAACTGTATGTCTGTATATGAGAATTTTAGATGCTTCAGCTTACCTCTTTGGAGGTAAAGAAAGGTTTTTAATTCTAACCGTTCATTGATCAAGGGTAATTCTGGTTATGCACAATTTTTATTTTTTATGATGTGTTAGTGAGGAATGTTTTATTGAAGCTAATATTCCCCTTTCTAATCCCAGTGATTTCCCATAGTATACTACTAATAAAAAGGGCCTATCAGTATTATACTTTTTAGGCTCCTATATGTATTGTATTCGTACTACATGGCTCATACCACACCAGCTTATGGATTATATGACCAGGTTGATGCCGGCCAATCTATATATGGCATTAGGAGCCATGGTGGTCCATGTTTTATCTTCCTAAGTAAACTAGGCCAACTCAAGTTATCACAGCTCAAGGGGACATTCATTTCACTGCAACTCCAGAACTCCTCAAATGTTATAAAATCTTCCAAACTCAGGAAAAGGACAATCTGTATCCTGAACTGCAACTCACACGTTTTACTCTTATATCGTGATGCGCTCGTTTCAGTTCTTTTCATTGATCTTGCGTAAATGTACTTACGGTGATGTAGGTAGAATGTATTTCTGACATGATCCTTCATATTTCCCTGCCAGATGAGATGGTGGGGTCTTCTGATGATGAACAATGCTCTGGGGAGACCGATGTGCTTGACATAGGGCAAGAGCACACCTCCCGTATAGCTGACCATGACCTGAAGGAAATGCTTCTCAAGAAGTACAGTGGCTGCCTCAGTCGACTACGGTCCGAGTTCCTGAAGAAGAGAAAGAAAGGGAAGCTGCCGAAGGATGCACGGACAGCTCTCATGGATTGGTGGAATGCGCACTACCGCTGGCCATATCCTACGGTAAGAGCGTTGTAAAACGCGGCCTCTGTATAGCTTAAACACTTCATCATATATTATGGCCAGTGTCTGATGTGGTCTGTGCCGTGCTCAGGAAGAAGATAAGGTGAGGCTCGCAGCGATGACAGGTCTCGACCCGAAGCAGATCAACAACTGGTTCATCAACCAGAGGAAGCGGCACTGGAAGCCGTCCGAGGACATGCGGTTTGCGCTCATGGAGGGCGTCACCGGTGGGTCTTCTGGGACGACACTCTACTTCGACACAGGAACAGTTGGACCTTGACCTGGTTGGGGCGCGATAGCTCTCCTGCAGGATATTTGGTGAAGCCAATCAGCACTAAACCAGCCGGGTGCATGACAATGTTCAACCTATCGGGACAGAAATTACAAGAGCAATCATCTGCCTCATTATTTCGCTAGTGCGTACATGTGTATATGGCTCGTGCCAAAGCAGAATGTATAAGCCATTCTCAGGATCAAGACCTCCAAAGCTATTAGTTCACTAGTACGAAACCGAATATGACATTCGGTTGTTGTAGTCGGCTTTTTCGCTGGAATATGAACAACCGATCACTGATTTGTTACCTACATATAGTGGTATAAACTGAAAATAGCCTCTCAAGGAAAACAAACAAATCCGATAATAACATATCGGAGGAAACCGGCAGGGTTCATTAGGTATCGTGTTTCAATATGTTGCACTAACCTGAAACATAATTGAACGTGTGTGGGTGATGTCTGTGTTGGATAGTGATAATATGTTCATGATCTATTCACTAGTAGAAAAAGTGGCAACCGTCTAAGCCCGGTTCGTTAGGGCCTTTTGTACCGGTTCGTGTTACGAACCGGTACGAAAGATCTTCAGCCCAAATTTCACGCGCGAGTGGAGTCAAGGCTGGACCTTTGGTACCGGTTCATCTAAAAAAACGGTACTAAAGGGTGCCTCCCTATATGATCACAGCGCCCTCGATCCTTGTGCTCTCATTTTCTCTTCTCCTCTCTCACATTTCTAAATATTTTGCACCTCTCACACTCCAACAAATTTCCATTTTTTCTCCACCATTTTAACAAGATTAACGGCATCCATCTATCCAAGGGTTAGCAATATCATCTTTTCTTCCGGCGTTCCTAATTTAGCTCATTTCTTTGCTAGTTTATTATTTTTCTAGTGCTAGCAAGGTGTTCGATGAAATGCCTAAGTTAGGGTTTTCATTTTTTATATGCAACTTGAGCTCAAATTAAAGTATGTTTTGTAGGCTTTAGTATCATCCCCGTCCTCACCGCCGTCGATCGCCAGCGTCGTCCCCTAGCCGGCACCGTACCACCTCGGTGAGCCTCTTCTTTTTTATAAAAAAAACTTAGTTTTATGTGATGAACTTGAATATTAATTAAGTTGGTCACTCATATATCCATGATGTTGTGTAATTAATTATTTTTTATATACTTATAATGCAGATGAATCGACAATGGATGTACGGTGACCGGTGCCATCCCGACTTCATTAATGGCATGCATTATTTTCTCAACGTGGTTGAGGCAAACATGCGATCGAATGGTTTCATTTATTGTCCATTTAGTTCCTGTAAGAATATGAAGGATTACTGTACCTCAAAGACCCTTCACGTCCACCTGCTTGAGAACGGTTTCATACCAAGCTATAATTGTTGGACCAAGCACGAAGAAAGAGGGGTTATATTGGAAGACAACGAAGAAGAAGAGGATAGTGACAACTATCCTATGTTCACTGAAGACGGTGATAGTAGAATGGGGGAAGACGAAGCTGAAGAAGAGCCCATTTTTGATGAGACGATTTTTGATGATCCCGATGACGATTTGGGTCGGGACATTCTTGATGCGAAGATAAACTGCGGAAGTGAAAAGGAGAGGTTGAAGTTGGAGAAAATGTTAGAGGATCACAACAAACTGTTGTACCCAAACTGCGAAGATGGCCAGAAAAGGCTAGGTACCACGCTGGAATTGCTGCAATGGAAGGCATAGAATGCTACTTCTGACAAGGGATTTAAAAAGTTGCTGAAAATAATAAAGAAGATGTTTCCAGGGGAGAACGTATTGCCCTCTAGTACGTACGAAGCAAAGAAGGTTGTCTGCCCTCTAGGATTAGAGGTGCAGAAGATATATGCATGCATCATTGACTGCATCCTCTACCGCGAGGAGTACGAGAATTCGAATGCATGCCCGGTATGTAGTGCATTGAGGTATAAGATCAGGCGAGATGACCCTGACGATGTTGAGGGCGAGTCCAACACAGGAAGAGGGTTCCTGCGAAGGTGATGTGGTATGCTCCTATAATACCACGGTTAAAACGTTTGTTCCAAAACAAAGAGCATGCCAAGTTGTTGTGATGGCACAAAGAGGACCGTAAAAAAGATGTGATGCTGAGACACCCCTTTGACGGGTCGCAATGGAGAAAATTCGACAGAGAGTTCAAGTCATTTTCAGATGACGCAAGGAACTTAAGATTTGGTCTAAGTACATATGGCTTTAATCCTTTCGGGGAGCAGAGCTCCAGTCATAGCACCTGGCCAGTGACTTTATGTGTCTATAACCTTCCTCCTTCGTTGTGCATGAAGCGGAAGTTCATTATGATGCCAGTGCTCATCCAAGACCCGAGGCGACCCGGCAACGACATTGATGTGTACCTGAGGCCATTGGTTGAATTTTTTTTACAGTTGTGCCATGAAGAAGGTGTACCTGTGTGGGATGAGCACGAAGAAAAGAAATTTAATCTACGAGCGTTGTTGTTTCTAACCATCAATGATTGGCCTGCTCTTAGTAACATTTCAAGACAGTCAAACAAGGGATACAATGCATGCACAGACTATTTAGGTGAGACTGACAGTATATATTTGGGAAACAAGAATGTCTAACTGGGGCATCGTCGATTTCTTCCAAAACAACATCACGTAAGAAAGAGAGGAAAGCATTTCAGAGGTGAGGCAGATAACCAAACGAAGCCTACCCGCCCTACTGGGGATGTTATATATGATATGGTCAAGGATTTAAAAGTGATCTTTGGAAAGGGTCCTAGCGGACAATCTGTTCCGCATGATGTTGACGGACACGTACCCATGTGGAAGAAGAAGTCTATATTTTGGGAGCTACCCTACTGGAAATTTCTAGAGGTTCACTCTGCAATCGACGTGATGCTCGTGACGAAAAATCTTTGCGTGAACCTGCTAAACTTCTTGGGCGTGTATGGGAAGACAAAAGATACACCAGATGCACGGCAAGACCATCAAAGTATCCACAAAGGAAACAACCTGAATCTAGAGAAGTATCAAGGTCCTGCCAGCTACGCTCTTACCAAAGAAGAGAAGGAGATCTTTTTTGAAGTCTTGAGTAGCATCAAGGTCCCATCTGGCTTCTCGTCGAATATAAAGGAAATAATAAACATGTCAGAGAATTTTTTTCAAAACCTGAAGTCTCATGACTGCTATGTAATTATGACACAATTACTTCCGGTTGCATTGAGGGGGCTTCTGCCGGAAAATGTTCGAGTACCCATTGTGAAGCTATGTGCGTTCCTCAATGCAATTTCTCAGAAGGTGATCAATCCACTAACTCTACAAAATTTACAGAAGGATGTGGTGCAATGTCTAGTCAGCTTTGAGTTGGTGTTCCCACCATCCTTCTTCAATATTATGACGCATCTCCTCGTTCACCTGGTCGAACAGATTGGCGTTCTCGGTCCTGTATTTCTACACAACATGTTCCCCTTTGAGAGATTCATGGGAGTCTTAAAGAAGTATGTTCATAACCGTGCTAGGCCAGAAGGAAGCATCTCCAAGGGCTATGGAACGAGAGGAGGTCATTGAGTTTTGTGTTGACTTTATTCCTGACCTTAAGCCGATCGGTGTTCCTGAATCGCACTATGAGGGGAGACTGCGTGGAAAAGGCACGCTAGGAAAGAAAGCAACAACGTGTATAGACGGACATTCTTTCACTCAAGCACACTACACAGTTCTACATAATTCCATCTTGGTGGCTCCGTACATAGTGGAACACAAGCATATCTTACGCTCTGAATACCCGGAGCAACGTGAAGATTGGATTGATGGCGAACACATGAAGACTTTCGGCGGTTGGTTGCAAACACGTCTCATGAATGTCACTGATGAAGAACAGCTATACTTGTTGGCCAAGCAACCATCTTTGACTATATCGACTTTTCAAGGATACGAGATAAATGAGAATACATTTTACATGTTCGCCCAAGATAAAAAAGAGCACGAACCAAAACAGTGGTGTCCGCGTTGATGCAGCAGAGGACAATGAGAAGAAGGTCACATATTATGGGTACATAGAGGAGATATGTGAACTTGACTATGGACCTAATTTCGAGGTCCCTTTGTTCCGGTGCAAATAGTTCAACCTGAAAGATGGGGTACATGTAGACCCGTAGTACGGAATGACTACAGTGGATCTCAAGAATCTAGGGTACGACACCGAACCATTCGTCCTAGCCAGTGAAGTGGCTCAGGTTTTTTATGTGAAGGACATGTCTACCAAACCGAAAAAAAAGAAATGCAAGAGGACACATCATACGATGAGCCAAAGCGCCACATAGTTCTTTCAGGAAAAAGAAACATCGTGGGAGTAGAGGACAAGTGTAAGGGTATTTTACCCTTATCCATTATTTTGGTAACAATGACACCGTGCTAGAGTATTTGGCCTAATATGTTTGTAAGGATAATCTCAGGTATTAGGCAATGAGGCATAAATGGTGTATCAAAGGAACAAGAAGGCTAAAGGAGACCCCCCACTTCAACAACAATCAAAAAGGGGTCTACAGCAGAAATCCGGTCTGCAGCCCGGTCCAACCGGGCCAGCAACCGGCCGATCCGACGCACAGCTCGGTCCACCGGTCGCCAACCGGGGCAAGTCCGACGCACGACCCGGTCAACCGGCCGCCAACCGGGCTCCACACAAGAACATAGCAAATCCGGTTGCCGACCGGTCAACCGGCCTACGGACCGGCGGGTCCGGCGCACGGCCCGGTCGACCGGTCGCCAGCCGGCACCAACCGGCCGCCAACCGGAGGAGCTCCGGGACCAGCAAAGGGCGTCCGGTCGCTGGTCCGGTCCGACCGGCCTCACCACCGGGCTGTCCGGTTCGTGGCCCGGTCAATCGGGATTCTCGAGGAAAAAGGCTGAGGTGGCAAGTGACCAACGGCCATATTTCTAAGAACACTATAAATAGGCCTTCTCCTACCTGCGAACAGTTAGGCACTACACTACAAGCTGTTCTTGAGCTCTCTCTCTCTTACTCCATTGCTAGAAACACCAAAAGCCTCAGATCTACCTCCTCCTCCACCCGAACTCAAATCCCTCCAGGGAATCGTTAGAGGAGGACCCGATCTCTTGTTCTACCAAGCCAAATCTCATTCCCCCTTGTATTCATCGAGAAGCTTGCTTCCTAGGGTTCCTTGGAAACCCTAGGTGGGCAAGAGGAGTCCGAAGCATCCGGACTGTGGATTTGCTCCGGGCAAGATTGTGAAGGTTTGGAGGCTACCTCAAAGTCTACCACAAGTGAGTGAGCTATTCCTTCGTGGGATAGGCTCCGGAGAATAGGGTGAGCCTTCGTGGCGTGGGGAATCCTTCGTGGGACCTCCACCCCTCCAAACGTGACGTACCTTGTTGCAAAGCAAGGGAACACGGGAATACATCCTCGTCTCCGCGTGCTATCGGTTATCTCTAACCGAACTCCTTACTTGTGATTTAAGCTGCTCGTGAGAGCCTTCGTGCTCGAGTTAGTTGTATCCTAGGTTGCTTCACCTAGTTTGCATTAGGCTCACCTTTATATTCCGCAAAGCCTAATATTGCAAAGAAAGAATTAAAACTTGTAGAAACCTATTCACCCCCTCTAGGTTTACCATCTCTATACTTTCAATTGGTATCAGAGCCTGGACTCTTATTAAGGGTTTCACCGCCTTAAGAGTGAGATGGATAAACTCTTCGAGGGTCTAGATGACGACTCTAACCTTTCGGTTAAAGAGATGAAATCTAGACTCTTGGCATATGATGCCGAGAAGAAGAAAAAGGAGGATGAGCTACAAAACCAAATGACAGAAATGTCTTCCATGCTTAATAAATTAACTAGTGGACCTCCTCCTAGTACGGCCTCGGCCTCTCTAGGGAATTTCCATGAAGTTAATCATGACTATCCCAAAAACACTTCACCCATGCCTCATATAAACCATAGTGGGAATGTTCCCCATTTTGATGGAACTCACTTTCCTTTTTGGAAATCTTCTATGGAATCTCATATTCACGAGCTGCAGGTGTGGAGTTATGGGAGATCATTGTTCATGGATACCGGGAACCACAAGATCCCATTCGGTTGACCTCCACCGAATTCTACAACCGTCAACTCAATGCCTCCGCACGTGACAAGATTAGAAGTGGCATCAACCGCAAGCTTCTTGATCAAGTCAATGACATCGACTCCGCTAAAGAGTTGTGGGATCGGATCGTAGTACTCCAAGAGGGAACCGATTTGATCCAATCGGCTCTTTATGAGACCGCAAAGCAAGAGGCTCACCGAGTTCATGATTCGAGATGGAGAATCCGTGTCCGATGCCTACGCTAGGCTTGGTGCTCTTAGAGTAAGAGTCAAGGGACTTGGTGTTGAGAAGTACAATGATGGCTTCGAGATGAATGAAGCATTCATAAAGTCCAAGGTCATTGCTATGATTGCCGTCAAGCAACAAGACACCAACCGTGCACTCAACTTGCAAATCATGACCAAGAGTGCCGATCTCAACTCCGATGATCTCGTCTCCTATGTGGCCGCCAATGAAAACATGGCCAAAGCGGGAAAGAGGCTCATGGCAATGAACCGTGTTGATGAAGCCTCACACAACCATGAAGCGTCACACAACCTTGCTCTCAAAGCTAGGGCCGATCATGGAAGCAATGAAGACCATGAAATTGAAGAGGAAGAAGAAGAGATGACTTCAACTAGTGACATTGCTACCGACTTTGCTTTCTTTGCCAAGAAATACAAGGAAAAGTTCCCAATGCTCCTCAATGACAAGAAGAAGAATAAGAGAACTTGCTACAATTGTGATGAAGATAGCCACTTTGCAAATGAGTGCCCTTATGAGAAAAGGGTAGACAAGCCAAGATTCATCAAAGGGGTCAAGCCAAGATTGAAGCCAAACCCAATCAACGATCGATTCAAGAAGAACAAGGGAAGAGCCTTTGTTGGGGCCGAGTACTTGTCCGATGATGAAGAGGAAGATGAGGAGAAGGAGGCCGGGGTGGCCGGCTTGGCTTTCTCCAAGCCCGGGTCACTCTTCACATATGACTACTCCAAGGACTACTCCACGGAGAATGATGTTGGTTCTTCCTTCATGGCAAGAACAACTCAAGATGATGACTCCGATGACTCTCCCTCCTCTACAATCATTGGCTCTTGTCTTATGGCAAGGGAAACCAAGGTAATGGAACCTCCACCTTCCCTATCTAGTGTTCTTGATGATGAAAACAAAAATCAAGAAGAATTAATTGTGCTTAAGGAACTCTATGATGTTAGATGCACCCTTCGTGGTGAAGCTCTTGTAAAGTTTGATTTCTTGATGGACTCACTCAAGGAAAAGAATGAGTCCATTGAGGAATTAGAATATCATTTAAATGAGAAGGAACGGAGATTCAATCTCCTAAGACAAGAGCTAAAAACCGAAAGGTGCATATCTCAAGGTCTTAAGCAACAAATTGAAACTTATGAACTTGATAAAGTTAAGGACCTAGAAACTATTGATAGGGCTCAATCTTTGACTCAAGTGCTCCATACCTCAAAGGAGGAACTTGAAGTTTCTCATGCTTCTCTCACTAGGGATCTTGACCACCTTGAAAGAGCTAACAAGCTTGTTAAGGATGAGCTCAAGAAACTTGGAGAGAACCATGACTTACTCCAAGAAACCTACACAAAAGCACTTGAATCAATGAAGGATCCCATTGTTGTTGAAAAGCATGCTAGTTCCCCTACATCTTTTACTAGTGAGCATGCTAAGCTTGTTGAGGAACATGTTCGTTTACAAGAGGCACTCTCTTTGCATGTTGAGACCAATGCATATCTTGAATCCTTGGTGACTAAATATGGTCCCGACTATCATCCTAATGAATCCTCTTGTGAGCATGCATCTATTCTTGAGGAAAATGTTAGGTTAACAAAGGAACTTGCAAAGTTCACCACCGCCAAGAACAAGATGGGATTGGATGACCTCTTGAGTAAGCAAAGGTCAAACAATCAAAAGTTTGGACTTGGATATGTTCCCAAGTCTCACAAGAAGAAGAACTACAACAAGGAGAAACCCGCTCAAGATAAGAACAAGAAGGTCACTAATAATGGCAAAGCCTCAAAGGGCAAAGCCACTAGTGGTGACCGCACGGAGCCAAACGATCACTATGCATTATTTGTTGATTATTATGGTGATGTCTATGCTAACTATGTTGGCCCTCCTAATGGCTATGCTTATAGAGAGTACTCAATTTGGGTACCAAAAGATATTGTTGCCATTGCAAAGGAACCCATTAATCGATGGGTTCCTAAATCCTCTACTTGATTTTGTAGGGGTATTCCTCCAGGTGGTCCAAAATGGGTGTTTGATAGTGGATGCACCAATCATATGACCGGAGGAAGAGGTGTGCTTGATCAATTCATTGAAGATATCAACAAGAAGTCAAGCATTACCTTTGGTGATAACTCAAAGGGAAAGGTACTTGGGTATGGCAAGGTAGCAGTCTCTAAGGAGTTGTGCCTTGAGACGGTTATGCTTGTTGAATCCCTTGGCTATAACTTACTTTCTATATATCATCTTGCCGATGCCGGTTACAATTCATATTTTACTAATTATTGTGTGAAAGTCTTTAGGAGTGCCAATCTCAAATTGGTCCTCGTTGGATATGTGGAGAACAACCTTTACGTGGTTGACCTCTCGAAAGAGAGCTCCTCTCACTCCACATGTCTAATGGCGACCAAGCATGAAGAAGGTTGGTTGTGGCATCGCCGCCTTGGTCATGTCAACATGAGGAATCTCAAACAACTCCTAAAGGGTGAACACATTGTGGGACTAACCGGCATTTCTTTTGAGAAAGATCGTGTTTGCGAGTGCATGTGTAGCCGGAAAGCAACTCAAGAAGAGACATCCTATCAAGAGTATCGTCACCACATCTAGGCCTTTGGAGCTCCTTCATTTGGATCTCTTTGGGCCATCACATTATGATACTCTTGGTGGGAGCAAGTATGGACTCGTCATTGTTGATGATTACTCAAGATACTCTTGGGTCTTTCTCCTTAAGTCTAAGGACGAGACCCATAGGGAATTCATTGTCTTCGCCAAGAAAGCTCAACGTATGTATGAATCCGAGATCAAGGCGATAAGGACAGACAATGGCACCGAGTTCAAGAACTACACCATGCGAGAGTTTGTCGATGATGAGGGCATCAAGCATGAGTTTTCGGTGCCATACACCCCTCAACAAAATGGTGTTGTTGAAAGGAAGAACCGGACTATCATTGAGATGGCAAGAACCATGTTGAGTGAATTCAACTCACCCCACAACTTTTGGGGAGAAGCCATCTCTACGGCCGTCCACTACTCCAACCGGCTCTTCCTCCAGTCCCCTCCACAACAAAACTCCATACGAGCTTCTTACCGGTAACAAGCCTAATGTCATGTACATTCGTGTCTTTGGATGCAAATGCCTTGTTAAGAACAACAAAGGAAAGCTCGGTAAATTTGAAACTAGAACCATAGAGGGCATATTTGTTGGTTATGCGGAGAACTCTCACGCCTATAGGTACTACAACCGGTCCACCGGGACTATTGAAGTATCTTGTGACGTGGAGTTCTTGGAGGATAATGGCTCCCAAGTGGAGCAATTTGTTCCATGTGTTGCAGGTAATGATGATGATCCATCTAGTGCCATCAAGCATATGGGCATTGGAAACATTCGGCCCATGGAAATTCATAGTGATGATCAAGATGATGGAATAGAAGTATCAAGCACGGCTCAAGTGGAGCCTAGCTCAACTCAAGTCGAACCGTCAAGTGCAACTCAAGAACCATCCTCCACTCAAGATGAGTCACACTCCGAAGAACAAGAAGAAAGTCCTCATTCCACGGAGCAAGACCATGATGATGATCAAGAAACATCCTCAACTCATGATGAAGCTCAAGTGGTCCCTCATGATCAAGCACTAGCAAGAGATGAATTCATTGATCATGAAGGAACCATTCGGAAGATCAAGGCCGCTACAAGGGCAAGTGACATGAAAGTAGATCATGTCCTTGGTAGCATCTCAAGGGGAGTGGTAACTCGTAGACACCATGCATTACTTATCACTTATTGTCAACACCATGCTTTTGTGTCTAGTTTTGAACCACTCAAGGTACATGAAGCCTTGGTTGATCCGGATTGGGTAATTGCTATGCAAGAAGAATTGGAGTGTTCCACTCGTAATGAAGTGTGGTCTCTAGTTGAGAGACCCAAAGATCATCGCATCAATGTTATTGGGACCAAATGGGTATTCAAGAACAAGCAAGATGAGAATGGCATTGTCATACGAAACAAAGCAAGGTTAGTGGCGCAAGGGTTTGCCCAAATAGAAGGTATGAATTTTGAGGATACCTTTGCGTCGGTAGCCCGTCTTGAAGCTATTTGTCTTTTGCTTGCATTTGCATCTTTCCACAATTTCAAACTATATCAAATGGATGTGAAAAGTGCATTTTTGAATGGTCCTCTAAAAGAAACCGCATATGTGGCTCAACCCCCGGGTTTCTAAGACCCATGCCGACCCAACCACGTGTATTTACTCCATAAGGCACTCTACGGTCTCAAGCAAGCTCCACGTGCTTGGTATGAATTCCTTAGGGATTTCTTACTACATGATGGGTTTTGCATGGGTACGGTCGATTCCACCCTTTTCACCAGACGGGTTAAAGGGGGTGGCCTATTTATATGCCAAATATATGTTGATGATATTATCTTTGGTGGAACTAACCCCAATCATAACAAAGCTTTTGAGTTATTGATGACTAGGAAATTTGAGATGTCCATGATGGGAGAGTTGAAGTTCTTCCTAGGCTTCCAAGTGAGGCAACTTGCAAAAGGCACCTTCATCTCTCAAGAAAAGTATGTGAAGGACATGCTCAAGAAATTCAACATGACCAATGCAAGCCCAATGAAGACACCCATGCCCGTAAAGGGGCAACTTGGCTCATGTGACGGTGAGAAGGATGTGGACATAAAGGTATACCGCTCCATGATAGGATCCTTGCTCTGCCTTTGTGCCTCTAGGCCGGATATCATGCTAAGTGTAGGGATGTGTGCTCATTTTCAATCCGCTCCCAAGGAGAGCCATTTAATGGCGGTCAAACTGATTCTAAGATACCTTGTTCTCACTCCTACTCTCGGGCTGTGGTATCCAAAGGGGTCAACCTTTGAACTCATTGGCTATTCGGATTCCGATTGGGCCGGTGATAAGGTTGACCGGAAGTCTACCTCCGGGGCTTGCCAATTTATTGGCCGATCATTGGTGAGTTGGTCATCCAAGAAACAAAACTCCACCGCTTTATCCACCGCCGAAGCCGAATACATATCCGCGGCATCTTGTTGCACTCAATTGTTATGGATGAAGCAAACCTTGAAAGACTATGGTGTGTCTCTTGGTACGGTGCCTCTTCTTTGTGACAATGAAAGTGCAATTAAGATCGCCAATAACCCGGTTCAACATTGTCGCACCAAACATATTGACATTCGCCATCACTTCCTACGTGATCATGTTGCCAATAAGGATATTGATCTCACTCATGTGGGAACAACCTACCAATTGGCGGATATTTTCACTAAGCCTTTGGATGAAGCCCGCTTTGTTAACTTGAGAGGAGAACTTGGTATTCTTGATCCTAAAAACTTGGATTGATTAACTTCTTGCACTATATTCTTGCATTTATCTTGCTATCTAGCTTAGAGGCATAGCACATATAGGGATAGTCATCCTACCATGTCTTGGTAAGATGCATACCTATGTGTGCAACATAAATAGACCCAATGTCATTATATGGACCCAAGCATGTCTCTTCGAGGTCTCATGACATTTGCGCTTTCACATAGGGGGAGTAATCCCCCTCCCCTCCTTGAGCCTTCATTACAACTTGATTTGACTATATAAGGCCAAATGATCTTATTGCAAAAACTTACTTCAAAAATGACTTATGATTCTTGATATATACTTCGAATCATGCCCATTGTTGCTATTTGCATCTTGTTTGGATTTTCTCTCCAATGGGTATTCCTAGAGAACCTTGTGTTTCCAATCCCATGTCTATGCTCATCTCATCATCATCTGTCTATCTATATGTACATGTCATCATATGAGCATTCACACACATTTACACAAAGCATAGGGGCAAAACGAGGCGAAAACGAGATAAAACTGGGTGGCCGGTCTCTGGCCCGGTTGGACTGGCCTCTGCGCCGGATCGGCCGGCGCCAGGTCCGGTTCGACCGGGCGCGCGACCGGCCGCGCGACCTGTTATGTGTGGAAGAGGATACCCCTTGGGGTCTTCTTCCTCATTCTTCCCCAACTCCCACACCTCCATGATGCCCTCCACTGAGCGCCGTTCCAAGGAACGCCATGATCATGATGCTAGCTCCAGCTACTCTCGGCGCTCCAAGCATGGTGCCGCTCGCTTCTTCTCCAGCATGTGGCAAATGTGCAAGAACACCAATGATGTTGCACATCAGAGCCTTACTGTGAACCCGGAGACACGGAGGCGCCGGAATGAGTTCTTGGCCTCACGGAACCACCCTGTTCCTCCTTCTGGACCTGAGATGGAGCCTGTGGTAGCACCTCGGTGGGAGATGCCTCTCCTTACCGATGAGATGATCCAGAACTTCGACTTCTCCGTGTACGCTCATGGTGCCATCCTTCCTAGGACTGCTCGTGCTCCTACCCCTGCTGATGACGATGGTGATGAGGATGAGGGTGATGCGGCTGCACGCGGCAATGGCGAGAGCTCCTGGTCGACCGGGCATGAGTTCTACTGATGGGTGCGATAGCATCTCTCCTCTTTTCTTCGCCTTTTTGGTGTTCCGATGCCAAAGGGGGAGAAGAGAGTAGTGTCTAGGACCACGGGGTTCTTTGATTGCCACAAGCCATGGGAGTTGCTTTATTTGGATTTTATATGGCTTGTGCTTATTTGCTTTGAGTTTTCAAGAACCATTTGCCACTTCCAATAATTCGTGTATCGATGTGTATGGACGACTATTATGTGTGCTACTCTATGTTAGGATGATTATGTGTGCTATGCTTATATATCTTGATATGCACATCTCCATACCATGCTTGTTTCCTTAAGATATTGGGGGAGCTTCTCATGTTCCACAAATGGTGCACTTTGCATTCAAACGCAAATTCTCCAAGTGCACACATTATGGGGGAGCTGTCATAATATCTTATATGGAATCAAGGTTTAGAGCTTATCATAATATCTATTTGTGACTCTAGCTCGGTTTGTCATCGTATACCAAAAAGGGGGAGATTGTAAGGGTATTTTACCCTTATCCATTATTTTGGTAACAATGACACCGTGCTAGAGTATTTGGCCTAATATGTTTGTAAGGATAATCTTAGCTATTAGGCAATGAGGCATAAATGGTGTATCAAAGGAACAAGAAGGCTAAAGGAGACCCCCCACTTCAACAACAATCGAAAAGGGGTCTACAGCAGAAATCCGGTCTGCAGCCCGGTCCAACCGGGCCAGCAACCGGCCAGTCCGGCGCACAGCTCGGTCCACCGGTCGCCAACCGGGGCAAGTCCGGCGCACGACCCGGTCGACCGGCCGCCAACCGGGCTCCACACAAGAACATAGCAAATCCGGTTGCCGACCGGTCAACCGGCCTACAGACCGGCGGGTCCGGCGCACGGCCCGGTCGACCGGTCGCCAACCGGGCACCAACCGGCCGCCAACCGGAGGAGCTCCAGGACCAGCAAAGGGCGTCCGGTCGCTGGTCCGGTCCGACCGGCCTCACCACCGGGCTGTCCGTCCGTGGCCCGGTCAACCGGGATTCTCGAGGAAAAGCTGAGGTGGCAAGTGACCAACGGCCATATTTCGAAGAACACTATAAATAGGCCTTCTCCTACCTCTGAACAGTTAGGCACTACACTACAAGCTGTTCTTGCGCTCTCTCTCTCTTACTCCATTGCTAGAAACACCAAAAGCCTCACATCTACCTCCTCCTCCACCCAAACTCAAATCCCTCCGGGAAATCGTTAGAGGAGGACCCGATCTACTGTTCTACCAAGCCAAATCTCATTCCCCCTTGTATTCATCGAGAGCTTGCTTCCTAGGGTTCCTTGGAAACCCTAGGTGCGCAAGAGGAGTCCGGAAGCATCCGGACGGTGGATTTGCTCCGGGCAAGATTGTGAAGGTTTGGAGGCTACCTCAAAGTCTACCACAACCGAGTGAGCTATTCCTTCGTGGGATAGGCTCCGGAGAATAGGGTGAGCCTTCGTGGCGTGGGGAATCCTTCGTGGGACCTCCACCCCTCCAAACGTGACGTACCTTGTTGCAAAGCAAGGGAACACGGGAATACATCCTCGTCTCCGCGTGCTATCGGTTATCTCTAACCGAACTCCTTACTTGTGATTTAACTCGCTCGTGAGAGCCTTCGTGCTCGAGTTAGTTGTATCCTCATATAGGTTGCTTCACCTAGTTTGCATTAGGCTCACCTTTATATTCCGCAAAGCCTAATATTGCAAAGAAAGAATTAAAACTTGTAGAAACCTATTCACCCCCCCTCTAGGTTTACCATCTCTATACTTTCAACAAGAGAGACATGTCAGAAGATTATAATAAGTTTGATGATATTCCACCTTTCAAGGTAAAAACTGACCCAAGCATCATGTTAAATAATGAAGATTTTCCATGATTGCGTCGCAATCAGAAGAAAGGGAAACACACGAAGAAAACTCAGAAGACTAGATAGGGATCATAACTTGTGTACCTCAATATGGAAATCACTTTTGTGTAATGATGTTACTGTATGTAAGATATTAACAATGGACATGGTTGGGTTGTTTTACTAGTTAAGTAGCTTTCACGGGATTGCAGGGAAATTTTTCCGAGGCGGAACTTCCGAAGATGCCATAGGGCGTGTGCACCAAGGGCATCTTCGAGAAGTTCCGCCACGGGAGATTTCCCAACCCTTTCCCCAACACTATTAGAGGAGATGGAGTCTTTCACGGGCTAGCAGGAAAATATTTTCCGAGGCGGAACTTCCGAAGATGCAATAGGGCGTGTGCGCCAAGGGCATCTTTGAGAAGTTCCGCCACGGGAGATTTCCCAACCCTTTTCTCCATCCATGGGGCTGAAACTCTCCATCCATGTTGGCTTGTTGAGCTGCTTGCCATGGCGTATCGATGCTCCTTTTATAGGCACGGCGCCGCTTCTACTTTGTTTTCTTCCTCCGACAGGGCGTCGTGCACTACATGCTTTATCTCATCGAGCAGTGCGTCCACCCACGCGTCCTTATCCTGCCGACAGCTTTAGTCCCGGTTGCACCCACCAGCCGGTACTAAAGGTTACCCACGCGTCCTTATCCCACAGACAGTTTTGTTAGATGACACAAAACCCACCTTTAGTCCCGGTTGCACCCACCAGCCGGTACTAAAGGTTACCCACTGGCCCCCAGATAAGGCCCTCCCAATTAAGCCTCCCCCAGATAAGGCCCCCCATCTTTTGTCCCGGTTTGAGCCCCCACCCGGGATGAAAGTTTCCCGCGCCACTATGTTCCCGCCTTTTTTTCCCGCGCTTTCCACCGGTTCCCGCCTCTGTCTTCCCGCCATTTTTTCAGTATATATATGTAGGCTTGGCCTCCATTTACATATCACATCTAGACTCACATTCTCTCCCACGGCTTCCATCGTATCTCTAACCCCCCGGGAGGCGGAGGCGCTTTGCGCCTTGAACTACCCCTGCCCACCGGGCTACCACGTCCCGACCAGCTGGTTGCTGAGCGTCGGAGGCGTACCGGTCCCTCCTGTCCCTCTAGGTGTGGTGCGCCAGATGGCCATCACGAACCACTACTACTTCGAGCTCACGCCAGAGCAGTGGAGGAATCCATAGTGACATCCTAACTACAGCCCGACTTGGGACAGCTTCTTCATCAATCGCGAGAGTGCGCTTGCCAGGCACGAGGAGGATGGCCCGCCTCATTCGAACTTCAACGAGGCCGGCAAACGGCTGTGGTGGCGCGGCCGGACTCTCCAGAGCGTCATGGCCTACCGTGGCCTCCGCCTGCGGTACCCTCAGTCCCAGCCCACGCGTGCTCACCCGCCAAGGTTCGACTACCGCGACCCCGATGCCAGTGACGATGATGTCGGCGACAACGACGACTACAGTGGCGACGTTTATAGGGCTAGGCACGAGTATGACTGAATGACTGAAACATTCGAATCTGGTCATGTATCTTAATTTTCAGTTGAGCTCTGTACATTAATTCCAGTTCACTTGTAACAAAAATTTATACCCGCCCATTATTTCTCGCCCTTTTCCTCCCACGCGGTGTCGTGGCGGGAAACAGAAATAGAAACAGAAAAGAAATAGAAAAGAAACAGAAAAGAAATAGGAAAAGAAATAGAAAAACAAACAGAAATTAAATAGAAAAATAAATAGAAAAGAAATAGAAAAAGAAACAGAAACAGAAAACAAATACAAATAAAAATAGAAATAGAAAAGAAAAAGAAAAAGAAATAAAAAAGAAAAAGAAACATAAAAGAAATAGAAAATAAAAATAAACAGAAAAGAAAAAGAAAAAAGAATAGAAAAGAAACATAAAAGAAATAGGAAAAAAAGTAGAAAAGAAATAAAAAAGAAAAAGAGATTAAATAGAAAAAGAAATTGAAAAAAATTGAAAAAGAAACAGAAAATATATAGAAATAGAAAAAAATAGAAAAAGAATAAAAAGAAAAAGAAACAGAAAAGAAATAGAAAAGAAATAGAAAAGAAAAAGAAACAAAAAAAGAAAAAGAAATAGAAAAGAAATAGAAATAGAAAAGAAACAGAAAAGAAATAGGAAAAGAGGTAGAAAAGAAATGGAAAAAGAAACATAAATTAAATAGAAAAAGAAATAGAAAAGAAATAGAAAATAAATAGAAAATAAATAGAAATAGAAAAAATAAATAAAAAATAAAGAGAAACAAAAAAGAAATAGAAACAAAAAAGAAATAGAAACAAAAAAGAAAAAGAAATAGAAAAGAAACATAAAAAGTAAAAGAAAAAGAAGACCTTTGGTACCGGTTTGATCCACCAACCGGTACCAAAGGTTTTTCGTACCGGTTGGTGGATCCAACCGGTACCAAAGGTCCCCGCCTTGTTCCTCTTAGCCGTGCAGGACGAAATCGGTACCAAATCGACGGGACACGACGCACAGAGAGCTTCGAAGCCGCGCACGTGCTCCATGCCGTCGCCGTCGTCCTAGCCACGCGCACCACACCGTTGCCGCCGTCCGTCGTCCGCGCCACGCCGCACCATGTCGTAGTCGTCGCCATCGTCCGCGCGCAGTATCAGGCCTCTCCTCTCTTCGCACCGGCAAGGTACGTCTCTATCCACGCCGCACCACACCGTCGCTGTCCCTCCCCTTCTCCTGCCCCTCGCCTGCGCGCTCCACGCGGCCACCGCGGTCTCCGACCTCGCTGACGACCCTCGTCGCCTCCTCGCTGCTCCACACCTACCTATGCCTCAACGCCGGCCAGGTGACGCCCGCAACGTGTTCGACAGAATGCATGGCAGCGGCGGGAGGTCGAGCATCTCCCCGTTGCCGGGTTGGCCAGCGAGATGGCGCCGCCGGGCTTGCTGTCGTCGCAGAAGCAGATCAGGACGTTGCACGTGCCGACCACATCCATCACTACTCGGCGGCTGCCCGTCGTGTCGGCCATCAGCGGCCTCACTCCCTACTTTTCGTCCAAGGCGTACAAGGCGCTTATGGAGACGAGGAGGGTCTTGGCGCGGCTCCACAGGTTCGTCGTCGTGCACTCGTCGACGGTGTCACGCCACTGTCGACAGATGAGGCGGCATCGGCGGCGGGAGTTTGGCAGGAGCCGCCGCAGGATCTCAACGAGGACGTCTGTGGGGTTGTCGTAGCAGCGGCTGGGATACTCTCCTCATCCATGGCCATTATGGGCGCCTCTGCTATTGATCTACGTACCGATTGTGAGGGTTTAGGTCAGTTTGGACGCAGTCACGGCGCTCGTGAGGATGCATAGGTTTGTCTCCGGACGCCACCGGCGTCTCGTGCGCGCTCTCCGCGATCGGGGATGTCAAAGAGGTCTTGGGCGCACTTACAAGATTGTTCGGGGAGTTTGTGAGCCGAGGAGTCGAGTTGAACATTGTGTCACCGCGACATCGAGGAGGAGCGCCAAGTCCATGGCGGTGCCGCCGCGACATCGAGGAGGAGCACCGATTCCATGGCGGTGCCACCGCGACATCGAGGAGGAGCGCCGAGTGTTAGGGTTAGGGTCGAGAAATAGAGAGAAGAGCGAGAGGAGGAGTGCCGAGTGTTAGGGTTAGGGTCGAGAAAAAGAGAGAAGAGCGAGAGGAGGAGGGGGAACGCCGAGTCCGTGGCCGTGGCACCGCGACATCGAGGAGGAGCGCCGAGTGTTAGGGTTAGGGTTATTGCTTTCTTCATTTGAATTGTTATCCATCTAGCAATCTGTTATGATCATGACATGATGAATGAAATAAATGCTTTCTTAATTTTGTAGTGATATTGAGCTATGCAGGACGGCACCTTCGTCCGAGATGAGGATCAAGAAGAAATTGTGCAGAAAATGATATATGAGAGTGCCCGTGGACCGAAACTCGATGGAAAACCCGTTGTAGATGAATATGAGTTCTCACAATTTCTGAACGATGTCGGTGAGGGACTTGAGTCTGAAGAAACTAGAAGAGACAACGAAGTGTCCTTAACAAACTCCGGCGAGGTGTCTATTTATATATCAAGTCTATGTTCATCACTAGATGCATTCATTTATTTGTATTGCACTTATTAACGAATCATTTTTCTTTTAGCCTTATGGATCATTGATGTCTACGCACGCTTCTATTCCTGTAGACAGTGTTGGGCCTCCAAGAGCAGAGGTTTGTAGAACAGCAGCAAGTTTCCCTTAAGTGAATCACCCAAGGTTTATCGAACTCGGGGAGGTAGAGGACAAAGATATCCCTCTCAAGCAACCCCGCAATTACGATACAAGAAGTCTCTTGTGTCCCCAACACACCTAATACACTTGTCAGATGTATAGGTGCACTAGTTCGGCGAAGAGATAGTGAAATACAAGTAATATGGATGTATATGAGTGGTAATAACAATCTGAATAAAATATGGCAGCAAGTAAACATGTAACAGAACAGTAAGTAAACGGAGTTTCAATATTCGGAAACAAGGCCTAGGGATCATACTTTCACTAGTGGACACTCTCAACATTGCAATCATAATTGAATATAAATATAAGCACTTCACTATGCTATTCTGAATTACTCTCTGGCAATATAACGAACACTAATTCATCATGTAGGCAAACCTTAAAGATGTATTCCCAAGTACTAATAAACACCCCACGCTGTCACTGTGAGCATTCATAGGAGGTACTAACACACCACAATTTCATAGAGACATCCAACTCAAATCATAACTCAGTGAATAAGTATTATGTGAAATATATCCTAAGAGACCCACACGGTGCACACACTGTCACCTTTACACACGTGGGACAAGGAGTCTCCGTAGATCACATAAGTAAAATCCACTTGAATAGCATAACGACATCTAGATTACAAATCTCATCATATGGATCTCAATCATTCAAAGCAACTCATGAGATCATTGTATTGAAGTACATGGGAGAGAGATTAACCACATAGCTACCGGTACAGCCCTTAGCCTCGGGGGAGAACTACTCCCTCCTCATCATAGGAGACAACAGCGTCGATGGAGATGGCGGTGGTGTCGATGGAGATGCCTTCTGATGACCCACAAGTATAGGGGGTGTATCGTAGTATCTTCGATAAGTAAGAATGTCGATCCCAACGAGGAGCAGAAGGTGTTGACGAGCAGTTTTGATGAAGGATTCACCGTAAATGCTCACGGACAAGTATTCGGGGGTTTTGATGTAACGAGATGAATAAAGTACGAGTAAGTAAAATGCGAGAGAAATAATTGCAGCGAGTGGCCCAATCCTTTTTAGCACAAAGGACAAGCCGGTTTGTTTACTTATAATGACCAAACGTTCTCGAGGACACATGGGGTTTTAGTCTAGTGCTTTCGCTACATGCGGTTGATTAATCTTCATTGTTTTGATAAGTGTTGTGTGGGTGAACCTATGCTAATGTACCGCCCTTCCTAGGACTAATACATACTTGTGATTATACCCCTTGCAAGCATCCGCAACTACAAGAAAGTAATTAAGATAAATCTAACCACAACCTTAAACTCGAGATCCTGCGATCCCTCCCGCATCGATATACCAACGGGGTTCAGGTTTCTGTCACTCCGGCAACCCCGCAATTGGCAAACGAGTACAAGATGCATTCCCCTAGGCCCATAAATGGTGAAGTGTCGTGTAGTCGACGTTCACACGACACCACTAGAAGAATAACACCACAACTTAAATATCATAACATTGAATATTACTCAACCATAGTTCACTACTAACAATTAGACTTCACCCATGTCCTCAAGAACTAAACGAACTACTCACGAGACATCATATGGAACATGATCAGAGGTGATATGATGATGAATAACAATCTGAACATAGACCTTGGTTCAATGGTTTCACTCAATAGCATCAACAACAAGTAGAAATCAGTATCGGGAGAGTTTCCCCTATCAAACAATCAAGATCAAACCCAAATTGCTACAGCGGTGACGATGTCCAGCGGTGGAGATGGCGGTGATGATGGTGGAGATGATGATGATGGTGATGGAGATGATGTCCAGCTCGATGGCGGTGACGATGGCGTCGATTTCCCCCTCCGGGAGGGAATTTCCCCGGCGGATTCCTGCCCGCCGGAGAGCTCTTTTCTCTCTCGGTGTTCTCCGCCCCGCGAGGCGGCCGTAACCCTTCGTGAGGATTCCTCTCGTGGATTAGGTCTTCGGGACGAAGGGTTTCGCGAAGAAAAGGAGGCGAAAGAGGCCGAGGGGCTCCACACCACATGGTGGCGCGGCCGAGCCATGGGCCGCGCCACCCTATGGTGTGGGCCCACCCCGGGTCCAGCTGGCTCCCCCTTCGGCTTCCTTCGTCATCCGGAAAAATAGGATTTTTGGTAAAACTTCCTTCCACGAGTTGATCTTCCGAAATATTGCATCCTGACGGTGCTTTTTCCAATGAGAATCCGACTCCGGTGCTCGATCTCCAAATAATCATGAAACATGCAAAATAGATGAAATAACATAAGTATTGTGTCCCAATATGAAATATATCAATGAATAACGATAAATTATGATATAAAATAGTGATGCAAATTGGACGTATCAACTCCCCCCAAGCTTAGACTTCGCTTGTCCCCAAGCGAAACTGAACTCGGTAAACAGGTCCACATGTTTATGGAGTGAAGAGTCGATAAATAAAATACGGACAATAAGCATCATATTCATTCACACAAGACATTATAGTAAACAACTTCCTCATACAACTCAACTTGAAACAAGTATAAGGTAATCACAAATAAAGGTGCATAAGAAATCATAATTAGTGATGGCAAACTTTGTTCTTGGTCAGAGAACAGTTAACAGATTATACTTTATCTATTGAGCAGCGCTCTCATATTAAAAGCTTATGGTAAACTTGCATACTCAATCATATTAATCATTGATGACTTTCAAAGCTATATTCATTCAGGTAAAACTTGTACTAAACAAGAAAGAATAAAAACATGATGAAGCAAATCACAATATAATAGTTTGATCACAACAACTCAAATGCTTGCTTGAGATGGAGGGAAATAGGTTTACCGACTCAACATAAAGTAAAAGACGGGCCCTTCGCAGAGGAAGCGAGGATTAAATCATGTGCTAGAGCTTTTTCAGTTTTGAATCATATAAAGAGAATAAAAGTAAAGTTTTGAGAGGTGTTTGTTGTTGTCAACGACTGGTAGCGGGTACTCTAAACCCCTTGCCAAATAGACCTCCAAAGAGCGGCTCCCATGAAGGACGTTATCTCCACCAGCAAGGTAGATCATCCCTCTTCTCTTTTGTTTACACATGTATTTTAGTTTATTTAAGGGTGACACTCCCCCCAACCTTTGCTTACACAAGCCATGGCTAACCGAATCCTCGGGTGCCTTCCAACAATCTCATACCATGGAGGAGTGTCTATTGCAAAATTAAGTTGCTTACCGATGAATCAGGGCAAAACATGTGAAGAGAATTATTAATGAAAGTTGATTAATTGGGGCTGGGAACCCCGTTGCCTGCTCTTATTGCAAAATTATAGGATAAGTGGATGAAGCCACTAGTCCATTAGTGGAGGCTGCCTAACAAGACTGAAAGATAAAACACCACATACTTCCTCATGAGCTATAAAACATTGACACAAATAAGAAGTAATAAGTTTTGAATTGTTTAAAGGTAGCACATGAAGTATTTACTTGGAATGGCAGAAAATACCATGTAGTAGGTAGATATGGTGGACAAAAATGGCATAGGTTTGGGTTCAGGTTTGGATGCACGAGAAGTATTCCCTCTCAGTACATGTCTTTGGCTAGCAAGGTTAAATAGCAAGCATAAGAGTTGAGGGAAACAAACAAATATACATGCGATAGAAACAATCATGCATCTTACTTGTAAGCACAAACAGTTTTAACTTTTAGAATACTAATGCTAAGGACTGATAAGAAAGATAATAATATCTTCTACATGTACTTCCTCTATTCTTCTTAAACTCAAAGTGTTGTTGCTATTGACCATTTCTAAGTTTGCCAAAACCAAATAGATTTACTTAATGCTCCCAAAGTGGTACCAATACTAAAATCAAGATCAATCATATAGTAGAAATTGCAAACTAAAATAAGGTGTGCAATATGTAAATGATAAGACTTCTCATTAATATTCCATAACGATAACTCACACCAAGGGATACATAGACAAACTAAAGGAGAGATACTTCCACACCGCAACCCATCTCATACGATAACTTCCCTACTCATGATATGACACTACTTGATAGTAAAAAGTAAAAGATAGTGATGATGTGATACCGCGGCACTCCCCCAAGCTTGGAACAAACCAAGGGGATGCCAATACCGATGAAGGATTACTCCTTTGGTGATGGTGGTGATGAATCCCTCATGCGCTTCTTACAAATCTCCTTCAGCTTCAGCTTCTCAGCTTGGCAAATCTGCACTAAGTCTCGAAGAGATTCATTGTTATCCGAAGTCGGTGATGGCGAACCTGTGACGGGCATCCAGTAATATCCCAGCATTCTACGGAGTCGGTAATTCTCCTCCCTGAGTATCTCCACTTCTCTTCTTAGAGCCCGGTATTGACCGCAAAACTCATCGGTAGTCCACGAGCTTCTTCCAGCGCAGGGAAAGAGTCGAGGCCGAGAGCAGGGGTAAGGGTCCCTGCAAGTTATGAGAGAAAGAACGACGAGTATCAACAGATCCCACCAAAACTTGCTTACTCCCCACAGCTTGTTGCTCTTGCTTTGACGACACCCTTTTCACTTCTTCCTTCGAAGGCCCTTTGCCCTTGTTGTCGGAGGCCATGGTGCTCCTAGATTGAAAACAGATCCTGGCAGAAACAGCTCGAAACAAAACACGTCGAGAAAACGATATACGGACCTCCAGGGGTCCGGGGGATTTTATAATAAAAGTTTTCAGATCAAACGGAAAGTACCAGGTCGAACCAGAGTCGGAAAGGGGCGACGAGGCGGTGCCACCATAGGGCGGCGCGGCCAAGCTGGGGCCCGCGCCGGCCTGTGGTGGCACGCCCTCGTGCGTCCTTTCCACTCCGTTTCGATCTCGTAATTTTTCTTATTTTCCAAAAACAGCAAAAATAATGTTCGGAAAGTAAATCGCGAACTTTTCATTACCGATGCATCGTTACCTATTCAAAGTCGAGTTCCGCGGATCGTCAATTTGTCCTTTGATGAAAGCCTCCGGTGTTTCCACTCGAATAATATCAACATCAACATTATAAGAATCACCTGAGATATAATGCTTGAGTCTTTGTCCATTCACCACTTGCCTAGCATTTCCTTGGAGAGAGCTAATTTTAATTGCTCCTGAACGATACACCTCCTCAACAACATATGGTCCTTCCCATTTCGAGAGTAATTTCCCTGCAAAGAATCTGAGACGAGACCGATACAATAGGACTTTATCCCCAATATTAAACTCTCTTTTGATGATCCTTCTATCATGCCATTTTTTAACTATTTCTTTAAAGAGTTTAGCATTTTCATAAGCTTCACTTCTCCATTCATCTGGAGAACTTAATTGTAGCAACCTCTTATCACCGGCAAGTTTAGGATCTTTATTTAATTCTCTAACAGCCCGATAAGCTTTGTGTTCTAGTTCTAAAGGTAAATGACAAGCCTTTCCGTAAACCATTTTATAAGGTGACATTCCCATGGGGTTTTTATAAGCAGTTCTATAAGCCCATAGTGCGTCTTTCAATTTACTAGCCCAATTCTTTCTAGATTTATTAACGGTTTTCTGCAAGATAGATTTAATTTCTCTATTTGATAGTTCTACTTGACCACTCGCTTTGAGGGTGATAAGCGGAAGCAATTCTATGATTAATACCATACTTAGCAAGAGTTTTTCTAAAACCTCCATGAATAAAATGAGAACCTCCATCAGTCATAATATATCTAGGTACTCCAAATCTAGGAAAAATAACATCTAAAAGCATTTTTAAAGAGGTCTCACCATCAGCACTTTTTGTAGGTATGGCTTCCACCCATTTAGTAACATAATCAACAGCAACAAGTATATGAGTGTTACCTTTTGAAGAAGGAAAAGGTCCCATGAAGTCAAATCCCCAACAATCGAACGGTTCAATAACAAGAGTATAATTCATAGGCATTTCATTGCGTCTGGAGATATTACCAACCCTTTGACATTCATCACAAGATAAAATAAACTTCCTTGCATCTTTGAAGAGAGTTGGCCAATAAAAACCTGATTGTAGAACCTTTTGCGCGGTTCTATCTCCGGCGTGATGTCCTCCATAAGCACCGCCATGACATTTACTCAATATCTCTTGTTGTTCATATTCGGGAACACACCTTCGCATAATACCATCCACTCCTTCTTTATATAAGTGTGGGTCATCCCAGAAATAATGCCTCAAGTCATAAAAGAATTTCCTCCTCTGCTGAGCTGAAAAGGTTGGAGGCAAGTACTTGGAAACGATAAAGTTAGCATAATCAGCATACCAAGGACTGTCTCGCGAACTCACCTTTATTACAGCCAATTGTTCATTTGGAAAGCTATCATTAACAGGAACAGGATCATAAGCAATATTTTCCAATCTAGACAAATTATCAGCAACAGGATTATCAGCACCTTTCCTATCTACAATATGTAAATCAAATTCTTGCAAAAGAAGTACCCATCTAATAAGCCCCGGCTTAGCATCTTTCTTTGTCATAAGGTATCTAATTGCAGCATGATCAGTATGAATTGTAACTTTTGAATCAACAATATAAGATCTAAATTTATCACAAGCAAAGACTACAGCTAACAATTCTTTTTCAGTAGTAGCATAATTTCTTTGAGCAAGCATCAAGAGTTTTACTAGCATAATGAATAACATTTAATTTTTTATCTACTCGCTGTCCAAGAACAGCGCCTACTAAGCAAAATCACTAGCATCACACATAATTTCAAATGGTAAATTCCAATCCGGAGGTTCAACTATAGGAGCAGTTGTTAAGGCTTTCTTTAGAGTTTCAAAAGCTTCCTTACAATCATCATCAAAAACAAAAGGTACATCTTTTTGAAGAAGATTAGTAAGAGGCTTTGAAATCTTGGAGAAATCTTTAATAAATCTCCTATAAAACCCAGCATGACCAAGAACACTACGAATACCTTTAACATCCCTCGGATAGGGCATCTTCTCAATAGCTTCAACTTTAGCTCTATCAACTTCGATACCTCTCTCGGAAATTTTATGTCCCAATACAATTCCTTCATTAACCATAAAGTGGCATTTCTCCCAATTAAGAACAAGGTTAGTTTCTTCACATCTCTCGCAAAACTTTATCAAGGTTTCGCAAGCAACTATCAAAAGAATTCCCGTAGACGGAAAAATCATCCATGAATACTTCCACAATACTCTCACAAAAGCCATGAAAAATAGCAGACATGCATCTTTGAAAAGTAGCAGGAGCATTACATAAACCAAAAGGCATACGCCTATAAGCATAAGTTCCATAGGGACAAGTAAAAGTGGTTTTCTCTTGATCTTTAGCTTTAACAACAATTTGTGAAAACCCAGAATAACCATCAAGAAAGCAAAAATGAGTATTTTTAGATAACCTTTCTAGCATTTGATCAATAAATGGTAAGGGATAATGATCTTTCTTAGTGACTTTATTAACTTTTCGATAATCAATGCACATTCTATACCCTACAACTACTCTTTGAGGTATGAGCTCATCATTATCATTAGGCACAACAGTCATTCCTCCTTTCTTAGGAACGCAATGCACAGGACTAACCCATCTACTATCAGCAATAGGATATATAATACCAGCCTTCAAGAAGTCGTAATACCTCATTTCTTACCACATCCTTCATCTTAGGAATTAGACGACGCTGAGGTTCAACAACGAGCTTCGCATCATCTTCCATATTAATGGCATGTTGGCAAATAGAGGGAGAAATCCCCTTCAAGTCATCAAGAGTATAGCCAATAGCACTTCGGTGTTTCTTCAATATTTGCAATAATCTTTCTTCTTCAAACTCGTAAGCTTAGAACTAATAATAACAGGATATATTTTCTTATCATCAATATGAGCATATTTAAGATTATCGAGCAAAGGCTTTAAATCAAAAACAGGATCTTCCTTTGGTGGCGGTGTTGTACCCAAGTCTTCCACCGGTAAATCATGCTTGAGAATAGGTTGGCGAAGAAAAATCTCCTCAAGCTCATCTCTTTCTTTCCTAAAAACTTCACTCTCGCTATCCTCCAAATGTTGCTGCAAAGGATTATTAGGAACAAGAACAATAGATGCACACTGCTCCATTTTAAAATCATTACTAGGCAAATCAGCTTTATAAGGAGTTTTGGTAAATTTGGAAAAGTTAAACTCATAAGATTCACTAGCAAATTTAGTCAAAATTTTCTCTTTCTTGCAATCTATAATAGCTCCACAAGTATTTAGAAAAGGTCTACCAAAAATGATAGGACAATAATCACTAGCAACGAGAACCAAGTACCAAAAAGTCAGCAGGATATTTAATCTTACCACATAGAACTTCCACATCTCGAACAATACCAATTGGAGAAATAGTTTCTCTATTGGCCAGCTGAATAACCACATCAATATCTTCAAGTTCACAAGAATCAATTTCGTGCATAATCTCCGTGTAAAGCTCATAAGGAATAGCACTAACACTTGCACCAATATCACATAAACCATAATAGCAATGATCACAAATTCTAACAGATAGCATAGGAACACTAGCTTGTTTGGGTTTATTAGGATGTGAAACAATATTAGAAGCATCTTCACAGAAAATAATATGACCATCCTCCACATTTTCAGTCACAAGATCTTTAACTATTGCAACAAGCAGGTTCAACTTTTATTTGTTCTTCGAGGTTCTATAGGTTTCTTTTCACTTTTATGAACCGCACTATTTATAACTGAGTACTCCCTCATTTTAGCAGGAAAAGGAGTTTTTTCAATATAAGCTTCAGGAATAACATGATCAGCAGTTTCAACTACAACACATTTATTAATAGATGAATCAATTTTATCTTTGTATGGTTCATGATACTTATCAAAATTCTTCTTAGGCAATTCATAATGAGAGGCAAAAGCTTTATAAAGGTTCGCAGCAACTTGAGAATCAAGACCATATGTAGCACTCATATTACGAAATGTATCGAGTATCCATAAAAGCTTCAATGCATTTATAATCATAAATTATACCTGATTCTCTATCTTTGTCGTTCTCCCAACCTTCGGTATTTTCTTGGATCCGATCAAGAAGGTCCCTTTTAAACTCTTCTTTGTTGCGTGTAAATGATCCAGAACAAGAAGTATCCAGCAAAGTCTTGTCTTGAAAAGAAAGTCTTGCATAGAAATTATCAATAATAATATTACCAGGAAGCTCATGAATGGGGCATTTGAGCATTAAAGACTTCAATCTCCCCCAAGCTTGGGCAATACTCTCTCCATCATGAGGCCAGAAATTATATATGCGGTTCCGATCTTTGTGAATTTCACTTGGAGGATAAAATTTGGAATAAAATAAAGGCACAATGTCCTCCCAGTCAAGAGAATCACCATTCTTCAACAATTTATACCAATGCGCCGCTTTACCAGACAGACGATATAGAGAATAGCTTCTTCCTAACTTCATTCATAGCAATACCTGCACATTTGAATAACCCGCATAATTCATGCAAAAACAGTAAATGATCACCAGGATGGACAGTTCCATCCCCTTCATAGCGGTTATCCATAACATGTTCAATAATTTTCGTAGGTATTTTATATGGTTTTACTTCCTCACCTGGCGCCTCATCCACTACCGTTGCAGTAGTAGTAGATTTCCCAAATAGAAATTGAAGAGAAGATCTCTCCATAATGACTTATAGAAGCGAGCAGAAATAAAATCAGCACAAACAGTAAAGGTTTTCCTTACCAATTCCGCTTACCAATAGCGCTTCACTCCCCGGCAACGGCGCCAGAAAATAGTCTTGATGACCCACAAGTATAGGGGTGTATCGTAGTATCTTCGATAAGTAAGAATGTCGATCCCAACGAGGAGCAGAAGGTGTTGACATGCAGTTTTGATGAAGGATTCACTGTAAATGCTCACAGACAAGTATTCAGGGGGTTTTGATGTAACAAATGAATAAAGTACGAGTAAGTAAAATGCGAGAGAAATAATTGCAGCGAGTGGCCCAATCCTTTTTAGCACAAAGGACAAGCCGGTTTGTTTACTTATAATGACCAAACGTTCTCGAGGACACATGGGGTTTTAGTCTAGTGCTTTCGCTACATGCAGTTGATTAATCTTCATTGTTTTGATAAGTGTTGTGTGGGTGAACCTATGCTAATGTACCGCCCTTCCTAGGACTAATACATACTTGTGATTATACCCCTTGCAAGCATCCGCAACTACAAGAAAGTAATTAAGATAAATCTAACCACGACCTTAAACTCCGAGATCCTGCGATCCCTCCCGCATCGATATACCAACGGGGTTCAGGTTTCGTCACTCCGGCAACCCCGCAATTGGCAAACGAGTACAAGATGCATTCCCTAGGCCCATAAATGGTGAAGTGTCGTGTAGTCGACGTTCACACGACACCACTAGAAGAATAACACCACAACTTAAATATCATAACATTGAATATTACTCAACCATAGTTCACTACTAACAATTAGACTTCACCCATGTCCTCAAGAACTAAACGAACTACTCACGAGACATCATATGGAACATGATCAGAGGTGATATGATGATGAATAACAATCTGAACATAGACCTTGGTTCAATGGTTTCACTCAATAGCATCAACAACAAGTAGAAATCAGTATCGGGAGAGTTTCCCCTATCAAACAATCAAGATCAAACCCAAATTGCTACAGCGGTGACGATGTCCAGCGGTGGAGATGGCGGTGATGATGGTGGAGATGATGATGATGGTGATGGAGATGATGTCCAGCTCGATGGCGGTGACGATGGCGTCGATTTCCCCCTCCGGGAGGGAATTTCCCCGGCGGATTCCCGCCCGCCGGAGAGCTCTTTTCTCTCCGGTGTTCTCCGCCCCGCGAGGCGGCTGTAACCCTTCGTGAGGATTCCTCTCGTGGCTTAGGTCTTCGGGACGAAGGGTTTCGCGAAGAAAAGGAGGCGAAAGAGGCCGAGGGGCTCCACACCACATGGTGGCGCGGCCGAGCCATGGGCCGCGCCACCCTATGGTGTGGGCCCACCCTGGGTCCAGCTGGCTCCCCCTTCGGCTTCCTCCGTCATCTGGAAAAATAGGATTTTTGGTAAAACTTCCTTCCACAGTTGATCTTCCGAAATATTGCATCCTGACGGTGCTTTTCCAGCAGAATCCTGACTCCGGTGCTCGATCTCCAAATAATCATGAAACATGCAAAATAGATGAAATAACATAAGTATTGTGTCCCAATATGAAATATATCAATGAATAACAGTAAATTATGATATAAAATAGTGATGCAAATTGGACGTATCACCTTCCGGGGGCACTTCCCCGTCCCGGCGGCGTGCCGGAACAGAGACTTCTGTCCCCCGAATCTTGGCTTCGCGATGGCGGCGGCTCTGGAACTTTTCTCGTATCGTGGCTTTTCCGTGTCGAAGATTTAGGTCACGACGACTTATATAGGCGAAGAAACGGAGTCGGAAGGGCCACGGGGGACCCACACAGTAGGGGCGCGCCCTCCCCTCTGGCCACGCCGCCATGGTGTGTGGGGGCCCTGGGCCTCCCCTCTGGTCCCTCTCCGGTGTTCTGGAAGCTTCGTGGAAATATAAGATCGTGGGCCTTGATTTCGTCCAATTCCGATAATATTTTCTTACTAGGATTTCTGAAACCAAAAACAGCAGAAAACAGGAACTGGCACTTCGGCATCTCGTCAATAGGTTAGTTCCGGAAAATGCATCAAAACGATATAAAGTGTGAACAAAACATGTAGGCATTGTCATAAAACTAGCATGGAACATCAGAAATTATAGATACGTTTGAGACGTATCAAGCATCCCCAAGCTTAGTTCCTACTCGCCCTCGAGTAGGTAAACGATAACAAGGATAATTTCTTAAGTGACATGCTACTTACATAATCTTGATCATACTATTGCAAAGCATATGAGATGAATGAAGTGATTCAAAGCAATGGTAAAGATAATGAGTAAACAACTGAACCATATAACAAAGACTTTTCATTAATAGTACTTTCAAGACAAGCATCAATAAGTCTTGCATAAGAGTTAACTCATAAAGCAATAAATTCAAAGTAAAGGCATTGAAGCAACACAAAGGATGGTTAAGTTTCAGCAATTGCTTTCAACTTGTAACATGTATATCTCATGGATAATTGTCAACACAAAGTAATATAACAAGTGCAATAGGTAAACATGTAGGGATCAATGCACACAGTTGATACAAGTGTTTGCTTCTAAGATAGAAGAAATAGGTAAACTGACTCAACAATAAAGTAGAAGAATGGCCCTTCGCAGAGGGAAGCATGGATTACTATATTTGTGCTAGAGCTTTTCATTTTGAAAACAAGAAATAATTTTGTCAATGGTAGTAATAAATCATATGTGTTATGTATAAGACATCCTATAAGTTGCAAGCCTCATGCGTAGTATACCAATAGTGCTCGCACCTTGTCCTAATTAGCTTGGATTAACATGGATTATCATTGCATAACATATGTTTCAACCAAGTGTCACAAAGGGGTACCTCTATGCCGCTTGTACAAAGGTCTAAGGAGAAAGCTCGCATTGGATTTCTCGCTTTTGATTATTCTCAACTTAGACATCCATACCGGGACAACATAGACAACAGATAATGGACTCCTCTTTAATGCATAAGCATTCAACAACGAGATAAAATTCTCATAGGAGATTGAGGATTAATTGTCCAAAGCTGAAACTTCCACCATGAATCATGGCTTTAGTTAGCGGCCCAATGTTCTTCTCTAACAATATGCATACTCAAACCATTTGATCATGAAAATCGCCCTTACTTCGGACAAGACGAACATGCATAGCAACTCACATGATATTCAACAAAGGTGTAATAGTTGATGGCGTCCCCGAAACATGGTTACCGCTCAACAAGCAACTTATTAAGAAATAAGATACATAGCTACATATTCTTCACCACAATAGTTTTTAAGGCTATTTTCCCATGAGCTATATATTGCAAAGACAAAGGATAGAATTTTTAAAGGTAGCACTCTAGTAATTTACTTTGGAATGGCAGAGAAATACCATGTAGTAGGTAGGTATGGTGGACACAAATGGCATAGTTTTTGGCTCAAGGATTTGGATGCACGAGAAGAATTCCTCTCAATACAAGGCTAGGCTAGCAAGGTTGTTTGAAGCAAACTCAAGTATAAAACGGTGCAGCAAAGCTTACATATGAACATATTGCAAGCATTATAAGACTTTACATCGTCTCCTTGTTGTTCAAACACCTTAACCAGAAAATATCTAGACTCTAGAGACCAATCATGCAAACCAAATTTTAACAAGCTCTATGTAGTTCTTCATTAATGGGTGCAACGTACATGATGCAAGAGCTTAAACATGATCTATATGAGCACAACAATTGCCAAGTATCAAATTATTCAAGACATTATACCATTTACCACATGCGGCATTTTCCGTTTCCAACCATATAACAATGAACGAAGCAGTTCAACCTTCGCCATGAACATTAAGAATAAAGCTAAGAACATATGTGTTCATACGAAATAGCGGAGCGTGTCTCTCTCCCAAACAAAGAATGCTAGGATCCGAATTTATTCAAACAAAAACAAAAACAAAAACAAACGGACGCTCCAAGTAAAGCACATAAGATGTGACGGAATAAAAATATAGTTTCACTAGAGGTGACTCGATAAGTTGTCGATGAAGAAGGGATGCCTTGGGCATCCCCAAGCTTAGATGCTTGAGTCTTCTTAAAATATGCAGGCATGAACCACGGGGCATCCCCAAGCTTAGACTTTTCACTCTTCTTGATCATATTGTATCATCCTCCTCTCTTGACCCTTGAAAACTTCCTCCACACCAAACTCAAAACAATCTCATTAGAGGGTTAGTGCATAATTGAAAATTCATATATTCAGAGGTGACATAATCATTCTTAACACTTCTGGACATTGCACAAAGCTAATGAAAGTTAATGGAACAAAGAAATCCATCAAACATAGCAAAACAGGCAATGCGAAATAAAAGGCAGAATCTGTCAAAACAGAACAGTCAGTAAAGACGAATTTTTCAGGGGCACTTAACTTGCTCAGATGAAAATACTCAAATTTAATTAATGTTGTGTACATATCTGAGGATCACGCACGTAAATTGGCAGATTTTTCTAAATTTTCTACAGCAGGGGCGGCTCAATTTCGTGACGAAGAAGAAATCTGTTTCGCGCAAGTAATCCAAATCTAGTATTGATTTTACTATCAAAGACTTTACTTGGCACAACAATGCAATAAAATAAAGATAAGGAGAGGTTGCTACAGTAATAACAACTTCCAAGACACAACAAAACAGTAGCAAAATAAACACATGGGTTATCTCCCAAGAAGTGTTTTCTTTATAGCCATTAAGATGGGCTCAGCAATTTTAATGATGCTCACACAAGAAATAAGAGTTGAAGCAAAGAGAGCATCAAAAAGCAAGTATGAAACAAATTTAAGCCTAACCCACTTCCTATGGGAAGGAATCTTGTACACAAATAAATTCATGAGGAGCAAAGTGACAAGCATAGGAAGATAAAACACGAGTAACTTCAAGATTCTCAACATAGAGAGTGGAAACTTAATATTATTAAGACGCATATAACCATGTTTCCCTCTCTCATAATAACTTTCAGTAGCATCATTGATGAAATCCACAATATAACCATCACTTACAACATTCTTATCATGGTTCATATGCATAAAGGTATCATTAACTTTGGCATAAGAAAAACTCTTCTCATTAATAGTAATTGGAGCAGGATCATTATCAAGAATTTGAACATGGTAAACAAGTTGCATACTAAGGGAATGATTTTTAGCGATCCCACCATAACCATCATTGTTACTAGAAGGAGATGTGTCAAGCATATAATCATCAGTAGCAAAAGGATTTTCAAACACCTCATCCCCAAGCTTAGAATTTTCCATAGCATTAGCAACAATGGTGTTCGAAGCGTTCATACTAATATCATTTCTACTAGCATGCAAATAAGATTCCATAGGTTTTTTAATTTTCGCATCAAACAATCCATGTCTTAACTCAGGAAATAGAGTAAAAAGATCACTGTTATTTTCCATTATGCCTAACTAGTGAAAACAAGAAACAAAAAGATGCAATTGCAGGATCTAAAGGAAATAGCTTCGAGCACTCACACACCGGCAACAGTGCTAGGAAATAGCTTAGTAGTCGGAGGATGTGAATACCTTTTACCTTACCTCCCCGGCAACGGCGCCAGAAAAATAGCTTGATGTCTACGCACGCTTCTATTCCTGTAGACAGTGTTGGGCCTCCAAGAGCAGAGGTTTGTAGAACAGCAGCAAGTTTCCCTTAAGTGAATCACCCAAGGTTTATCGAACTCGGGAGGTAGAGGACAAAGATATCCCTCTAAAGCAACCCTGCAATTACGATACAAGAAGTCTCTTGTGTCCCCAACACACCTAATACACTTGTCAGATGTATAGGTGCACTAGTTCGGCGAAGAGATAGTGAAATACAAGTAATATGGATGTATATGAGTGGTAATAACAATCTGAATAAAATATGGCAGCAAGTAAACATGTAACAGAACAGTAAGTAAACAGAGTTTCAATATTCGGAAATAAGGCCTAGGGATCATACTTTCACTAGTGGACACTCTCAACATTGCAATCATAATTGAATATAAATATAAGCACTTAACTATGCTATTTTGAATTACTCTCTGGCAAGATAACGACCACTAATTCATCATGTAGGCAAACCTTAAAGATGTATTCCCAAGTACTAATAAACACCCCACGATGTCACTGTGAGCATTCATAGGAGGTACTAACACACCACAATTTCATAGAGACATCCAACTCAAATTATAACTCAGTGAATAAGTATTATGTGAAATATAGCCTAAGAGACCCACACGGTGCACACACTGTCACCTTTACACACGTGGGACAAGGAGTCTCCGGAGATCACATAAGTAAAATCCACTTGAATAGCATAACGACATCTAGATTACAAATCTCATCATATGGATCTCAATCATGCAAAGCAACTCATGAGATCATTGTATTGAAGTACATGGGAGAGAGATTAACCACATAGCTACCGGTACAGCCCTTAGCCTCGGGGGGAACTACTCCCTCCTCATCATAGGAGACAGCGAGCGTCGATGGAGATGGCGGTGGTGTCGATGGAGATGCCTTCCGGGGGCACTTCCCCGTCCCGGCGGCGTGCCGGAACAGAGACTTCTGTCCCCCGAATCTTGGCTTCGCGATGGCGGCGGCTCTGGAACTTTTCTCGTATCGTGGCTTTTCCGTGTCGAAGATTTAGGTCACGACGACTTATATAGGCGAAGAAACGGAGTCGGAAGGGCCACGGGGGACCCACACAGTAGGGGGCACGCCCTCCCCTCTGGCCGCGCCGCCATGGTGTGTGGGGGCCCTGGGCCTCCCCTCTGGTCCCTCTCCGGTGTTCTGGAAGCTTCGTGGAAATATAAGATCGTGGGCCTTGATTTCGTCCAATTCCGAGAATATTTCCTTACTAGGATTTCTGAAACCAAAAACAGCAGAAAACAAGAAGCGGCACTTCGGCATCTCGTCAATAGGTTAGTTCCGGAAAATGCATCAAAACGATATAAAGTGTGAACAAAACATGTAGGTATTGTCATAAAACTAGCATGGAACATCAGAAATTATAGATACGTTTGAGACGTATCAAGCATCCCCAAGCTTAGTTCCTACTCACCCTCGAGTAGGTAAATGATAGAAACCGTCTTCCAACACTATGGGTTGCATTAGAGGGGTTTCTGTCGGGGACCCTAAATCGTATGGCTATGATGGGATATTTATGTCTTAATGATTCATATACTTGCAGATGAAAATGGCTCTAGGACCCATCATAAGGGGTGTATTTGCACATGCTTATGGCTGCAGCTAACTAAGGCTCCGCCCGTAGTTGAATAAAGCTTGACAAGATATTTACCATGTAGTTTAGAACTCAGATGGTAGTGAATCCATGCCGTCCTCGGGAACTTTAGTCTCATATAAGCACACACACTTGATCTTGTCCTCTTACTGCATAGAGGGTTGGGCTTTTCTCTCATCGAGAGCATTTACTTATTTGCTATTTACTTTCCGTACTTTGTTTTTATTGCAAACTATATACCGAAAACACCAAAACCGTTACTTTACTATTACTGGTTTCTTGTCATTTCTGCTAACCAATACCTCCAGCTCCTCGTGGGCTTCGACAAACTTTCTATTTGAAAAGTACTACAATTGATCTTCTGCACTTGGGAGCCATCACATGTGCAGTGCATTATTGTATGGAAGGATGGGATAAGAGAGGACTCGCTATGCTTCAGAAATAACCATGGGGTAATCCCTTAATTTTGATGGATCAATAGGTGGCTTGCCGAAGGTCGTCGCGGTGTTTATTCAGGGATGTGTTATAAAATACACATCCAACATCGAGCCTTTCCCACATACAACGAGAGCAAAGATATGAATTATCTAGCTTGTGTTCTTTATTAATACTAGAGGTGGAACCAACAACCCCTGATAACATTTTAGCCTTATTGAAGTTCAAAATTAATTCTTAGTAGTAATTGCACTCTTATATTTCAGTAATTTATTTTATAAACCGAACTACAAAGCTCTTTCAAAACAACACCTCATTTGGGATTTAAGACAACTTTAAGTAATTCTAGATAAATAGCACCAAAGGGCATTAAGATCTTTGCTAGTAGCTCCTCGTGGTTCGATACTCTTATTTCGAAACTAGCTACAACTGATATGTGTACTTGCAACCATCAATAGTCCGGAACAAAGCATTAACACTTCATCAATACACAATATCCTCGAACTATCACATATTCTCATTGTTTTTCCCTAATTGTCACTTTAGGGTTCACATGTTCAACATAATAATAAGCAATACACATTGTAAATAAATACCAAACACATGCAATGAGAGTGGATTTGGTGACCGGGTGTATACGTGAGCACGCGTCTAATACCGTTGGATCTATTCCCGCACCGTTGGATGCTGCCCATGTCCGTTTGTCCACTAACAACGACTTCACGGTTCTATTCCACGATTGCATGTGAGTGGGACCCGCTTCATGGAGAGAATAAAAAACGAAGCATCCCACGACAGCGACAGATACACTCTCTTCCATATAATTTTTAGTTTGGTCAATAATTTTGAGGACGCACAGAGCACAGAGCACCTGCCGAGACTGCAACCTAGCCTATCCTCGTCGGTGCCGGAGATCCGATCGAGAATCTCAAGCACTCCGCTCACCCGACGGACAAGCATCAGAGCGCCGCCGACCTGGCCCGTAGGCTACTGGGCACCTTCTCCCGTGCCGCCCCAGATCGCCGCACCGGTGCTATGCCTGCACGAGCAACAGCGCCGCGGCCCCGTGGCCCCGCTCCGCCTTCCCCAAAATCGGCCTCACGCGCGCCGCGTCGACGGAGCTCCTGCCGGGCGAGGGTGCGCGTGCCTGACATTGGCCGGAGGCGAGGTCCCGCGGGTCCAGGGAAGCCCTTCGCCGCCCGCTCGGCGACGGCGAGGCAGGTTCCGGGCGATTCCGCGGCGCGCTCTGCGACCGCGCCTGCTTGGCACGCGACGAAGAGGTAGAGGATGGCCACAGGAGGCTGCAAGAGGAGAAGGCCGCGATGCGGACGGACACGGCACAGTACTGGAGGGCATGGAGGAGCAGCGCGCGTACTGTCGTCGTGGGGAACAGACCGATGCCATAGGATGGCTTAAGTTGGGGCCGAATGGACGCTAGAGGATTCGGGGGAGGGTTTGTGATTAGATGGGATGAACTTCCGGATGCTTTCCTCAAGAACTTAGCCAAGGCTAGAGGTAGAAGAAGAAAGACACAAGGAAGAACTCGCTCTAGATCTTTCTCTTCATTGATCTCAACATGATACAAGTTTGTGCATATAAGGTTCTCCCTCTAAGATAATCGTATATTGTCTACCCGTGTACGGGTGTGCCCCCTCTCCTTATATAGGGGAGAGGGTGGCTTACAGGGGAAGAAACCCTAATGGCATCTTTGACTAGACAAACTACTTTACAAAGTTACTTTAATCATAGGTGACACCGGGGTCTTCTTTAATCAGGGAGGCTGACGTCCTCCGGCTTCTTTCAGCGTCATCCTCTTCTTTATCGTCAGGGCTTCGTTTAAAGCTACTTTGCTTAGCTCATCTTTGTCTTCTAGCTCTGGAGAGAATCTTTAACCAGTCCTGCCGACGTGCTACAGTGTACTTCTTACCGGTAGCCCGGCGTCTTCTCTATCCGGTTCCGGTATACCCCTCCTGGGGATACCGGCTTAGCTTCACTTGGCCAAACTCTCAACTTCGTGCTCCGGTATAAACGTTAAACCGGTATCTTGATGGCCTAAACCATCCGGTTTTGGCATGCCTTTGGCATACCGGGGGTCATCCCCCCAACATTAGTCCCCGAAGCTGGTATAGTCCGGTGGATCCTATCCGACGGACCATGCCAGGTTCTCATATCTTAAGGTACCGGTTTAATCTTTCCGGCGATGAGCTTAGATCTCCGGCATTTTCGCCGGACTTACTTCTTTCCCTCTTTTCAAGGTGCCTCCGGTATCTTATTCCCCGGCATCTTAGACATTTACTCTCTCCTCGGCGAAGTCGAGAATTTCTCGGGTACAGTGCCTGTCAGCGACATGCGCACTGTGACTGACGCGCCAGTGTCAGGGGTCACTTCCCTTCGGCTTCTGCGCCAGCATTTATGGCGCCACACCGGATCCCGGCCGCCGTGCCGGATCTGTGTGGCCTCCCTGTGGCATATTATTTTCTGTGCGTGTATCATCGCGCCACGTGGCGGCCCACGACGCGAACCGCCGCGGCCCAGCAGTTGCTGGCCCACTATCTCCTTCTCCTATAAAGAGGGAGTGCGGTTCCACTTCATCTCTTTCCTCGCATTTGCCCACTTCCCAGCGCTTCGAGCTCTTCGCCCCTTGCAACCTCTTCACCGCCGGTCGCCGCCAGAGCCTTGCTCCGACGAACTTGCGCCGTCGTACTTGCTGCGCTGAGGTTCTTCGCCGCGGAGAGATCCACTGGTACATCTTCGCCGCCGCTGCTTCGAGCTTTGCTTGGCGGTCTTCGCCCTTCGCCGTCGCCAGCCTCCGTCGGCGCTCACGAGCCTCCCGCTGCTCCGGCGACCTTCTCCCTAAGCGCCTCCGCCGCCTCAGGTTAGGCTTAATACGCATTTACCTCTCTTCTCTTTGCTTTCCAGATCTTGGGCCGGTAGAGTATTTACTTCCTTTTTATTTTGCTTTTCCTCTTACTCGTAGATCTTCGCGCGAGGGTAGTTCTTGGGAAATCTGTTTTGCGGGTAGATACCGGCGTCTCTCAGATCCACATGTCTAGCGAAGAGTCTCTCTCCGCCTCATCCTCTAGTAGCCAAGAGAGTAGAACCTCCGACGGGCTGACCGCAGATCTTGCCCGGATGGAAGCCGAATCCGGCAGAGACCAAGAGGCCGGCAGCTCTAGCCAGGCCCCCGGAAAAGATCTTTCCGGTATCACACGCGGAGCCTGGAGAGGTTCCGACGTGACACAACACGAGATAGACTGGCTTTACCGGTCTAGGAGGATACCGGAGGGAGTCTCCTGCCGGCTTCCTGGCAACGAGATCGAGCCGGTGCTTGAACCCGGTGAGTTCGTTGTCTTTCTTGCTCACTTTGAGCGTGGCTTCGGCCTTCCTGCCTCCGACTTCTTCCGCCAATTCTTGGATTTTTATCGGCTCCAGCCTCACCACCTTCCCGGCAACGCCGTTTTCTATCTTTCTTGCTATGTTGCCTTCATAGAAGGCTACATCGGCATCCGTCCCGCTCGCGAGACCTTTGCTCGCTTCTTCTCTCTCCGGATCAATTCGGTCCAGGGCAAGGATATTCCCAAGCCCAAACCCCCCGTTCAATGCGGGTCTTGCATTATCGGCTCCCGCCAAGGGAGCCCCTTTTTTAAATTCAACGGCCTCGAGTCCTGCCGGTTGTGGCAGACGACGTTCTTCTACGTGAAGAACAACGACGCCGCGGATCTCATCAATCTGCCGGCTTTCAACCCGGCGCCGCCCACGAAGATCAACTGGGGCTAATTCCCCGGCACGAATCACATTGAGACGAACCGGGTCGTACGCTTCATTGAGAAGCTGATGAAGGAGACCAACATCTGCTCCGATGATTTCATCCGCACCTTTATCTGCCGACGGGTGCTTCCCCTTAAGCGCCGGGCTCATAAGATAAGCGAGATGTACGGCCCTGGCGATCCCACCAAGATCACCGGCCTTCCCTTAAGCAAAGCAGATGTAGTCCGCAAGGCTAATCAAATTTGCCAAACGGACATGCCGGATGACTGGGAGTGGGCTTCGTGCCTCTCAGCTCCACCAACCCTCCAACTGACGAAGTAAGAGAATGTGCCTCCCGGGCTGCTCTACCGGTAACTTTTACGCTGCGGCTAACTGATTTTCTCCTTGTTTTCAGGCCAAGGCCCGCTTTTCTCGCATCGATTCGGATCGGCGAGGCCCTTGCCGGAAGCGCCCCTTGGACAAGGTTGACCCAGATCCCTACGTCCATTGGACCGATCTGAAGATGGGCCGCATCCCCACTCAGCGCCCTGGTAACTTTCTGCGGCTTCCGGTTCCGACGATGAGCTCACCATACTTGAGGTAGTTTCCTCTTCCGGTCTCTTATGTATTGTTGCTATTTCCCTTCTGTAGATTCTCCCTCAGCTGGCCCCAAACCACAGGTCCACGAGCACGTGCCCCCCTTGCAGGCCGAGGTCGGCCAGGAGTTCTTGGAGAAGCTCATCCCTCAGAGCAAGAAGAACAAAGCCCCTGCACCTGACGCCGGCTCCAGCCAAGCTCCCCCCGCCAAACGCTTCCGGACGGAAGTCCTTGGGGGGAAGGAGACTGGCAAGAGGCGCTACAAGAACAAGCAGATGTCGATCGCCTCTGGGTAAGATCTTTGTTTCTCTATTTGCTTCGTTTCACAAACCTTTCCTTTCTCTTGCTGTTTTTGATCTTTTCTCTCCCTCTTGTTCAGCCCCGCGCTCAAGCTCTCCAAGAGCGCCAGCGGCTCAAAGCCGGAGACCTCCGAGGGAACCGCAAGGACCCCAACTCCTCCTCCTCAGTCAAGCCCGGTACCATCCGGTACCGGCGACCTTTCTGCCTCCCCTCTGGGAGGCACCTCAGGCTGCGGGCGCGCGGCCCCTACACCTCCTGATCACCGCGCGGAGGAGGATCTCACCTCCCATCCAGAGAACCAAGATACCGGCGCCAGCAACACCGGCGCCGACGATGAAGCTATCGGGCGGGCGGAACCTCTGGTTCCTCTCGCCCCGAAGAAAAAGAAGAAGAAGCACTCTAGCTCTTCCCCCTCCAAGGCCGCGCCGGATACTTCCGTGCCGGCTTCCTCTACACCGCCGCCAGAAGCTCCTATCCTTGAGCCCACTGGGGCCACTCCAACGCCGCCGCTAAGCCAAGGGCCCTCCGCGGCCAAGCCGACGCCGCCGCCCGAGACCCTCAAGATCACGAAGTTCCTCAAGCCGGGGGCTTCCAGGGGAAAGGCTATGGAGGGCGGCACCTCAGCCGCCTGCCCGCAATCTCTGGTACTGCACGTCAGCCCCGCCGCTGCTGCGGTCGGAGAAAAGCCTTCCGGCGTCTTGGGCCGGATCGTTGAGCTGAAGCGTGAAGGCCGCGACCTGGGGCACCTTCTCCCCTACGCACAAAAGTGGAACGATGCGGATATATCCGCATCCACCCGCGGCCTGGGGAAGGACCGGCTTCCGGCGCCAGACCCTGCTGGACCCCGGTGTACGGAGGAACACTTCATGCGGCTTCGGCGCGCAGTGAAGGAGCTGGATAACGCGTGGCACGATGTCACCAACAATGTGTTGGTAAGTTCCACCAAACTTTTGCAACTTTTCAATTTTTGCCGGTTTCTTTCTTTTCGGATCTTGTCTATCTTCCCAGTCCCCGAGTTTCGTGTTGAGAGCATAGCTCTTAGCGCGAAACTTAAATAGAAAGCTTCAAAAAACTTGCATCGCCAGTCCCCGAGCTTCGGGTTAAGATCATAGGTCTTAGCGCGAAGCTTAGGTAAAAACTCGAAAAACCGGCATAGCCAGTCCCGAGCTTCGGGTTAAGAATGCAGATCATAGCGTGAAACTTAGGTAAAAGCATGGAGAAACCGGCTTATTTTCTTCTAACGTTTTGTCTTGAACAGAGCACGGCCGACGCCCGGAGGCACCTCTTCGAGGAGCTTCTCTGGGAGCACCGGGACCTCGCTGAAGCGCACAGCAAGTGCCAAGGTAGGCTCCTTTTTCCCCTCTGGCATCTTTTTCTTTCTTAATACTTATGAATTTTTTGTTCAACAGCTGTCCCGGAAGCTACCATTGACGCCCTCAAGGCCCAGATCGCCGCACTCAAAGGTACCGCTCTTTCTTTTCCGGTTAACTTCTTCCTTCCTCATTTTACCAGTCGCAACTTTGCTAACACTTTTCTTTCCGGTATCTAGGTGAAAAGGAGCAGCTCATCAAGGAGCACCGCGAGGCGCTGGACGCCCAGGAGCTTTACTCCAAGAGGCTAAAGGAGCAACTGATCCAGCTTGGGCTCAAGCATAATGAGGCTATGAAGGCCGCCCAAGCCGCTGCTGAAGCCAAGCTCAACGAAGGCCTGGAGGACGCCAACAATTCCACAGTGGTGCTGCGGACGGAGCTCGAGGAGGGAGCCAAGGCGCGAAAAGCAGCCGAGGATCAGGCCGCGCGCCTGGAGGCAGAGCAGAAGGAGTATGACCAATTGGTCATGCAAACTGATGCACTTGCCCTCCGTAAGCTTTCTCTTTTCTTTTCCGGTTTTGCTTATAAGCTTATGCTTTCCGGTAACATATTCCTTACCTTTTCTTTCTTTGCCTCGCAGGGCTCTTCCCGGATTCTCAGCTCTTTGCACAGAAGAAGGTGGCCGAGCGCCGGATCGCGCAGAAGTACCAGAACTTGGAAGCGCCATGGGATGCTTATGATCACCTGGTTGCTCTTTCTGCGCGGGTCTCCCACATGCGTGCGGTTGACCGGAACCTTGCTGATCTGCCCGATGTGGCGATCCACCTCTTCAAGGTGCTCTGGCCTGGAGAGGAGGTGCCGGCGAACTTATCGCTTACCTCGGAGTGCCTGAAGAATGCCGGCCGGCGAATCCGGGAGTGGCAATGCTCTGCGGCTCGTGCCGGAGCGGATACGGCGCTACGCGTCGCCTGCTCCTGGTACGAAGACCTGGATCTGGACGCCCTCCTTGGCGTGCGCAAAAATGCTCCAACCGATATGGATCCGGTCCTCACCACGAAGCGGCAGGACCGAGCCTACCGGATTGCTGAGTACGCCGAGGCCCGCACCTTCATCCCTCCTCCTCCCGGTGTCAATGATTATCTCAGTGACGAAGAGGAAGAAGAGTATGTGGAGGGTGAAGATGCCGGAGCGGGTGATGCACCTCCAGAAGCCCCAGAAGCCGGTGCCGTGCCTCCCGAAGCTCCTGCTGCCTGAACGCTTGCTGTGATATGTTTGGTTGCCCCTGTTTGTCTCAAAACAATGTTCATTAAATTCTACCCCGTTATGCCGGGGTCTTATGATGTAATATAAAACTTAGCTGCTCCTTGGCTATGGTACCTGTTATCTGCCGGTATACTCTGCTGGTAGCTTATTAAGCTATGTTTGTTCTGTTAACTTAGCATTTTGCTTATCGTTCTGATTTTGTCTTGCACTGCAACGATTCCAAAATTGTTTCCGCATCCAATTCGATGCACACTTGGGTCTTTTGCTTTGGCTCTGCCTACCTTCTCTGGGCGTTTTGGCGTATGAGCACAAAGTTCTTTTACCAAGCAAGCACTTTCTTGAACTTAGAAATAACTCGAAATTTTGCAAAAAACCGGTACAACCGGGGTTAGTTAAATTTTTCGGATTGTTCTTTCCCGCTCTCTCTCTTGGCAGTTCATGTGCTTAGTCCCTACCGGTTTATCTTGCTTGCCATGAAGCCGGGTTGCGGACAGCAGCAGAGTCGAAGACTCCGGTAGGTTTAGCACACTACTAAACCGGAAAGAAAAAACATTCAATAAGCAACCGGTAAACTGAAAAAATAAACATGTTACATGCAACTTTAGTAGGGGTAGTCCCCGAGACTCATTCGAGGTTCCGACATCTTTTATTCATAGCAAATAAGGTACAAAAAGGAACTTCTTACACCACAACTTCAAGAGTAGAAAGGACGCAACAGAGCTACGTTCCACGGACGCTTGGTCTCCTCTCCGGACCTGTCCGCCTTTCCTTTCTTCCATTCCTGTGCATCGATCAGGTAATAGGCATCATTGTGGAGAGCCTTGCTCACAATGAAAGGTCCCTCCCATGGGGGTGAAATCTTGTGCCGGCCGTCAGTGCGCTGCACTAGGCGTAGCACCAGGTCTCCTTCCCGGAACACCCTCGGGTTAACCTTCCGCGTATGATAGCGTCTGAGGTTTTGCTGGTAAATGGCTGTTCTTGCCAATGCCAATTCTCTTGCTTCTTCTAGCAAGTCCACATCGTTTTCTCGGGCCTCTTTTACCTCTTCTTCGGTATAGAGTTGCACCCTTGGTGAATCATGGAGAATGTCGGTTGGTATGACCGCTTCTGCTCCATAAACCATAAAGAATGGAGTGTATCCGGTAGACCGGTTTGGAGTCGTTCTTATGCTCCACAACACTGATGGTAGCTCATCGAGCCAACACCCCGGTGATTTTTCCACTACCTCAATGAGTCCTGGTTTGATACCGGAAAGTACCAAAGCATTTGTTCTTTCAACTTGGCCATTGCCCTGTGGGTGTGCCACTGAGCACAAATCCAACCGGATATTGTTGTCCTCACAAAATCTTTGAACTCACCTTGAGCAAAGTTTGTTCCATTGTCAGTGATAATGCTATGTGGGTAGCCATACCGCAAAATAACATCTTTTAAGAACTTCACCGCTGTGCGCCCATCACATTTTGCAATGGGTTTTACCTCTAACCACTTGGTGAATTTATCCACCATAACCAAAATGTGGGTCATATTTCCCCTTGCGGTTTTGAATGGGCCAACCATGTCTAGGCACCAAACGGCAAACGGCCAAGTTAGCGGTATGGTCTTTAAACCGGATGCTGGGGTATGATTTTGCTTGGCGTACCTCTGGCACCCATTGCATTCTCTTACCAAATCCTCAGCATTCTCCAAAGCCGTGGGCCAATAGAACCCATGCCGGAACACTTTTGCCACCAGCGCCCTTGACGAAGCGTGGTGCCCACATTCCCCTTGGTGGATCTCCTCAATCATTTCCTTTCCCTCTTCCGGTTCCACACACCTTTGGAGGACACCGGTAACACTTCTCTTGTACACCTCGCCATTGATGATGGTGTATGCTTTGGATCTCCTTTGGATCCTTCTGGACTCACTTTCGTCACCCGGCAAGGTGCCGTTGATCAGGAATTCCTTAATAGGTTTAACCCATGATGGTGCCTCCCGAACCAGGAACACCGGTACGTCTATGTCCATGTTATCCACCAACATTGTTTCCTCCGGCAGACGCAGCAGTCCCCGAGCTTACCGGAATAGTCCCCGAGCTTGCCGGAGCAGTCCCCGGGTTACCTTCGTCGATATCCATAGGTACAACATGTGACTCCGGTACAAAGATGGACTCCGACTCCAGACTTGGCTTGATTGATGGCACTCTTAAGTGCGCCAAGGCTATTCCGGGAGGAATTTCTTGCCTGGATGATCCCAGCTTGGACAAAGCATCCGCGGCTTCATTTTCTGCACGCGGCACATGGTGAAACTCACACCCTTCGAAGAAGCCGGCAATCTTTTGTACGTGAAACCGATATGAGGCCATGTTGGCATCTTTTGCGTCCCAATCTCCGGAACATTGTTGTACCACAAGATCTGAATCTCCGTAGCAAATGATCCGGTGTGCACCGATTTCTTTTGCGACCTTAAGCCCATGGATCAAACCCTCGTATTCAGTGACATTGTTTGATGCCCTGAAATGCACTTGTAAAACATACCGGAGATGATCCCCTTGGGTGAGGTTAACACCACACCGGCACCTAGACCCTCTTTGAGTTTGGATCCGTCAAAGTGCATCTTCCAGTACTCTATTCTTTGGTCTGGAGGCTTGTATTGCATTTCCGCCCAATCAACCAAGAAATCAGCTAAATCTTGTGATTTTATGGCATCTCTTCTTTCATACGCCGGTACGTATGGTGATATCTGGATCGCCCATTTTGCAATCCTACCGCTAGCATCTTTGTTGCACATGATATCGGAGATGGGTGCCTCACTCACCACCTTCATGGGGTGCTCCTCAAAGTAGTGCTTGAGCTTTGTGGCGGCCATGAACACGCCATAAGTCATTTTCTGGAAGTGTGGGTAGTTTTGCTTTGAGAGGGAGAGCACCTCGCTCAGGTAGTATACCGGCCTCCGGACGGTCTTTCCTTCCTCTTCTCTTTCTACTACCACAACAACACTTACAACCCGGTTAGTTGCTGCTATGTACAACAACATGGGCTCTCTTTCCAAAGGCGAAGCCGATATTGGTGCGGTGGCTAGCATTGTTTTTAGATCTTTAAACGCCGCGTACGCATCGAGGGGTCCGGACGAACGTATCGGATTTTTTCATCGGAGCGTAGAGTGGCGGGGCCTTTTCTCCCAACCTGCTTATGAACCGGCTCAGCGATGCTAAGCTTCCGGTAAACTTTTGCACATCCTTAAGATCTCGCGGTATTGTCATTCTTTCGATTGCCCGGATCTTTACCGGATTGACCTCAATGCCCCGGCTTGATACTAGAAAGCCAAGCAGTTTGCCGGCAGGGACACCGAAGGTGCATTTTGCCGGATTAAGCTTCATCCGGAATCTTCTTAAATTATCGAATGTTTGCTGGAGATCGTCGATTAAGGTTTCTTTTGCCTTAGTTTTTACCACGACGTCGTCCACATAAACTTGCACATTTTTCCGATTTGGTCAAACAAACATTTTTGCATACAGCGCTGATACGTTGCACCAGCGTTGCGCAACCCAAAAGGCATAGTGACATAGCAATAAGCCCCATGCGGGGTAATGAACGCAGTTTTTATTTGATCTTCCTTTTTCAAGGGGATTTGGTGGAAACCGGAATAAGCATCCAGGAAAGACAACAGCTCACACCCGGCAGTGGAATCAATCACTTGATCGATCCGCGGTAGAGGGAAAGGATCTTTTGGGCAAGCTTTGTTCAGGTTGGTGTAGTCGATGCACATGCGCCACACCTTTGGAGCTTTTGCTTCGAGGTTCTCATCTTTCTTCTTTTTCGACCAGCACCGGATTGGCTAGCCACTCAGTGTGCAGCACTTCCACGATGAAACGGGCAACCAACAACTTTGTCACTTCTTCTCCAATGATTTTCCTCCTATCCTCAACAAACCGGCGTAAAGGTTGTCGCACCGGCTTCGCATCCTTCCGGACATTCAAAGAGTACTCAGCCAGCTCCCTCGGAACACCTACCAAGTCCTCTGTAGACCAGGCAAAGATATTCCGATTCTCACGGAGGAAGCTGACGAGCGCGCTTTCCTATGCCTCACTGAGGCCGGCACCGATACGAACGGTACGCTCAGGGAAAGCCGGATCCAGCACGATGTCCTTTGTTTCTTTTGTCGGCTTGAACGCTGGTGCGCTCAAGCTTGCACTCATTGCCGCTAAGCTCAACTGTGAAGGCGAGCCGGCGCAACCGCGGTTTGCATCCTCCTTTTTCCTCTGCGATCACCAGCGATTCTGCCAGGTTTGATCCGGCGGAAGCAGTTTCCAGCGAAATCTTGTAGTTTCCTACCACAGTTAAGGGTCCACGAGGTGCCGGCATCTTCATCTTGAGATACGCCGTGTGGGTCGAGGCCATGAAAGCTGCCAGTGCCGGTCTCCCCAACAGTGCATGGTAAGGACTATCTAGGTCCACCACCTCGAACTCAATGTTTTCAACCCGGCAATTGTCACGTCCTCCAAACGAGACATCCAGCTGGACTTTTCCAACCGGTGCGCAGGACAAACCCGGAACGATTCCGTGGAACGTTGTACGAGTTGGCTGAAGCATGTTTTCTGTTATGCCTAGCATATGCATGGTGTGCCGGTACATTATGTTTATGCTGCTCCCATTGTCTATCAGCACTTTGCTGAACTTGACGCGAGTCGTTGGCCCTTTCATGATTGGGTCCACCACGAGAGCGTAACCACCCGGATTAGGCATTACCTTGGGGTGATCCTTGAGCGACCGGGAGATTTCCTGATCGACCCTTGCATGTATTTTGGTACTGCCGGCATCACCGCGTTCAGTTCCATGGAACGGCGATGTAGGCTCTGCCTGTCTGTCGGCTCAGTGACGAACACAACACAGCACACATCCGGATCCTCATAAACATTCCGGCCCAAAGGTGCCGATGGAGGTGGTTGGCCGTGGCCCTCTCCCACCTGATTGACTTGCTGGTACTGCTGCCTGTTTGGCTGAGGCTATACCGGTAAAGAATTTGCTCCGGTAAGCGGTGGTGGTGGTGGTAGTTGATGCTGGTGCAGCATATCTTGAGATGGTGGTAACATTGTGGAGCACCCTTGTGCCTGCGCATCTTTTACTGCTCCCTTGAGCATCAAGTACTTGGTCCAAGAACAATCCTTCGTCAGGTGGTTCGACGGGTGCGTCGGATTCGGCGTGTGCCACCGGCAAGGCTGATCCATGGCGGCTTCCATGGTGTATTTCACAGGTTCCTGCCAATTCTTTTTCTGGCCCCAGGGTTTCTTTTCGACCCATTGCTTCTTAGGACCCGCCCATGGCTGCGAAACGGTTTTCTGCCTCTGACTGCCGCTGGCATCAGAGTTTTCTTGCACAGCAGCAACTTGCTGCGGACCATACCTTCGATCCGGGAATTCTTCCCTTCTCTTGTTGTTCCGGTTGTCCCGGTACTGCTCTTGGCGCTGCTGAGGCGGGTTTGATTGTTCCGGCTCAGCTTGTACTGCCGGTTGCATTGGGTCTCCCAATGCGTAGTTATCCGCCACACGTATCATCTCCGCCAAAGTTACCGGCATGTTCCGCTGTAGCTTTTGCCACAACGGCGATCCTCTACGGCATCCATTGCAAAACCAAGCTATGGCTTGCGCTTCTATCACCCCTTCACAGGAGTTTCTAATGGAGTTCCACCGGGTCAGGTAATCCCGGTCTGTTTCCTGCGGGCGCTGCACGCACAAGGCGAGCTGCTGAGGCCTGTTGGGCCTCCGGTAGGTGCTACTGAAGTTACTCACAAAAGCTTCCTCAAAGTCCAACCAACCGTTTATGCTTCCTGCCGGCAAGTTGTTCAGCCAGATTCTTGCCGGTCCCACCAGGAACGTTGGCACAATTCTCATGGCCCAACGCCGGTTTCCTCCTCCGGCTACGCTTCCTCCGCCGCCAGCGACGTATACCGCGGTCACGTAATCCGCGAGCCGATCTTCCGGCTTAGTAGTGCCATCATATGTTTTGGTGTCACGGGGCAACTGGAAGTTGCGAACTGGTGGCTCCTCTTTCATGATCCTTGGGCCAAAGCACTTTGGACCCGAAGGACCCTCCGCCTCGATCATTTCAGACAAATACACTCTATCCAGACGGTGCCTCGCATCCCGTTCTGGCAGGTGTCTTTCTCCCACACGCTCTCCCAATGGGTTCTGGTAAGCGGTGAGTCTTGTCGAATCAGCTTCATCGTAACGTTCCGACGCCGCAGCCCTTGCCTGCCGGTACCTCGGGGGAGGCATTTCCTCCTCATCATACGCTGCCCTTGCAGCTCGATAATTTTGCCCGGTTTCATATCTACCGGCACGATTGTTTCCGGCATAGCCTCCTTTGGCGTAACCTCGATCTGCCCCTTGGCTTTTTCTACCGGCATCGTGTTGCCCGGCTTGTTGCTTTCCAGCAAGAACCGGATCATACACAGTCATCTGCTGCGCGTTCACCTCTTTTACTCTCCTTCTGTCCGGATGGGGGGACGAGGCCTGCCCATGGGACTTGCTTCCGGCATTCTTTGTTGAACGCGCGGATTTTGAGGCCGCAGCCTTGTTCAGCTTAGCCAGCTGCTCAGCATTCTGCTGCTCGATAGTTTCTAGCAGCTCTCTAACACGCTCTTGCTGTTTTGCCAAAGCATCTCCGGAAAGCGACTCACATAGCTCTACTGCAGCCTTAGCAGCTTTTATAGTTTTATCCGGGCTACTGTACTTAGGATTCTCTACGATGCTCACAGATGCAGAGGTACTTTTGCCGGCAAGAACTTCCTTACGCAAATCCTGATCTAGATTGCGAGCTTTAAGCCGGTTCTCCAGTATCCTAGCAGCATGAGCGCTAACAGAAGCAAAGCCATGGGCAGCGTTGTACTCACGTAGGGTTAGGTTCAGCTCGCGCTGCGCCCGGACGATGTCGGCGCCGTCCACGAGCAGCTTCTGGCGTTGTGCCTCCAGCTCCGCTTGAGCCGCTGCCGGGTCGATGTTCTGCGCGATGGGCGTTGCCAGCACGTTCATCGCCGCTTGGAGAGGTGTTTCCGGTGGTGCGGAAGATGCTCCCGCAACGCCAGCGTTGCGCTCCAGCGGTGGCTTGGCTGCACGGGTCGAAGCCGCACGGCCAGCACCTTCATCCACAGCCTCCTTGCTCGCGCCGACCGCGCCGGCCATCATCACCTCGGCGGCTGCCGGCAGCGCGGCCAGCACGAGCCACCTTGGCGGGTCCGGCGCCACCAGCACCGGCGAGAGGCGCTGGCGCACGGGGACGGTGCCGAAGTAGATGCGGTGGCTGCCGAACTCGATGATGCGGCCGTTCTTGGGGAAGATGCCGCCGTTGGCGAAGCAGCCCGCGTTGCCGTTGATGAAGTCCATGGAGTAGAGGCGCTGGACGAGCGCAGACACCGTTCGCTCGCCGGCGACCTCGAGGATGCCCGCCCGAATATGAACTCCAGCAAGCGCCACTTCATGCCCCACGGTGGGCGCCAACTGTCGTCGTGGGGAACAGACAGATGCCATAGGATTGCTTAAGTTGGGGCCGAATGGACGCTAGAGGATTCGGGGGAGGGTTTGTGATTAGATGGGATGAACTTCCGGATGCTTTCCTCAAGAACTTAGCCAAGGCTAGAGGTAGAAGAAGAAAGACACAAGGAAGAACTCGCTCTAGATCTTTCTCTTCATTGATCTCAACATGATACAAGTTTGTGCATACAAGGTTCTCCCTCTCAGCTCCTCGTATATTGTCTACCCGTGTACGGGTGTGCCCCCTCTCCTTATATAGGGGAGAGGGTGGCTTACAGAGGAAGAAACCCTAATGGCATCTTTGACTAGACAAACTACTTTACAAAGTTACTTTAATCATAGGTGACACCGGGGTCTTCTTTAATCAGGGAGGCTGACGTCCTCCGGCTTCTTTCAGCGTCATCCTCTTCTTTATCGTCAGGGCTTCGTTTAAAGCTAATTTGCTTAGCTCATCTTTGTCTTCTAGCTCTGGAGAGAATCTTTGACCAGTCCTGCCGACGTGCTACAGTGTACTTCTTACCGGTAGCCCGGTGTCTTCTCTATCCGGTTCCGGTATACCCCTCCGGGGATACCGGCTTAGCTTCACTTGGCCAAACTCTCAACTTCGTGCTCCGGTATAAACGTTAAACCGGTATCTTGATGGCCTAAACCATCCGGTTTTGGCATGCCTTTGGCATACCGGGGGTCATCCCCCCAACACGTACGGCCGCGAGGATGGCAAGGGACTGTCCGCCGCGGTGCGGGCTACCCCCACGATGTCATCCGCAGGCCTAAGAAAAACGGAACCGCCCCATGGACTCGCCCCAACAAGGAGCTCGAGGTAGGGGAGGCCGGGGCTGACGCGGCGGCGGGCCGCGCGACCGAGCTCAGCGCCGCCGAGATTCACAAGTTCAGGTTCTCGGCGCTGGACGACGCCGGCGCACGCCGCTGCCTCGGCGGGGACTTCTTCGACATCGACCTCTCCAGGGAGGCCTGGAACAACCTGTATTCATACGCAGTATATGATAACCCACAAGTATAGGGGATCGCAACATTCTTCGAGGGAAGTAAAACCCAAATTTATTGATTCGACAAAAGGGGAGACAAAGAATATTTATAAGCCTTAACAACTGAGTTGTCAATTCAGCTGCACCTGGAAAAGCACTAGTAACAGGGGTGATGTGAAAGTAGCAGTAATATGAGAGCAATAGTAACAGTAACACAGCAGCAGTAGCAGTTGACGTGGGCATTACCTTTCGGGTAACCGACATTGCCCTATCCTACATTATCTAGTTGGAGGCCCATGAAGGCACTTGGAGGCGAGACGGGCCACCTGGATGGCGCACCAGAAGATTCCTTGGTGGGCAAGACAAGGAAGCAGCCGAACAAGGAAAGATTAGATTTAAAACTACTGTAAATCTAGTCGTACTCGGTTAGACCTCTTGAGACCTGGCCCCTTATATAAAGGCCAGGAGAGGGGCTGCCGAGGGACACAATCAATCTTAGCAATCTTAGCCACCAAAAGTCTAGAGCTAGGTCACCATAGCACTTAGCCTCTCGACGAGATCTCAGCCGAACTATTCGGCACCCCATTGTAACCCAATATCTTCATAATCAAGATCGGACGGGCGGGACGTAAGGGTTTTACCTCATCGAGGGCCCCGAACCTGGGTAAATCGCTCTCCCCGCTTGTCTATGAACCGATGTCTCGTGTCAGCTTGCAGGATTCCATCAACCCTAAGCCCCAATCGGAGGGCATTGCGAGGAGTACCCTCGACAGCAGTAACACAGAGGCAATGGCACCAGAAAATAGTTGATACTACTTCTAATGGCATATAGGACCGAGTGAGTATTTGATGATGAAAGATGGACCGGGGTTCCCAGCTATCTACACTAGTGCTAACTCTCCAATAACAAGTGACAAGTGTTGGGTGAACAAATTACAGTTGGGAAATTGATAGGATTGAAATAGCATTAAGATAGAACATACGTTTATTAATCATGTAGGCATGTTTTCCATATATAGTCATACGTGCTCGCAATGAGAAACTTGCATAACATCTTTTGTCCTACCAGCCGGTGGCAGCCGGGCCTCAAGGGAATCTACTGGTAATTAAGGTACTCCTTTTAATAGAGCACCGGAGCAAAGCATTAACACTTGGTGAAAACATGTGATCCTCATATCTAAGCCTTCCCCTCCAGTTATCCCAATTGCTGTCACTCTGGGGCCTCGGGTTCCGGACATAGACATGTGCAAACAACTTGTATATACAATCTAAGCAATAATTATGGAGCTCAAATCTAAGATCATGCCACTCGTGCACTAGTGACAAGCATTAAACACAACAAGAATGCAGCAACAATAACTTCACAAACTTTATAGATAGACTGATCATAATGTAACAATTCATCGGATCCCAACAAACACAACACCGATTACATCGAGATGGATCTCAATCATGTAAGGCAGCTCATGAGATCATTGTATTGAAGTACATGGGAGAGAGAGTACCAACTAGCTACTGCTAGAACCCGTAGTCCATGGGGGAACTACTCATGGAGCATGATGGAGGCGGTGGCATCGAGCGAGAAGCCTTCCGGGGGCACTTCCCCGTCCCGGCGGCGTGCCGGAACAGAGATTCTGTCCCCCGAAACGGAGTTTCGCGATGGCGGCGGCGCCCCTGGAGTCTTTCTGGAATATGATTGATTGATATAGGGTCTTCGCGTCGCGGGGAATATATAGGCGAAAGGGCGGCGCGAGGTGGTGCCCGGGGGGCCCAACCCATAGGGCGGCGCGCCCCCCTCCTAGGCCGCGCCCCAGTATGGTCTGGAGGCCATGGGCCTCTTCCTGGCTTGCCCTTCTGGCTCCGTGTGTCCCTCGGAAAAATAGGAGGTTTGGCTTTTATTTCGTCGAATTCCGAGAATATTGCCCGAACAGCTTTTCTGGAACCAAAAACAGCAGAAAACAGGAACTGGCGCTTTGGCATCTTGTTAATAGGTTAGTGCCGGAAAATGCATAAAATCATTATAAAGTGTGAGCAAAACATGTAGGTATTGTCATAAAACTAGCATGGAACATCAGAAATTATAGATACGTTGGAGACGTATCAAGCATCCCCAAGCTTAGTTCCTGCTCGCCCTCGAGTAGGTAAACGATAAAAATAATAATTTCTCAAGTGACATGCTACTAACATAATCTTGATCATACTATTGTAAAGCATATGAGATGAATGAAGTGACTCAAGGCAATGATCTATAGTTTGCTAACAAATAGATAACATATAGCAAAAACTTTTCATGAATAGTACTTTCAAGACAAGCATCAAAAAGTCTTGCATAAGAGTTAACTCATAAAGCAATAAGTTCTTAATAAGAGGTTTTGAAACAACACAAAGGAAGATTTAAGTTTCAGCAATTGCTTTCAACTTTCAACATGCATATCTCATGGATAATTGTCAACACAAAGTAATATAATAAGTGCAATAAGCAAGCATGTAAGAATCAATGCACAGTTGACACAAGTGTTTGCTTCTAAGATAGAAAGAAGTAGGTAAACTGACTCAACATAAAGTAAAAGAAAGGCCCTTCGCGAGAGGAAGCGGGGATTAAATCATGTGCTAGAGCTTTTTAAGTTTTGAAATCATATAGAGAGCATACAAATAAAGTTTTGAGAGGTGTTTGTTGTTGTCAACGAATGGTAGTGGGCACTCTAACCCCCTTGTCAAACAGACTTTCAAAGAGCGGCTCCCATGAAGGACGTTATCTCTACCGGCAAGGTAGATCATCCCTCTTCTCTTTTGTTTACACATGTATTTTAGTTTTATTTATAGATGACACTCCTCCCAACCTTTTGCTTTCACAAGCCGTGGCTAACCGAATCCTCGGGTGCCTTCCAACATTTCACATACCATGAAGGAGTGTCTATTTGCAAAATTAAGTTGCTTACTGATGAATCGAGCAAAACATGTGAAGAGAATTATTAGTTAAGGTTAATTAATTGGGGCTGGGAACCCCGTTGCCAGCTCTTTTTGCAAAATTATTGGATAAGCGGATGAGCCACTAGTCCATTGGTGAAAGCTGCCCAACAAGATTGAAAGATAAAACACCACATACTTCCTCATGAGCTATAAAACATTGACACAAATAAGGAGATAATAACTTTTGAATTGTTTAAAGGTAGCACATGAAGTATTTACTTGGAATGGCAGAAAAATACCACATAGTAGGTAGTTATGGTGGACACAAATGGCATAGGTTTTGGCTCAAGGTTTTGGATGCACGAGAAGCATTCCCTCTCAGTACAAGGCTTTGGCTAGCAAGATTGTTTGAAGCAAACACAAGTATGGACCGGTACAGCAAAACTTACATAAGAACATATTGCAAGCATTATAAAACTCTACATTGTCTTCCTTGTTGCTCAAACACTTTTACCAGAAAATATCTAGACCTTAGAGAGACCAATCATGCAAACCAAATTTCAACAAGCTCCACGGTAGTTCTCCACTAATAGGTTTGAACTACATGATGCAAGAGCTTAAACATGATCTACTTGAGAGCTCAAAACAATTTTCAAGTATCAAATTATTCAAGACAATATGAAGCATTTTATGTTTCCAAACAAATAGCAATAAATGAAGCGGCTTTCAGCTTTCGCCATGAATATTAAAGTAAATTAAGAACACAAGTGTTCAAATGAAAAAGCGGAGCGTGTATCTCTCCCACACAAGGATTGCTAGGATCCAAATTTATTCAAACACAAACAAAAATAAAAAAAACACACAGACGCTCCAAGTAAAGCACATAAGATGTGACGGAATAAAAATATAGTTTCACTAGAGATGAACTGATAAGTTGCTGATGAAGAAGGGGATGCCTTGGGCATCCCCAAGCTTAGATGCTTGAGTCTTCTTGAAATATGCTTGACTGACCCACGGGGGCATCCCCAAGCTTAGGCTCTTCACTCCTCTTGATCACATTATATCACCCTTCTCTCTTGACCCTTGAAAACTTCTGCCACACCAAACTTCTCATAAACTTCATTAGAGGGGTTAGTACTAAAAAAACTTTAATCCACTTTAGTTCTGTAGTGACACATTGCAAGAACTCAATAAAACATTAGCTACAGCTCTCCACGTATAGAAAGCCTTACTTAAAGTCCACAAGAGACAATGCAAAAAACAGAGACAGAATCTGTCAAAACAGAACAGCCAGTAAACATGAATTTTTTCGAGATACTTCCGTTGCTCAAATCAGAAAACTCAAAACTAATGAAAGTTGCGTACATATCTTAGGAACACGCATGAATTTTTACAGAATTTTTAGTTTCTCCTACAGAGAGATCTACTCAAATTCGTGACAGCTAAAAATCTGTTTCTGCGCAGAAATCCAAATCTAGTATCAACTTTCTATTAGAGACTTTACTTGGCACAACAATGCGATAAAATAAAGATACAAACGCATTGCTACAGAAGTAAACAGCACCTTAACTCAAAAATAAAATAAAAATTACAGAAATAAAATAATGGGTTGTCTCCCATAAGCGCTTTTCTTTAACGCCTTTCAGCTAGGCGCAGAAGATTTTAATGATGCTCACATGGAAAATAGAAAATGAAGCAAAAGGAGCATCAAGAAGCAAATTCAAAACACATTTAAGTCTAACCCACTTCCTATGCATAGGAATCTTGTACACAAATAGATTCATGAAGAACAAAGTGACAAGCATAGAAAGATAAAACAAGAGTAACTTCAAAAGTTTCAGCATATAGAGAGGTGTTTTAGTACCATGCAAATTTCTACAACCATATTTTCCTCTCTCATAATAATTTTCAGTAGCTTCATGAATAAACTCAACAATATAACTATCACATAAAGCATGTTTTTCATGATCCACAAACTCAAAAATAATAGGATCAAAACTTTCAAAACCACTTTTATCAATAATATAACAAGATGATTGATCAATCTTAAAAGATATGGGACTCCTAGATAAAGTCAAAACCTCTCCAATCCCATTTTCATTAGTAGTACAATTAATATTATCAAGTAACATAGGACCATCATCTAGAGCTTTATCATAAACATTTGCCAAGCAAAACTCTTTAGTACCATGCATTTCGATATCAGGCACAAACAAAGCATTATCATAAGATTTATCAAAATAGCATGGATTATCATAGATAACAGTAGCATAATTATTCTCACAAGTTTTACTCATAGGAAATATTTCAAGAGAATCCACAGGAACATAACATTCATCCTCCTTTGGTAAGCATGGAGGACAATCAGATAGTGTAAGAGATAAAGAGTTACTCTCATTAGAAGGTTGGCATGGGTAGCTAATCCATTCTTCCTCCTTTTGTTCATCACTCTCCTCCTCTTTTTCATCCAATGAGCTTTCAGGTTCATCAATTTGTTCTTTCGCAGGTTCCTGCAAATTGTGAGTGCATTCCTCTGCATGAATGAGTCTCTCTTTATAATCAATGATATAAGGATTATTGTTGTAATGTTCTATGCAAAAATCAAGGATAGAAGAGACATAATCTTTAAGGTCCTTACAAGCAACACAGGTTTCATAATTTTTAGACATGAAGGATTCTATTTCAGAAGCTCCCATAAATAAAACAAATTGTTCTACTTCTTCGAACCCAAGATGAATATAGGTATTCCACTGATAGTTCATAATTAAAACTTCTTCACTAAAGCCACATTGGAATTTAAGATGTTTAGTATCCTGTTTAGAGCAACAATTTATATCATGGCTTTTAAGCAAGATTTTAGCAATTGTATTCAATTTTTCTAACACGGCACTCATGACTTTACCCTTTCTTGATTCTCTACAATTCATATATAATTCAATAAGCTCCATATAGGTTGTGGGTTCTTCCATAACAACAGTTTTTAATTTTTCGGTTTTTTCAAATTTTTATGGATTTTCGGGTATATAAGAAAAATAAAACAAGACAAAAACAAGCTAGACAAAAGTAAACTAAGCAAAATAATACTAGACAGAAATAAACTAAGCACAAATAAACTAGACAAAAGTAAACTAAGCAAAACAAAATAAAATAAAAATATAGAGAGAGGTAACTCCCCAGGTGAACTTATGAGTAGAGCTATGCTCCCCGGCAACGGCGCCAGAAAATAGTCTTGATAACCCACAAGTATAGGGGATCGCAACAGTCTTCGAGGGAAGTAAAACCCAAATTTATTGATTCGACACAAGGGGGGACAAAGAATGCTTATAAGCCTTAACAACTGAGTTGTCAATTCAGCTGCACCTGGAAAAGCACTAGTAACAGGGGTGATGTGAAAGTAGCAGTAATATGAGAGCAATAGTAACAGTAACACATCAGCAGTAGCAGTAACACAGAGGCAATGGCACCAAAAAATAGTTGATACTACTTCTAATGGCATATAGGACCGAGTGAGTATTTGATGATGAAAGATGGACCGGGGTTCCCAACTATCTACACTAGTGGTAACTCTCCAATAACAAGTGACAAGTGTTGGGTGAACAAATTACAGTTGGGCAATTGATAGGATTGAAATAGCATTAAGATAGAACATCAGGTTTATTAATCATGTAGGCATGTTTTCCATATATAGTCATACGTGCTCGCAATGAGAAACTTGCATAACATCTTTTGTCCTACCAGCGGGTGGCAGCCGGGCCTCACGGGAATCTACTGGTAATTAAGGTACTCCTTTTAATAGAGCACCGGAGCAAAGCATTAACACTTGGTGAAAACATGTGATCCTCATATCTAACCCTTCCCCTCCAGTTATCCCAGTTGATGTCACTCTGGGGCCTCGGGTTCCGGACATAGACATGTGCAAACAACTTGTAGATACAATCTAAGCAATAATTATAGAGCTCAAATCTAAGATCATGCCACTCGTGCACTAGTGACAAGCAATAATTATATATGCGAAAGGGCGGCGCGAGGGGGTGCCCGGGGGGCCCACCCCATAGGGCGGCGCGCCCCCCTCCTAGGCCGCGCCCCAGTATGGTCTGGAGGCCGTGGGCCTCTTCCTGGCTTGCCCTTCTGGCTCCGTGTGTCCCTCGGAAAAATAGGAGGTTTGGCTTTTGTTTCGTCGAATTCCGAGAATATTGCCCGAACAGCTTTTCTGGAACCAAAAACAGCAGAAAACAGGAACTGGCGCTTCGGCATCTTGTTAATAGGTTAGTGCCGGAAAATGCATAAAATCATTATAAAGTGTGAGCAAAACATGTATGTATTGTCATAAAACTAGCATGGAACATCAGAAATTATAGATACGTTGCAGACGTATCAGTATACACGATCATAATTCGCCAACAACTAAAGTGACGAACGAACGAACGAACGACAAAGCTACTCTAACAAACGAAGACGATTGGCTCTGATCCGATCTGCTAAATTACCAGTGCTCCTCGCCTCCTCCTCGGTCCACGGGATGCCCTTCTTCCGCTCATGGTCGACGCGCCCGCGCTTGAGGCACTACCCGCGCCGGAACCCGCCGCCACCGCCGTCCCAGTCCAGGGTGAACCCGAGCGAAGGCGAGGACGAGCTGCTGTCGTAGTGAGGGAAGGGGATGAGGCCGGCCTCGATGAACCCGACTTCGTTATCCAAGGCCGCATCTCCCTGCTGTTCCGCCCGGGCAACGCGTCGCTCCCTACGCTGGAGACCTGCCGCGCTGTCGACTTCTGCCGCGACGTCTGGTCCGGTCGCTGGACGCGGCCCGCTAGGAACGACAATTGCGAGGATGTCGACGACGCCGGCCAGTACCGGTGCCTGGAGTCGGAGCACCCGTGCGAGGCGCCGTGGTGCGACGGGCAGTTGGGCGCGCTGGAGAGCAACGGCTGGGGCTACTCGCAGAGCGCAATCGAACGCGCCGTCGTGCGAGAGGTCGATTCCGCTTCGATTTCGCGCAGTAGCTCGATTACGCTCGACGCCTTCTCGCTGGATTCGGGGTAGCGTTGGAGAGAGTGAGTGAGTGGTGGAGATGAGGGGATAAGAACATGCGGTGAGTGGCTAGCTAGTTGCGTGTGTCGAGAAGGCTTTTTTTTAAGGACCGCGCGCTAGTAATCATCTCACGGCACAACTAACACCGTTGGACACGTGTCAGTTTCTTACCGCGTGCTCACGTATACACCCGGTCAGTACTGAAATCATGTCACTCTGGCTCTAGCAATAAGCATTAAACATAAAATTATGTACCAACACTCATACATGAATATCCTCAACACAAATACCTAAAATCTCGATACATATGGATGATTACATGATCAATCTCATCCAATCCCCATCCACCTCACATGCCTACAGATAACTACTCATGCACGATGATGGAGAGTGAGCACATGGTTGTTGGTGATGACGTTGGTGGCGGTGATAGTGAAGAAGACCTCAAAATCCCCCTCTCCGGCGTGGAGAGCAGGATCAATCTGACCCCTGACACGAAGATCGTGGATGTGGCGGCGCTCTGTTTCGCGAAAATCGTGCCTCTGGCTAGGTAGGTTTTAAGGGTATATAAGGGGGTACGCGAAAGGAGGAGGCGAGGCGACGCTCCATGGCCAAAAATTAGCCCAGGTGGCGTGTGCTATGGAAGGGGGCGCGCCACTGGTGCTCTTTGGGCCTCGTGGCACCTCTCGTGTGATTCCAAAGCTCGAGGCCCCATGATTTGGTGAAAAACTTCAGTGGTGTTTTTCCTCGATTTTATATCTTGCAAAAATAGATAGAAAGAAGAGTTTTGCTGAAAACAACGCCAGATTCAAAAGTTTTACCCAAGTTCGGTGAGATTCTGGAGCAAATCATTGAGAAAAGTGCTTGGAAAAATTGCATTTGAGATGTATCATGGATCAATACTCTTAATTTGAAACTAGATACACCTACCTAAGAGCTTGCAGTTATCAACGGTCCCAACATGGGGTTCAGCCAGAGGGGTGACGATGGGTATGGAAGCGAGCCTGCCAAGAATAGCCTCCGCTCTCGCGAAAAATCTCCCAACCCACGTCAAGCAACCTTGCAGCTCATATATAACAGATCAACTTAACCTCTTTTCAAGGGCGGACTGCGATGCGACACATGCCATAGCCACTTCTTTGGCAGGTGTAGGTGAAGGCGCGGAGTGTCAAAGAGCAGCCTCATGCTCATTTCTGGGGTAGCCGAGATGGCGACATGGGCATGGAGGAACCCGATGGCGATGTCACAAAGGGATGCAACAACCCCTTGTTGATGAGGTGGAGGAGACTAACGACAGTGAGCTTGAACAAGAGGCGGACAGGGAGCAGTTGGAGAGTACAACCTTTAGCTTTGTGAACAAAACAACGACAATTATTCATCTCAGCTGCATATGGACGCCCATTGTCCCTCCGCATGGTATCGATGGCACCATCCTTTCAGCCACCCGAGAGGAGATGGACGAGCTCAGAAGGGCGAAGGTGTAATATACGTAGGGCTCAAACCACAACGCTGTTGAACAAGGTGCCATGGCATACCGGAATCAGCCCATCGCGTCAGCCACCGCAACAAAAGGAGGCCAAATGCCCATCCCGCGTCCAGCCGCATGAGGGAAAGACGGCCCGTGGAAGGAGGTGCTCACTGCCCTGGAACTAGGAACCTCACAGGGGTAGTGTAAAAACTCTCAAGAATAATGGGTGTACATTTGTACGCTTTCTATGTCCAACTCGAAACATCTTGTCTTTCGGAACACATTTTTCTCAGGCTCGGTCTCTCGAACAACCTCTCCGAGAAGGCAAAGACACGTAGAAACGTGGGAATTTACTTTTGATTTCGGTGCAAATTCTTCATTTACTTAGAAATACATTTCGAAATGAAAATAATAAATATATTTTGCGCGTACGTATCCACATATATGAGCATGTAAAGTCTCACGATTTTTTGTGTGATCCATATAAAAAATGTCTCCAGCATAACCTTATTTTAGCATTGAGGTCCGCAACTTTTACACAGGCTACACAAAAGTTTTTTTGTGAAACGGATTGGTGCACACATAGAAAGATATCTAGCGACATAATTATTTTTTTATTTTTGAAATGTATTTAAAATACTTTTAAAATAAAAGGAACGTATGCAACTCCGAGCCAACAACACTCCTCTCAGACGCGCTACATCTCTGCATCGCAGTGCAAGGAAATGAACATCTAAAGTCTGTTATGCATGTCCTGTCCGGTGCACCCGACAACAAATAATAAATAAATTTTCAACTCCAGTAGAAGAACATGTCATACAAATATGATTATTCATATAATCATTTTCAATTACATACAGGTGTATATTGAATAGCAACAACAGAGGTGGAGAAAACACAGAATCATGGTGCATATTCACCGAGTAAAAACCTTGATTTCTTTCTTTTTCACTCCCCTCCAAGTATCATTTCTTGTGTGATGAGCGACCCCTTCAAGTATGGATCTTATCTTCCAGTCTAGAACAAATTAATTAACACGTACGCTCAGCTGTCGTAGGTGCGGCACTCGTCGGTCTCCGGGTTCTCCTTGCAGTAGTTCTCGAGCGGGTCGGAATCCTTGAGCTTGTCGCGGGCGTGGCTGGCCGCGGCGCTGAGTTCCTCCACCTCGTCCCACGCCGCCGCGCACTCCCCGCTGGCGCTGTCGTCCGAGCACGCCTCCTGGGCATCCTTGATGCTCTCCGACACCTTGTCCGAGATGCCCGGCGGTGTCGCAGGCCCGCCGGCCCGGCAAGCGACGACGCGGCTCACCATCGGGAACGTGACACGGGCGGGGCCCTGCGGCCTCGCGAGGACGTCGCCTCGGGCCGCGGCCGCGAAGGTAGACAGGCTCACGTTCGTCAGCGCAGACGCCATTGCAGCAGCAGCTAGCTCGTCGGTCGATATGGGATTTTTGTGGTTAAGCTGTAACTAGACCATGCGTTCCAGACGGTAAGGTTTCATATTTATAGCTCTGGTTGGGTGTCCTGGAACAGAGGCTTTTACGTGCACTCGTTTCCTATCACCTCTGGGCCAATCGTTGTGGGGCACGTCGTCTGCATTCGTGATATTTTCCAGGCAAGGAAACGGAGCATTGGTAGGAAAGATCTTTTCTTCTCTCTGTTAGAGATCGCTCCGCTTGGGAAGATGAGTGTGAAAGCGTTTTTGGATGTTTCTTCGTCTAAAAGTTCGTGTTGGATACGAAATTGATACGAGGTTCAGGTTGCGCCAGAGGAAAATGGGTTGACAAGACGCTAATTTGATGTTGTCCGAGAAATATCAGAGTATCACTGTATTAACTGGGTACGCTAAGATTACTCATAGCGGGAAGTAATATATGTAGTAATATTAAAGGACCGTGCTGACAATCCCTCGGAGGGTCGGAAGTTTCGAACCTCCGACTCGAGCGTTCGACACGTGTCTTTCTTTTTTGGTCAAAGGAACAACCAGTGTATGCAGGCCCACTCTGTTCGTCTTCCTCCTCTTTTAGTCTTTTTTGCCCCGCGTTTCTCGGTTTCCCTGTGAAAGAGCAGCACCATGGCAGCCTAATCTCCGCACGTTGCACCACCAAGGATCCACCGCCGGCGGAACTACCAGCAACACCATCGGCAAAAACTTCGGGAGCACCATGGCCGCCGTTTGGTAGCACCACACCGCCGATGGGTGGCACCGTTTCCTCCCGTACGTCCCCATGGCTCCATTGCTTGTGTGTGTCCACAGCGCTCCTCCGTGTGCCCCCACCGTCGCCGGAGAAGACACCGCCACAGCTTCCCTTATGCAACGCAACGCCACATGCAGCTCCGACGGAGGCCGTTTGCAGCTCTCGACGATGGAGATTGGAGCTCGGGCGGAAGCCGTTTGCAGCACCACCAGCAACGCTTGCAGCTCCCGGGCGATGGAGATTGGAGCTCCGGCGGAGGACGTTTGCAGCACCGCCGGTAGAGCTTGCAGCTCCCGGCAATGACGATTGGAGCTCGGGCGGAGGACGTATGCAGCACCGCCGGTGGAGCTTGCAGCTCCCGGCAATGGCGATTGGAGCTAGGGCGGAGGCCGTTTGCAGCACCGCTGGTAGAGCTTTGTAGCTTTGGGGGTGAACCTTCGTAGCTCGGACGCCGACCACTTGCAGTTCCGGCAATGGCGCTTGCAGCAGCTTCACTAGGCGTTTGCAGCTCCGGCGGCCGTCGCTTGTAGCATCTTGGTCCACGGGTAGCACTACTTGCAGCATCTAATACGTGCACGCCGTCGAACCGCTTTCTCGCAGAACCGCCTGCTTCAGCTCGAAGCAGAGCCACCCTCGTCTAGCAGCGCCGCATCCCACGCAGCTCGCAGCAACAACTCCGTCGACGAGTACCACAATGTGAGCTTGAAGCATGAGATGGTGGGCAATAGGAGCCCATGTCCCCAAAAAAAGAGGATGGTGGCGGTGCCTAGGCTGAAGAAGAATAGCGGCGGCGGCGGTGCATGGTTGGGTGGGAGAGGAACAGCGGCGGCGGTGAATGGTTGGCTAGGGGAAGAATTGATGCGGTGAACTTATCCGTCGAGAGGAAGGAGAAGACTACCGAGTGGAGGATAAAATTCTGGGAAAAGATAAGGTAGAGGTGGGGCCCGGATCTGGAGGATGGTGCGACCGTGTGAGCTGGCACGATTTGGTTCTCGCGATCAGAATGTATCGACGGCTGGTGATCCGGAGGATGCAAGCGTCGCAGCCTCCGCCTGAAAACAAACATTTTCCAATATTAAATGACATCAACATTTAACAACACGTAATACAATTTGATGACATCTTATCTTATATTTACTAATTGGAGACTCCCAACGAGACACCAGGTTAATCCTAGAAGGTAAATAATATGGTCCATCCGATCTATTTTACCGTGCGTGTTCAACCGCTAGATATTTACATCATTCGCCCTGCCCCACCATACCTGAAGCGTGACTCCTCCATACCTCTTTCTCTCTCTGCTTCCGGCAAGGAAAAAAATGAGACCATCGTCTCTAATCTACGCCGCCTCCTCGATATGGATCGAACAAGTTCGCTCCGCCTCCGCGATCTGTACGGGACAAGTTCGGCCGCCGCCTCCGCGATCTGTACGGGAGATCATCCATCTTATTTGGTGATCTACCACAGCGCTGGACATCGTCTTGGGAGTAGTCCACCAATCTCAGGTAAGAATTCAATTTTGACGACCAATCTGTTTCGTGAGCAGCTCCACCACACCATTGTATAATTCCTTCACCGGCAGTGCCTCCACATAGGGATAAATCTGGAACGATTATATGGCTTGGATAGTGGGAGCAATCAGCGGTGACTGATTTTTCACATGACCACTCTCCCGGTTGGTCTTCTCTCATCATGGTGTCATATAATTATACTCAGCCATTACGTATGTTCTGGATTAAGGATGACCAGGTCCTAGACATTGTGACTGATTGGACATCAGAATTGATCTGTATGCTTAGACAAGAGGGAAAGTTTTGTCATATGTGCTATCCATGTAGTACTTAATTTCAGAGCCAATGGATAATTTTTTGTCATGTGTGCTACCGTTTTTTTATATTCCAACTGCTTAGTTTGTTTTGCAAAGATTTATATTGGCTCAATTTAGCAAACCTATATGCAGTTGTTTTTTTGTAGCAAAACATTGAAGCCATATCTACCGAGTGTAGCTTTTCTATTCATACAATTCACGGTATGTATATCAGTGGATTGATTGGATCCCACGCCTTGCAACTACTGGCGATACAAACTTGGTAGAATCTATGGTCTTCACTTGCTGTCTAGAGCAGGGGCCGGTAAAAAAATCCCATCTCTACTTAACAATATGTTGACAGTTTGGGATACTTTTGTTCACCTTCTTCAGACTCTAATATGGTTTTCAGTGACAACAAAATTGTTACAGGACCCATAAATAACATGGTGTTCTAGACTAGAACCAAAATTTTAGTCTATTTTAAACAAATACTGTTTAAGAGAAATAGTTTTTGAGATAGTTAGGGTAATGTTTACTCTAGATTAGGTGCTGACTTTTTGATCCTACAATCATTGACTCGCTTGCAGGTACCACATGTCTGCTTCAGATTGTTGTACATTGCTCCCAACATTATTGGTTTCAGAATTCATGTGATGCAATAGAGGTATGTATTTCATTGGGAGACAGTTCTCGGATTGCTAAATCCTGCATCTCTTCTGGAAGAGTTAGTTCTTCCAAACATGTGAAGCTATACATGTTCATATCCTCTTCTATCATGCTCATGTTGGTACTCCTTTTCTCATGCTAATCATGTGCACACACTGAATCAAATGCATATATTTTAAATCTCTTTCATTCCGCGGTGAATCTTAAATATATATTTACTAATTGGAGACTCCCATCAAGCCCCCACGTTAATACTAGAAATATTAACTAATTGTCTGTCCGATATATTTCAAAGCAATGTCCCAACCGACGGATGAATTTACTTACCACATTCTTCCCCGCATGTGCAGGTTATCCGTATTTTGTAAGGACTCTCCCCTGGCTGCCGAAAGAACATCTCCTTCGCTTAGCATCTCCCATCCTGAAGGCATTTCAGTGAGGCCTCCCCGCTCATTTACCTCTTGAATCTCTGGATCCCGTCAGCTTCACCCAGGTGCTAGCCACTGGCAGACCCAAAAATACATCACTTGCGCCACAGGGAAAGAAGTAAGTACAGAATTTAAGCCATGATTGCTCCTCTACAAAAATCCAGGATCGCTCCATGCCCTAAGAAATCTCATGATTGCTTCCAACAGAGCAGGACGCACCAGAGCAGAGCAGATTGTGTATGCCAACACGTTGAAATAGATTGAGTAGCCGTCATCGTCGGCAAGGCTGCCGAGTGGACGAACTGCCCTACCGCTGCAACTATGCACGCAAGTAAATCATCATCCATAAAATACCCTGCACTATTTTGCCGTTTCCAATTCATTAGCAGAATTCCTCAAATTATGATACGTCTGATATAGACTACAGAATACAAAGAAATAAATAAAAAACTAAGCCTAGCAGCAATAATACTCCTGAGTGCGGATTATGAGCCGGGGGAAAGAAGGACATCACCACAAAATAAAACGACTGTTGCACATGCACACGATTCTTCAAAGTGGCTGCCGAGGCTGCTGTTCATATTACTAGGAAAAGATTCATAACATTGTTCATATATGGCCTATGAAAAACAGTTGTTATTGCTACAGGTCCACCGTACATCTACAAGTCTATCCGTATATTCATGTGCAGTCTCATCGTAGATTGTACGACTGTGGAGGCAGCCAATAAAATTTGTCAACCATGAGTGCTCAAGCAGCTCACACGTGTGATTGGAACAAGAATAGTCCACTCATTACATGGGAACATCCATACTGTTGCCTAGCGGTGTCGGAGGCAACAGTAGAGAGCCACCTGCCAACAAGGCAGCAGATGGATTTCCAACATTTGATTTCTTACAATTTGTATAACATTTCCTTTTAAGTATGGTATTTGTAGTTTGGAGCTGCCACTCATGGAATATAATAATGAAGTTTCAGCCATGAGCTTCTACATGCTTTTCAGTAGCTACAACCATCAGTTTCCTAGATTGTTAATGGTCTCACACTGTTACTTAAATAAGTTTCAGAAAATTTAATAAATTTATGCCTTCCATCATCTAAAAGTGAATATTTAAAAATGCATGCACTAACCCATAGTTTAAAATAGCCGGCTATTGGAAATAGCGGCAGCATTTCTGGAAGCTATGAAAGGCTAAAGCTGAGCTATAGCGGCTAAATCATCCATTTAGCGGTTTTGCTATTTCATGTAAAAAATCAAAATTCATATATATCTCTATCAACAATTCACAAATTTGATAATTTATTGGCATTAGGCATAACATATTAACACGGTTACATAAAAAGCTATGAATGAGACACAGTTCGGTCCACATATTACAACATTATAAGTAGCAACAATTTCCAGTTTTCCTTTTTTCCTTTTTTTTCCCACTATATTTACAGCATTATATCCTTAGCGGCTATTCTTTTACCTGTTTTTGGGGCTAATAGTGGGTTTTTGAGGCTAATAGTGGATTATCCCGTCTTAGCCTTTGAAGGACATAGCTGTAGCGGCAGGTCCCTCCGGCCGGCTATAGCCGGGCTATAGCCGGCTATTTTAAACTTTGCACTAACCTAATTATTTATCCCAATTGCAAATAGGAACTAGAAACTTCATCTTTGGTGTTTATATGATCTTAGTTCTACCAGATGCAGTAATTGTATTGTCTAATTATTCATCAAGCAAAAATTACTTTTGCAGATACAACTCAAGTCTCCACTTATGTAGGTATTTTCTCGATAAACCTTCTCTTTGGCAAATACATCCAGAAATCTGATGCGCAGAAGGGCATGGGAGACATCGTGTGGGATTTTCAGAGAAGTAATGGTAAGCGATATGCACATACTCTAATACAAGTTTTTATATTGATTGTTTTATTAAATAAAATATTAGTTGCTTCCTTATGGGCCTGTTTTATAATTAAAGGATTAATTGATATTTTTTGTAGCATGGAGTTGATTGCGCTATAAATTAATTACATACACATTCTTGAAATGAAATATGGCAAGCAAAGTGAAGTAGGTTATCTGCCTATATATTTATGTCCGGACAATTGCATATTTGTGCCTTGAAGCTCGACAATCTGCAAGAGGCACCTTCAAGAAGCTACATCTATTCATCCACACAAAAGAAAAACGCCGCATCTATATAGGTGGTGCACCACACGGCTGGAGAGTTTACTCAGAGTTGCCTGAGCTTTGCTGAATTATTTGTCACAGTGAGACTAGGACTACTAGGTCAAAATCATGACGACTGAACATATATCGCGCAAACCAGGCTGCGAATGACATGATACTGTCCTTTGTGTTATGTACCTTAGCTACAGTTTTAGATGGAGTAGCACAGCTTGGCTTTTTCTTTTGAATACAAAAATTATAAAATGAATGATCATTTCAAATTCTGAGTCACACAGCATGCCGCAAACTACAATTGTACTCAACCATATGGTAAAATGTAAGTAAATATAATCCTTAATTAGTTGCAGGTAACGTGGATAGTATTTCCCGGAAAAAAAAGTGGATTGTATTAGTTCTGCTGTAATTATATAGTGCCATAAAATATATATTTGCCACCAGTTATTTAATTATTTAGTTAGGAAGAGAATTTTCTGCATTTGTCAAGTAAGATATATTTACTATTTGCAAGAATATAAGGAGAGTTATGTAGAAATACCATGCTAAGAAAATAAAACAATATGTCATGACGACAAAGTTAAAACATGCATTTAAGTTTTCACTCGAATATCTAGATCCATACATACAATTCAGTTAATTTAACCAAATATGGATCACCATTCAATATAGTCCTACCCAAATAAAATTCACCATTGTTCTATAAATTTTTCCATCTTTAATCATATAAAGCGTGCCTAATTTTTGAACTAAATAATTTTAATATATCCATGTAGCCCGTGCGATGCACGGGTTGATGACTAGTGTCTCATTAATTGAGAAAATAGATAACATGTATCACCACAAGCCCTGTAGAAGACATGGGTACGAGCCTCATCCAGCAACGAGCTCGGCCCATATGTATCATTCAGCCCAGCAGACGCCACATGTGCCCATAATGGATGAAGTGATGAAGAGGCGGTAGCAACACGTTCTAATACGCTTTCTTTCCCAACAGGCAAGAGGCAAGGCATCATGTGGATCATTAAGGACGACAGCTGTAACAACCCACTTTTCAAACTTTGCATATTTTCCAGTCTTGAAAATTTGGAGCCAACAAAAACTTTTTCTTCATGCTACTTTGTGTGTGCATAGGGTAGATTTTTTTGCTTATGGTAGTACCTAAAATTCTTTTTGTGTGTAGCTTTCCACCTTAAACCCTAAGCACCAAATTTTTGAAAACCATCTTGAACCCTAGTGCTTCTCTCTCACTTGGTTTTCCCTCTCCCAAAATCCTTCGTCACATGATCCAACCCTTGTGAGCCTTGTATCTTGGCTCTAAAAATTTCTAAAATAAGGAGGGAGCACTCCCCCTCTCCCCTCTTTTATTTTGACACCACCTCTTAGGCTGGCATCATCACCACCACCACACCACCCCTTTTTATTTCCATTTCCCATTCCTTGTGCTATGCCCCCTCTCTCCAAACTTTTGTCACATGCAAGCCCTTGCATGCACCCTCTCTCTCCATTGATCCCTGCCCCCTCTCTCTTTTTCTCTTTTTTCTCCTTGGAGCAAACCCTAAGAGGGGCCACTTCACCCTCTCGTTTTCTCTCTTTTTCCCTCTCTCTTTTTCCTCTCTGTTTGGGCCAGGGACAAGCCCCCTCTATTCTCCACCCTCCCCAACACCCCTAGCCCAGAACAAACCCTAGCTAGCCCCCTTCTCTCTCCCTTTCACCGGCCCAGCACGCCAGCCCACCCCTCTCCCGCCAGAACCCTAGCGCGGGAACGTGGACTCGCGCACACGTGCTGGCGCCTGGCGCCTCGTTTCTGCTCCCTCGCCTCGTCTTCACGGGCCTGGCATCTCGTTCCCCTCCCCAACGCTTCGACGCCCGCGCAGAACCCACGTCTATCGCGCGTGGATGCCGCCCGCGTCGCCCGTTGGCCACCGCCGATACGCCTGTCCCCCTTCCTCCCCTATAAAACCCCCCCCCCCAGCCCCCCCCCTCCTTTCACAACACCCCACCACCCCACTCCACCATGCCAGACACGCTGCAGCGCTGCTCGAGCTGTCGCCGCTCGACGACGCCGACAGGCTGCCCGTGGTCACCGCACGGTGACGCACGAGGTGGAGCTTGCGTCCGCAACTCCCTTGCCTCCCCCTCGTGTCCATTAACCTCCCCAGCCTCTGCACCTTCTAACGTGCCCCTCGTCGTGGCCAGGTTCGCCGGAGAGAGCCGCTACCACGCCCAGGACGTACGTCGTTGCGGAGGAGACGCCGCTGGAAGCTGCTGCGGAGGAGGATCTGGACGACGCCAAGGCCACCCCTGGACGCCCACGTGCAGCCGCCACCTTGCCCCGTCGTCGCCAACCGCCGCCGAGCCTCGCCGGTGAGCACCGCCCCTTCCCCAGCCCCCTCAAATTTTCCCAACCGCCCCGCACTGCATGGACGTGGAGGAGACGACGCCTCCGGGCCGTCCGATCCCCATCCCCTGGCTGCATGGGCCATGCATGCCACGGTGGCCATGCAGGCTTGGCCTGCCACGGTCCCGCCCCCTTTTATTTTATTTTTTTCTTCTTCTCCCGCGCCACCTAGATTTCCCCCTTGGGCCGGCCCATCTCTGCACCCCGACACGGCCCAACTCCTTCCCGCCCATTTTATTCGTTTGAAATTTTTGAATCTATGTTTAAATTTGATCAAAAAAACCAGAGAACCAAAATGCTAATAACTTAAGTTTGCTACATCCAAATTAAGTGAAACCAATTGCGTTAGAACCAAAATTTCAAGATCTTTCATATGCACTGGTCCCATATTTTTAGGATTTTTCTACGATTTTTGGCATGTTAATCTTACTCTATGTGTAGTTCAGACTCAAGTTAATTTCTAAAATTGTAGGATTAATATTTTTTGAGTGAATCCAATTTTTCTAGTCTTGTTTTAGTACTGGCCCTTTAGAATAATTAGTGTTAGCCTCTGTTCATGCTAAATTGTTATTGTTTGTGATAGTTGTGTGTCACATGAATTGTTGAACCTAAACCCTTTGTTTTTATTCAAATCTTTAACCCCTTTTTTCTTAAAAATGGCCAAATCATGTTTTAATCTTACCAAACAAATACCCTTGCATAGTTAGACTTGTTTTATTTAAACCTTGATCTTGAGTTAAATTATGGTGTTTATTGTATGTTGTTGCTCGTTTATTTTTGCGATGCTAGATTTGAACGTGGGTGAAGTTGAAAGAGAAGAAGTGGGTGAAGGATTTGAAGAAGACTAGGAACTAGCCAACCAAGGCAACCATCTTTTGATCTCTTATGTTATACTACTTGTTGTTGCTTGCTTTCTTGAAATCCTTGCCTCTTGATCCATCTTGAGTTGATCCTACTTATGTTGATACTATGCATATTTACCCTAAGTATGTTTGACCCCCCTGACACCTCAATTATCCTCTCCTTAGTGGTATGATGGCTAGCATGATGCTCCTTGTTGTTAAGCTTAGTTCATCACAATAAAATCTTAGGTTGGGAACCCCGATGTTTTATGTTTTGGGAAAGGCTTTGAAAACTTTGGGAAGATGTGGTCTTGCCCAAGTGTAGTTTCAAGAGAAGAAACTTGGTGTTTCGGGAAGTGGTATATGGTTAGTTGTTAACCAAAGAAAGTGTGGGCAAAAATGTTTTAAAAGAGCACTGCGTATAAGTGTTCGCCATCCCAACTTTTTATCGCGCAACCACACTACCCTGAGGTGGGACGGAGCTTAGCTCGTAGTTTGTTCTTCTTAATATGGGACACCACACAACTATATAAGGGTAAGGACACCCCTGAATCCGGGTTGTCGTCGGTGGAGACAATAGTATAACGGGATGCCTTCGGGGCTACCCGCCCGGAAGACACTATGGGTCTCCCGACGTGGCAATGGAGTCACGCTCCAAGTGAGGTGAGCTGCCATGGTTTGCCGGGGAGGTACATACTCCATAGGGTAGGATCCTATGTTAAGACAAATAGGCGAAAGGTTATGTCCGAGTTTTTGTCATGCATAGTTGATATGCGGGGATGATGCCCACATGATAGACTCACGGATCTTGTGGGGAAAGTGCGCAAACTCTGCAGAGTACCAATCTATTCGAATAGCCGCGTCCGCGATCATGGACGAGTTGTAATGGCCATACTTAACCGGGGCTAGTTTTTTTTTTTAGAAATGCTTTACAAATAGAAAGGTGTTTTCGGAGTACCGGAAGGGTACGGGGAAAGTTTTGAAGACCATATGGAGATGGTTGGACAAGAAATAAATAGGGTTACCCCCATCCTAGTGGTTTTATGTTGTAGAAACACTTTTGAAGTATCTTCTTCAACAAAGGTATAGAGATGTCATAGAAAACTCTTTTGAAGTATCTTCTTCAATAAAGATATAGAGATGTCGTAGAAACTCTTTTGAAGTATCTTCTTCAACAAAGATATAGAGATGTCGTAGAAAACTCTTTTGAAGTATCTTCTTCAACAAAGATGTAGGGATGTATATCCACAATAGAAACTGCTTCTCTTCTACATGATATATCCACAAGAGAATCTAGTCTTTCCCTCTTGTCATCTTAGTTTAGCACTTGTTATCTTGCATTCTTGCAAAGTACCTTCTTGATGGTTTTGCGAGTACAATTTCAATGTACTCATGGCTTTGTCCCTGACTATTAACTTGGCCAGACTATGAGGAGGAGTTTGAAGATGATTGGAGGTTACCATGATGACTATGCGACTTAGGATGATCTCCCAGTCAGCTGCATGTAGTGTTTAAGGCATGACTTGGGCCCGACGCTGTTGATTTGTATTTGCTGCAAGTGTTTGTTGGATTCAGCCGAAGTGGCATTTATGTAAGACTTGGTCATGTGACCATCTGTAAGATTTATTATTTTGGTACTATGTAATGGATGATGTAACTCTGTTTATCTGTTCGGTTATGTGCTCACGGTACATTGATCATGGGATCGTGAGTTGAATGCATAACGGGTATTTCGGACAGCTAGTCTGGGGTCCCCACAACAGCGGCGGAAACATTTCAGTAATAGGATAGATCGTCTCCACTAGAGAAACTTTAGAGCATCTCCAGCCGCGTCTCCCAAAGAGTCCTCTAAACGTTGCCGGATTTAGCGTTTGGGGGACGCGTTTTCTTCGTGTCGTGTTTGGGGGACATCGCTCCCCAGTTGCATCCCCAAACATAATTTGAGATTTTTAAAATGTAATAGAAAACAACTGAATTCATTCAAACTCGCTATATATTACATTGATTCGAACAAAATTAGATGAAATTTAAACTAAACCCTAATAGTACTTGCGGCGGCCAGAGGGGTCGTAGTACTGGTGGAAGTTGTACATGTCGTCGACGATGACGTCCTGCTTGTCGGGCTCGTCGACAGGTTCTTCCTTCATCGTGCCGCTTGGCCCAGCTTCGTCGTCGTTAGTGAGGTCGACGAGCGGCTTCCCGGTGTCCCGAATGGACATTGCGATCGCCGCGTCGAGGTCGCCCCTCCAGATGTCCTTGTCGTTCGACTCCGCGAACACCACATGCAACCCTAGGCAGTCGTCGGGGTCGTCGCTGATGGTGATGAGGCGCTGCTGCCGCTCGTACTCCGCCAACTGCGCTACCGTCGCTACTTCCTTGTCGTCATGCTCCTCCTTCACCTCCAGCTTCGGGATGAGGAGGGCGCCGCCGGCGCGCCTATGCTGCTGCCGCGTTGGTTCGCGGATGTTGACATTGTCGCCGCCACGCCTCTGACTGACGGGCGGCGTCACGTACTTAGGCTCTTCCTTCACCACGTGGTTCGGCACGCTGTAGGGCGTGGCGCGGTGCGACGAAGGCGCCGGTCCCAAGGAAGAAGAGTTCGTGGAGGACGAGTACGTCCTCCTCGGCTGCCAGCGCGCTGCGGGCGAAGGAGATGGTGGCGGGAAGGCGGCATCTCCAGCCTTGGGGCGCCGTTCTGGATGTCATCGATGACGTGCTCGAGGGTGCGCCCGGGAACGCCCTAGAAGCAGAGGCGCCTCTCTCTGTTCCAGGTGTTCCTCCGGCCGATGAGGCCCTTGGTGATGTTCATCTCGGTGTCGTGCTGCGCCTGTCAGTAGTCCGCCCACCAGTCATTGTTACTAGTGAGGGCTCAGTTCGGATTTGCTTGCTCCTCGACAGGTGAGGCGAGACTGCCGGGTCATGATCACGTCCCTCCAGCGCTCCGTGCCCTACGGTGTCAGCGGTGGGACGCTGATCCCGTTGATGGTCATCCTCCAGTCGCCGCTGCTTGGCAGGCGCATGTCCGGCGAACAGGCTACCACACGCGGTACAATGCCCACGCCTCCGCTACGGTGAGGCTGTCGCGGCCGAAGCCGTTCGCCGCGACGTTCTTGCGGGAGGACGATGACGTGGGCATTACCCTTCGGGTAACCAATGTTGCTCTACCCTGCACGGTCCAACCGGAGGCCCATGAAGGTACCCGGTGGCAAGATGGGCCACTAGGGCGGTGCGGCGGAAGATTACTTGGAGAACAAGGCAGAGAAGAAGCCGAACGAGGAAAGATTGGAGATAGATCTACTGTAAACCTACTCGTACTCGATTAGACCTCTCGGGACCTGGCCACCTATATAAAGGCCATGAGAGGGGCTATCGAGGGACACAATCAATCTTAGCAATACTAGCCAGCAGAAGCTTAGAACTAGGTAACCCTAGCAACCAACATCTCGACGAGATCACAGCCGAACTATTCGGCACCCCATTGTAACCTGTTTTCATCATAATCAAAGAACGGACGAGGCGGGACGTAAGGGTTTTACCTCATCGAGGGCCCCGAACCTGGGTAAATCGCTCTCCCCGCTTGTCTGTGAACCGATGTCTCGTGTCAGCTTCCAGGATTCCATCAACCCCAAGCCCCTATCGGAGGGCATTGCCGAGGAGCACCCTCGACAATTGGCGCCGTATGTGGGAACCCTGTCGGCACAAGGCAGGGCATCGGCAGATCCGATCATGACGCCGGCGGCTTCGCCGGCAGCTTCATCAGCAGCTTCGTCGACACCATCGTCACCAATCCTGGGAAGCCCGATTCGATTCGGCTCCTACGAGTTTACTCCACACAGCGATTCCTCCCGCTCGAACTTCTCGGATCTACAAGGGAACATGGAGATGACCTTCGGCAGCGTCCACTACAACGTCAACGCAGAGGAATCCTTCGATTGCTGGAATCCCCCACTTCCGGATCGACGGGTTCAAGCGCGTCACTCGATCTGTCGGCTGGGCTGACGGGATCGACGTGCTCACCCGTGCCCTCGACTTCCCGCTCGGTGTCCTCCATGTCGGTAGGGTCGGATGACTCCTCATCCTCGAAACTAACTTCGTACTACCGCCCTGAACTGCGACACCGGGCACGGGCTGGGATCAAGCGACACGCCGTTCATCCGCAACGCCCGGTATTCATCGGGAGAGGACGAGTATCGACAACATCATCCAGGGAACCACCCGAAGAACGGCACACCATCAGGTTTATGTCGCCAATAACACGGGAAACGCAAGGCGCGAGAGGAGACGAGGACCATACCCCCGTTCCCAGTAGAAGGGCAAGTTTTGAAAACAGCGCCAGCAACCGCGACGGCGATTACACCATCGCGGATGAGGAGTGGGCGGCAGCAAGGGCAGCAGTACTCAACAACACGCCGCTCCCCGCAGGAACTTCGGTCGGAACCCTCAATGCTTATCGCTCCATACTAGAGAAAAACCGGGAGCACCTGTCGAAAGAGCAAGCCACCCTTCAGAGACGCCTATCTGCGGCGGATCGATCCAGCGAACGACGAAGGGGCTCGCAAGGGAGTGCCTCCTGAAACACTCACGGAACAGGAAAGAACCGGTCAAGACTATCCAGGCTTTCATAAGATGACGCCAGAGAAATAACGTCGAACCTGACCAAATCCTTTATGACTATGGATACCGCCGGCATGCCACGGCCAAAAACCGTTGCAGGAGCAACGGCCAACCTCGCCGCATACCTCATCAACCAGCGCCCCGAAGGATCCATGGCTCAAGCTCATCGAGGTGCCCTGGAGAGTCTCGCAATATTGGGGAACAACCTAGTCCCGCCAAAAGAAAGGACCATCGTCCAAGGCAGTGGGTCGAAACATCATGCGAGAGATGCTCGAGACGAAATCACCCAGAGCAGGATCGACAAAGCAAGGCGGCGACGCGCCGCTAGGAAGGACGACGACAGCGATTCTTCGGACGAAGACCACGAGTACGACGGCGAGCTTAGGGGAGCCGACTGTTGATACGTCTCCGACGTATCGATAATTTCTTATGTTCCATGCCACATTATTGATGATATCTACATGTTTTATGCACACTTTATGTCATATTCGTGCATTTTCTGGAACTAACCTATTAACAAGATGCCGAAGAGCCGCTTGATGTTTTCTCGTCGTTTTTGGTTTCGTAAATCCTAGTAACGAAATATTCTCGGAATTGGACGAAATCAACGCCCAGTGTTCCTATTTTGCCCGGAAGCATCCGGAACACCCGAGAACCGCCGGAGAGGGGGCACAGGCCCACGAGACCATAGGCCGGCGCGGCCTGGGGGTGGCCCGCGCCCCCCTATGGTGTCGCCGCCTCGTTGACCCTCCGACGCCGCCTCTTCGCCTATAAGAAGCCCCCAGACCTAAAACCTCGAGACGAAAAAGCCACGGTATGAGAAACCTTCCAGAGCCGCCGCCATCGCGAAGCCAAGATCCGGGGGACAGGAGTCTCCGTTCCGGCACGCCGCCGGGACGGGGAAGTGCCCCGGAAGGCTTCTCCATCGACACCACCGCCATCTTCATCAACGCTGCTGTCTCCCATGAGGAGGGAGTAGTTCTCCATCGAGGCTCGGGGCTGTACCGGTAGCTATGTGGTTAATCTCTCTCCTATGTACTTCAATACAATGATCTCATGAGATGCTTTACATGATTGAGATCCATATGATGAGCTTTGTATCGCTACTAGTTGTGTGCTACTCATGTGATGTTATTAAAGTAGTCTATTCCTCCTGCATGGTGTAAAGGTGACTAGTGTGTGCACCGTGTGGTTCTTGTCGTAGGCTATGATCATGATCTCTTGTAGATTGTGGAGTTAATTATCATTATGATAGTATTGATGTGATCTATTCCTCCTTCATAGTGTAATGTGGACGGTGTGTGCGCTATGTTAGTTCTTGGTTTATTTTGCAATGATCTATTATGCTCTAAGGTTATTTAAATATGAACATCGAATGTTGTGGAGCTTGTTAACTCCGGCATTGAGGTGCTCTTGTAGCCCTACACAACGACCGGTGTTTGTCATCCAACAAAAGAGTGTATGTAGCACATATGAGAAAGAGTTATTTATTATGCGATCAATGTTGAGAGTGTCCACTAGTGAAAGTGTAATCCCTAGGCCTTGTTCCTAAATACTGCTATCACTGCTTGTTTACTGTTTTATCTGCGCATTACTCGCTGCGTTACTACTGCTCATACTTATTCATACCACCTGTATTTCACTATCTCTTCGCCGAACTAGTGCACCTATTAGGTGTGTTGGGGACACAAGAGACTTCTTGCTTTGTGGTTGCAGGGTTGCATGAGAGGGATATCTTTGACCTCTTCCTCCCCGAGTTCGATAAACCTTGGGTGATCCACTTAAGGGAAACTTGCTGCTGTTCTACAAACCTCTGCTCTTGGAGGCCCAACACTGTCTACAAGAATAGAAGTACCGAGTAGACATCAAGCTATTTTCTGGCGCCGTTGCCGGGGAGGAAAGGTAAAAGGTACTCACACTCCGGATCTCGGCTACTAAGCTATTTTCGCCGTTGTAAGTACTCGAAGCTATTTCCTTTAGATCCTGCAATTGCATCTTTTTGTTTCTTGTTTACACTAGTTTGGCATAATGGACGACAATGAGCTTCTTATTCTATTTCCTGATTTAAGACATGGATGGTTTGATGCGAAAATTAAAAAACCCATGGAACATATTAGCATGAATACTTTGAATACCATTGTTGCTAATGATATGGAAAATTCTAAGCTTGGGGAAGCTGGTTTTGATGAGCATGATATTTTTAGTCCCCCAAGCATTGAGGAGAAAATTTACTTTGATGATACTTTGCCTCCTATTTATGATGATTATAATGATAGTGGTCTTTTGGTGCCACCTACTATGGAGAGTAAACTTTGTTGTGATTATACTATGCCTCCTACACTTGATGAGAATAATAATGATAGCTACTTTGTTGAATTTGCTCCCACTACAACTAATAAAATTGATTATGCTTATGTGGAGAGTAATAATTTTATGCATGAGACTCATGATAAGAATGCTTTATGTGATAGTTATATTGTTGAGTTTGCTCATGATGCTACTGAAAGTTATTATGAGAGAGGAAAATATGGTTGTAGAAATTTTCATGTTACTAAAACACCTCTCTATATGCTGAAATTTTTGAAGTTACACTTGTTTTATCTTTCTATGCTTGTTGCATCATGCTTCATGAATTTGTTTATTTACAATATTCCTTTTCATAGGAAGCATGTTAGACTTAAATTTGTTTTTAATTTGCCTCTTGATGCTCTCTTTTGCTTCAACTACTATTTCTTGTGAGTGCATCATTAAAACTGCTGAGCCCATCTTAATGGCTATAAAGAAAGAACTTCTTGGGAGATAACCCATGTGTTTACTTTGCTACAGTATTTTTGTTTTATATTTGAGTCTTGGAAGTTGTTTACTACTGTAGCAACCTCTCCTTATCTTAGTTTTGAGCTTTGTTGTGCCAAGTAAAGTCTTTGATAGTAAAGTAAGTACTAGATTTGGATTGCTGCGCAGTTTCAGATTTCTTTGCTGTCACGAATTTCGACCTGCCTCCCTGTAGGTAGCTCAGAAAATTAAGCCAATTTACGTGCGTGATCCTCAGATATGTACACAACTTTCATTCAATTTGGGCATTTTCATTTGAGCAAGTCTGGTGCCTCGATAAAATCCATCTTTACGGACTGTTCTGTTTTGACAGATTCTGCCTTTTATTTCGCATTGCCTCTTTTGCTATGTTGGATGAATTTCTTTGATCCATTAATGTCCAGTAGCTTTATGCAATGTCCAGAAGTGTTAAGAATGATTGTGTCACCTCTGAACATGCTAATTTTTATTGTCCACTAACCCTCTAATGAGTTGTTTCGAGTTTGGTGTGGAGGAAGTTTTCAAGGATCAAGAGAGGAGTATGATACAATATGATCAAGGAGAGTGAAAGCTCTAAGCTTGGGGATGCCCCGGTGGTTCACCCCTGCATATTCTAAGAAGACTCAAGCGTCTAAGCTTGGGGATGCCCAAGGCATCCCCTTCTTCATCGACAACATTATCAGGTTCCTCCCCTGAAACTATATTTTTATTCGGCCACATCTTATGTACTTTGCTTGGAGCGTCGGTTTGTTTTTTGTTTTTGTTTTGCTTGAATAAAATGGATCCTAGCATTCACTGTATGGGAGAGAGACACGCTCCGCTGTAGCATATGGACAAATATGTCCTTAGGCTTTACTCATAGTATTCATGGCGAAGTTTCTTCTTCGTTAAATTGTTATATGGTTGGAATTGGAAAATGCTACATGTAGTAATTCTAAAATGTCTTGGATAATTTGATACTTGGAAATTGTTGTGCTCATGTTTAAGCTCTTGCATCATATACTTTGCACCCATTAATGAAGAAACACTTAGAGCTTGCTAATTTGGTTTGCATATTTGGTTTCTCTAGAGTCTAGATAATATCTAGTATTGAGTTTTGAACAACAAGGAAGACGGTGTAGAGTCTTATAATGTTTACAATATGTCTTTTATGTGAGTTTTGCTGCACCGTTCGTCCTTGTGTTTGTTTCAAATAACCTTGCTAGCCTAAACCTTGTATCGAGAGGGAATACTTCTCATGCATCCAAAATCCTTGAGCCAACCACTATGCCATTTGTGTCCACCATACCTACCTACTACATGGTATTTATCCGCCATTCCAAAGTAAATTGCTTGAGTGCTACCTTTAAAATTCCATCATTCGCCTTTGCAATATATAGCTCATGGGACAAATAGCTTAAAAACTATTGTGGTATTGAATATGTACTTATGCACTTTATCTCTTATTAAGTTGCTTGTTGTGCGATAACCATGTTTACGGGGACGCCATCAACTATTCTTTGTTGAATATCATGTGAGTTGCTATGCATGTCCGTCTTGTCCGAAGTAAGAGAGATCTACCACCTTAATGGTTGGAGCATACATATTGTTAGAGAAGAACATTGGGCCGCTAACTAAAGCCATGATTCATGGTGGAAGTTTCGGTTTTGGACATATATCCTCAATCTCATATGAGAACACTAATTGTTGCTACATGCTTATGCATTAAAGAGGAGTCCATTATCTATTGTCCATGTTGTCCCGGTATGGATGTCTAAGTTGAGAATAATCAAAAGCGAGAAATCCAAAATGCGAGCTTTCTCCTTAGACCTTTGTACGAGCGGCATGGAGGTACCCCATTGTGACACTTGGTTAAAACATGTGTATTGCGATGATCCGGTAGTCCAAGCTAATTAGGACAAGGTGCGGGCACTATTAGTACACTATGCATGAGGCTTGCAACTTGTAAGATATAACTTACATAATACATATGCTTTATTACTACCGTTGACAAAATTGTTTCTTGTTTTCAAAATAAAAGCTCTAGCACAAATATAGCAATCGATGCTTTCCTCTTTGAAGGACCTTTCTTTTACTTTTATGTTGAGTCAGTTCACCTCTTTCTCTCTACCTCAAGAAGCAAACACTTGTGTGAACTGTGCATTGATTCCTACATACTTGCATATTGCACTTGTTATATTACTCTATGTTGACAATTATCCATGAGATATACATGTTACAAGTTGAAAGCAACCGCTGAAACTTAATCTTCCTTTGTGTTGCTTCAATACCTTTACTTTGATTTATTGCTTTATGAGTTAACTCTTATGCAAGACTTATTGATGCTTGTCTTGAAGTACTATTCATGAAAAGTCTTTGCTTTATGATTCACTTGTTTACTCATGTCATTACCATTGTTTTGATCGCTGCATTCATTACATATGTTTACAAATAGTATGATCAAGGTTATGATGGCATGTCACTTCAGAAATTATCTTTGTTATCGTTTTACCTGTTCGGGACGAGCAGAACTAAGCTTGGGGATGCTGATACGTCTCCGACGTATCGATAATTTCTTATGTTCCATGCCACATTATTGATGATATCTACATGTTTTATGCACACTTTATGTCATATTCGTGCATTTTACGGAACTAACCTATTAACAAGATGCCGAAGAGCCGATTCTCTGTTTTCTGCTGTTTTTGGTTTCAGAAATCCTAGTAACGAAATATTCTCGGAATTGGACGAAATCAACGCCCGGGTTCCTATTTTGCCCGGAAGCATCCGGAACACCCGAGAACCGCCAGAGAGGGGGCACAGGCCCAGGAGACCATAGGCCGGCTCGGCCTGGGGGTGGCCCGCGCCCCCCTATGGTGTCGCCGCCTCGTTGACCCTCCGACGCCTCCTCTTCGCCTATAAGAAGCCCCTGGACCTAAAACCTCGAGACGAAAAAGCCACGGTACGAGAAACCTTCCAGAGCCGCCGCCATCGCGAAGCCAAGATCTGGGGGACAGGAGTCTCGTTCGGCACGCCGCCGGGACGGGAAGTACCCCGGAAGGCTTCTCCATCGACACCACCGCCATCTTCATCAACGCTGCTTGTCTCCCATGAGGAGGGAGTAGTTCTCCATCGAGGCTCGGGGCTGTACCGGTAGCTATGTGGTTAATCTCTCTCCTATGTACTTCAATACAATGATCTCATGAGCTGCTTTACATGATTGAGATCCATATGATGAGCTTTGTATCGCTACTAGTTGTGTGCTACTCATGTGATGTTATTAAAGTAGTCTATTCCTCCTGCATGGTGTAAAGGTGACTAGTGTGTGCACCGTGTGGTTCTTGTCGTAGGCTATGATCATGATCTCTTGTAGATTGTGGAGTTAATTATCATTATGATAGTATTGATGTGATCTATTCCTCCTTCATAGTGTAATGTGGACAGTGTGTGCGCTATGTTAGTTCTTGGTTTATTTTGCAATGATCTATTATGCTCTAAGGTTATTTAAATATGAACATCGAATGTTGTGGAGCTTGTTAACTCCGGCATTGAGGTGCTCTTGTAGCCCTACACAACGACTGGTGTTTGTCATCCAACAAAAGAGTGTATGTAGCACATATGAGAAAGAGTTATTTATTATGCGATCAATGTTGAGAGTGTCCACTAGTGAAAGTGTAATACCTAGGCCTTGTTCCTAAATACTACTATCGCTGCTTGTTTACTGTTTTACTGCGTTACTACTGCTGCGTTACTACTGCTCATACTTATTCATACCACCTGTATTTCACTATCTCTTCGCCGAACTAGTGCACCTATTAGGTGTGTTGGGGACACAAGAGACTTCTTGCTTTGTGGTTGCGGGGTTGCATGAGAGGGATATCTTTGACCTCTTCCTCCCCGAGTTCGATAAACCTTGGGTGATCCACTTAAGGGAAACTTGCTTGCTGTTCTACAAACCTCTGCTCTTGGAGGCCCAACACTTGTCTACAAGAATAGAAGTACCGGTAGACATCAAGCTCGTCTAAGTTACAAGATCCGCGAAACGATGCCGCCCAAAAGTTCAAGCCTACCCCTACGATGCCGCCAAGTACGATGGGCGGCAAGAACCAAGGTCCTGGATAGACGACTACCGCGGACTGTGATTCTGCACAAAGGAAACCATATGGCAGCAATGCAATGCTTACGGCTTTACTTGAAGGATTCGGCACGGGCACGGCTAAGGGGGCTGCCGAAAGGTTCTGTTAAATCATGGGATGACCTAGTAGATGCCTTCGTCGCCAACTTCCAAGCAACATACAAGAGGCCCGTCGGAATCGAAGAGCTGCGGAATTGCCGCCAGAAGCAGAAGGAGTCGATGCGTTCATACATCGGGAGATTCACAAAACTCCTGAACGCCGCCGAAGACGTATCTGTCGACAGAGCAATCGACGCTTTCAGCGACGGCGTTCAGCGGGAAAGCTACATAGAGGAACTCGGGCGCAAAAAGCCGAAAACCATAACCAAGTTAATGGAAATCGCCAACAGCTGGGCCGATGGCGACGACAACGTTCGAAAGCCACGACAGCGCAGCGACGACGAAGAAGATGACCAGCCGAAACATGATTCGGGTGGCCGTAGGGATCACAACAAGAGAAGGAAGAACCGCAGTTACGATGACAACAACTTGGTGGCCGCAGGCTACTCTGATCGGCAGGGCGACCGGTATGATGACAGGCGAGACGATCGACAGGACGGTAATCGGAGCAACTCTGGGAACCGTGGCAACTATAAACCACGACAACAGAGAGCACCCGAACTACCCTATGCTGAGCAGATCAACGCCCCATGCTACTTGCATTCATATACCGATTCCAAGGATGGTAAAATAAAGTCTAGCCACCTGCTCAGGGACTGTCGGCAGTTCATCGATATGCATAAACTCATCCGGCGGGCGAGGCCGAGCAACGGCTACCGCCACCACCGCCACCCCCACCGCAACATCGGGTCCAGCAAGCTCAACCTCATCAACCCAATGAGGCATTTCCACCACCACGTGGGCGGATGAGCATGATCCATAGGACGAGTGTCTCGAAAAGAGAGATGAAGAAGCTCACCCGAGAGATCAACTTGGCGAGAAAGCATCATGGCAAACATCCACGAGTACGTCGAATGGTCCTCTCGGAACATTACGTTCGGTCGAGCGGATCACCCGATGACCATACCAAAACCGAGTCACGCTGCCTTGGTAGTCGAAGCACAAATTGGGGGGTTCGGGATGAGCAAAGTTTTCATGGATGGTGGAAGCGGGCTAAACCTGATATTTGTCGACACAATTAGAAGTATGGGGATCACCATGAACATGTTGGAAGAAACGGACACACTGCTTCCACGGGATCCTTCCAACCGCACCGGGCTACTCTCTTGGCAAAGTCTACATCGAATGTCATCTTCGGCGGGGCCGACAATTTCAGGAAGGAGAAGATCGAGTTTGAAGTGGTGAGCTGGGAGTCACGGTATCACGCTATACTCGGGAGACCAGCGTATGCCAAGTTCATGGCTGTGCCGCATTATGCATACCTCAAGCTGAAAATGCCTGGGAACAACGGGACAAACATCACAGTCTATGGAAGTTTCTCACGCTCGGACAATTGTGATCGCGACTTCCAGAGGATTGCTGCAAAGTTCGGGTCACAACAAGAAATCGTCGACCCTCCGCCCAAGCTGTCTATACGAGAAATCAAGGAAGAAAAAGATGGCAGGGACACCAAGAAGAAGCCAGCCGCTCTCACCCTTAAAGCTTCGGCAGCAGAAGCTTCGGCGAGAAGCCTCGGCGGCAAAGGGTTCGGCGGTCGATGGCACTGAAGACTTAGGAGATAGCAAGACGATGGCAACCACCGCTCAAACCCCGACGAAACCGAGCAACGCTGCAGACAATCACTAACGCGGTGAAGAAGCCAGAAGAAGAAAAGAACCCCTTCCTCGACTAAGCGGTTTACTAGCCTTTATTCTCTTTTTTCCTTTATTATAAACGGGGCTTCCCTTTTCCGCCCTCTAGCTTACCTTATTAATAAGAGCTTAAGCCTTAATTCCTTGTTAAGCATTGCGGTAACGACAAACTTCTAAGCCCCATCACTATGCAAACATAGTACAAGGCAGAAGACCGCGCTCCAAAAAGCCTCTACGAGTGCTAAAGGACGTTCACCTTTCCCTCCGCTATAGATGCCTCTACGAGTGCCGTAAATAGCAAGAGTTTGGAAATACATATAAACAACAACCCACGTTCGATATTTTACTTATGGAAATATCAAAGGAACAACGGGCTCATCGGCGAGAACCACTACACCCGAAATATTCGGGAGTGCACTGTCAAAATTTAAGACGGTTGAAAGCAAAGTTGCGCATACAACGAGGTTTAGCAAAACCTGCAACACGAGCTGATCACTCAAATGATTTGCTAACCAACCAATATACATACATCTAAACGAGCAACTAAGATTCGCTCAAGACAAAACTTGCCAACGGCAATAACATGGTAAAAGTACATATGCATGTACCTACCGAATAAAAAGGCGTCATAAATCCAAACACTTGGATAAAATAGCCAAATTGTCTATTTACAAAACAGACATTTAAACCTTGAAATCACCCTTGAGGAGTTTTTCCTTCTTCAGGTACCCTTGAGTTCTCCTCGAGTCTATCGACAATTATGTTGGCAGGCAACAATACCTTCGGATACAGTGCCTCCAAATCTCCAGTCGCGTTGGCAATCGACAGCAAACCTGCCAGAAGGATAACGGGCAAGCACAAGGGCAAGTGTAAACTGGCCCCTGCAAAAACACTACGAACGTACCAAGTCTCGAATCTTCTTGGCATTACCAAATTCAGACATCAAAGTAAGGAGCGTCGGGGAAGCTGCGTTCAAAGGGAACATCGTCTTCCAAACAACCCTCATAGCTTTGTAACACTTGTCAAAGAAGTTGTGGACCTGCTGAACCCGATCCCGAAATTGCGCGACAGCCGAAGCCTTCGAGTGCTCCCGCCGAGAAGATCTCTTCGGCTGAGGACAGCTGAGTTAACGCATTCACACGCTCGTGAATCCGTTTGTTCTCTTCTGCGCGGTTCAAAGCTATGACTGCCACGGAAATAAACAAAGGATCAGACAAGACATTTTCGACAAAAAGACGCAGAGATCAAGGAACTCACAATTCAAGCTCTCGGTAGCTTTATGTAGCTCACTAAGAGCGTACCGCTCCACGACGGCTGCAATCTCGCTCTTCTTGTTGACAATTGCAGCCCAGGCGTAAGTGCTACGCAGGTCCTTTTCCATATGCGTGATTCGGTCCTTCATTTGTTGGACCCGGTCACCTTCGGGAAGAACGCCCGAAGAGTCATCAACAAACGAGGGCACCGGGGAAACCTGCAGGCAACAGCGTCAAAAGGATGATGGTTATGGGCAAATCAAGCATCCAATGTAACTCCCATCGGGAGAGGTACAAGAAATTCCTATCGGAAGAAGTACAAACGAAGATATTATGACAAAAGTACGGCGACAACATTGCCGGACACGGTGTTCATTACAAACTTGGGTTCTCGCAACAGAATAATGTTTCATACTAGCCCAAGGATAAAATTGTTACAACAATCAAGGAGCCTGAGTCTGAGTCGACAGGCTGGGGCCAGCCGATGCCTTTCTCGACGAAACTAAATCAAGGAGCTGGCGAGCACAAGTACGGGCGGATGCTGTAAAGGCGCTTAAGTTAACAAGTCGCCCATCTTTCTCTTTCGGAAGCTCCTTAGTCATTTCTTCAATGTCAGCCTTAAAGTCGTAACCCATCATAAGTTGGAAGGCAAGGAGGGCACCATAGGTACGTGAGATGCGCTTGAATACCTCGATGACCTCCTTAGTGTCGACTGCGAAGGCATCAATCAGCTGCCCCAGAGTCTTCTCCTGCTTGGCCTTGGGGAATATCATTGAATGCATTCGCGCCAGTGCACCCTTTCCCTTGTCAAGCAACTCCCGGGTAAGCTGGTGGGTGGCGAGAACCATTGACACACCATTTGCCGGGGAGTTGCTTGGAACTTTGTCCAAAGCGATAGCGGGGATGCTGGCGGCTTCGCAAAGAAATTAAAGGGAATCGTTGACGAAGAAACAGATTCGTAAAAAGTGGTAATCTACAAGAGATGTAGGGACTTACCAAGCAGGGCCAAGGCAGACTGACGGAGGAGTTCATCCTTTTCTGCTGCCCGAGCTTCTTCCTCCTTCAGCCTCTCCTTTAGCTTGTTCAGTTCTTCTTTCAGGGAGTCGACCTCCTGGCGAGCTATGGCGGCCTTTTTGATGGCGCCATCCAGCTTTGAAGAGGAAGACTTAGCCTCCTCCTGCAGCCGGATTTTGTCCGCCTCCAGCGAGGTGAATTGAGAGGCGAAGGCCTCTAAAGAGGATATCACACCTCGTAGATCCTTGAAGAAAGGGAATGGTTTACAAAGATCATTAGGCAAAGACACATTCCAGAAGATTCTTGTTAAATTCGACAAAGACTTACGGAAGGAGGAGGCCGTGGCAGCGGCGGGAGCATCTTTCCCTCCGGAAAGGGAGGAGGCAGTCGATGCTTGCGCCGCGGGAGCCGCCTTAGGAGCCGAAGCTTCGGAAGCTGCGGCGGCTGGTGAGACAGCATCAGGCCTGACCCTCTTAGGTGGAGGCTCAATAAAATCATCGTCACTACAAGGAAGGTTTGATCGACTAAGTTATGAAAAAAATATGAAAAGACCAAGGAGCTGAAAATAGTAAGAAGAAGAAAAACACTTACATATCAAGGAGATCATCTTCATCGGCAAAGCCGCCGATTGACCTCTTCGTAGGTGGAGCCCTGGTCTCCTCCGCAGCTGCATTAACAAAGGCATCGTGATCAGCGTCATCATCGCGCACTGATCCCTCTGTGTCGCAAGTATCATCGGCTGGTGGAGGGAGTTTGGTGTGAGCAGTTTCAGAATCTATCAGGTCATCATGATCGCTTGTTGGGTTTTTATGCTCAACAGTACAAGAGTCAACGGGTTCTGAAGAGCCTCTTCCTTCGGAAGTATCATTTGGCAAGTTGTGAAAATCCCCGGAAGCTACGAGGGTCTGTAGAAGAAAAGACGAATGAGAATAACAGTAATCATGTTGATTAAGTAAATAGCAGCATAAGAAGAATCTGAGGAGGGAAATTACCTCTGGTGGTGGATGATCGGCATCAAAAGGAGTATACGGGAACAACAATGGGATTGAGTCTTCTTGACTGAAGGAAGTGAGGCGACGGACTTCATCAAGCAGTTCTTTTTCCGACGACTCGGCAGCGTTAATTCTGGTCTCATCCTTTGGACCCGAATACAACCACATTGGACGAATTCTAGCCATAACTGGTTGGACTCGACGTTTCAAGAACACTGCCGCTACCTCAGTACCAACCATGGTTTGGCCATCAGCTTCTTTAATCCGAAGAAATCTAGCAAATAGTTCGTCGGCAGCTACTTTTTCGTCGGAGAGAGAACATTCTTCCAGGAATTCTTAGGCTTGGCTTCAAGGGCATCGACAAAACAGGGAAGCTGAGATTCGGGTGATAAAGAATCCTTGATATAGAACCACTTCAATCTCCACCCTTGCATGGACTCTCTCATTGGGAAATTGAAGTAATTGACATCCGAGCGAGCTACAAATCCCACTCCTCCGGTGACAAAAGATCCGTTACTACTGCTGTATCTTTTCACATAGAAGATCTTTTTCCACAACCCAAAATGAGGCTCAACGCCCGGATATGCTTCGCGAGAGGGTGATAAACACAAGCAACGTGGAGGATTGAGTTGGGAGTGAGTTGCCATAACTGGATTTCGTAAGTTCGCAAGAGATGGAGGAGGAATTCGTGGACGGGAAGCGAAAGACCTCGATATAAGAACGATAAGAACATCACGGTAAAACCGGCGGGGGATTAGGTCGAGAAATCGCACCTGGAAAGATCACATTCCCCTCATCGGAGGAGATCAATCCTAGGCTTCGGGATCTTTTTTCGTCACGCTTGGTAACGGTAGAGGTTGTCCAATCTCCGGGCCTGGCTGCTGAACTTGGTGGCGCCATCGGCGCCGGAGCTGGGGGAGGAGCGCCAGGCGCGCCTTCCTTCGAAAGAATCGAGGAAGATTTGGCGGCGGCACCGCCGCTCGTGGAACTGGTGGCGGCGCTAGGGTTCTTCTTCTTCACCATTGTGAGATCTAGGAGAAATCGAAAGACAGTGGTGGCGGCGCGAGCGGTTGTAAACAGAAGAAGAAGAAGAACAGCGAAGGATTGAATGAAGGAGAACGCTAGGGATTTCTATCTCTTGGGGAACTTAAGGAAGGCTTCGTATTGTTAATGGGCCTTTTCTCCAGTTAATGGTTGCGGAAATCGAGGAGGTGCCTCGCTAACCGTGCGAAGAGGAGCAGGAATTGCTCGAAAACGGGGTGGCGAGGTTGCGTCTTATCAGTCAAAATCAAGGGGACGGAAAAACGACATCAATGACGTCATGAGGAATGATTGCATACGAAGAGATAAGAAAGTATCGGGTGAACAACTTGAGCCTACGCACGGATTGCGAGCATCCGCACCTAGGCTCGGGGGCTACTCCCATCGAGAGTGCTGACGCGCACCCGATAGAATAAAGGTTCAAAGGAAAATTTTGACTTGAGTCTGTACCCGGATGTAAGCACCCGTGCCCAGACTCGGGGGCTACTCCCATCGGGAGCGCTGAACGCGCACCCGATAAAAGTTTTTCGCACTCCAGGATCATGCCCGGGGACTTGATTCTGTGTAGGGTAACGTTGTTTTGCCATCGGCAGTTAACCAACAGAAGTTGGGAACGTTATTCGTTGTCCCTTGCATAAAGAAAATGTATCGGATGGACTACAAAGACCCGCAGGAAAAAGCTTCGGCAGAAGAAAATGTTCGAGTGGTACAACTTGAGTCTACGCACGGATTGCAAGCATCCGTACCTAGACTCGGGGGCTACTCCCATCGGGAGCGCTGACGCGCACCCGATAGAAGATAGAAGAAAGGCACGGATGATCGAGGAGAAGAACTTCGGAAGAAGACATGCTTTAGTCTCTACCCGAACTATGTTCGGCTAGACACTCGGGGGCTACGACGTGGGCATTACCCTTCGGGTAACCAATGTTGCTCTACCCGCACGGTCCAACCGGAGGCCCATGAAGGTACCCGGTGGCAAGATGGGCCACTAGGGCGGTGCGGCGGAAGATTACTTGGAGAACAAGGCAGAGAAGAAGCCGAACGAGGAAAGATTGGAGATAGATCTACTGTAAACCTACTCGTACTCGATTAGACCTCTCGGGACCTGGCCACCTATATAAAGGCCAGGAGAGGGGCTATCGAGGGACACAATCAATCTTAGCAATACTAGCCAGCAGAAGCTTAGAACTAGGTAACCCTAGCAACCAGCATCTCGACGAGATCACAGCCGAACTATTCGGCACCCCATTGTAACTTGTTTTCATCATAATCAAAGAACAGACAGGCAGGACGTAAGGGTTTTACCTCATCGAGGGCCCCGAACCTGGGTAAATCGCTCTCCCCGCTTGTCTGTGAACCGATGTCTCGTGTCAGCTTGCAGGATTCCATCAACCCCAAGCCCCTATCGGAGGGCATTGCCGAGGAGCACCCTCGACAGAGGACATTGTGAGTGCCTGGGAGGAGGTCGCCGAGGGAGGAGGTGCGGTGAGAGGAAGGGGTCACGACGAGATTGGAGTAGGGAAGGAAGGAGGGGCATTCTTATTATACAGTGGCGGCAGGCGAAGTGGCAGCGGGGCGTTGGCTGCAATAAACGCCGGCGCGGATGGCCATGCGGCCATGCACGACGAGACGCATCACTGCGTCGCCTGGGAAAGCTGGGCGCCATTAACATCACTTGACTAGAGGTAGATGACAGGGTTTTAGACTTACGTGTCGCTGACGCGTCAGGCCCGCCACTCCCCGCCTCGCTTTTCGTTGTGTTCGGTGTGTCCGGAGCGTCCTTTGCGGACCGGGGACGGGTTCAGAGCGCCAGATACCATATTAGACATCGCCGGACGGAAAGGACCTTTGGGGGCGTTGATGGGAACGAAAATTTATCCAACGCGCTCCAAACAATTTCTTTAGGGGCCGCGTCGAGATGCTCTTATACCCCAAATCTGTGATGAACCTCGTGGAACTATAGTGTGAGATCTTTTTTTTTTGCGGTTGAATAGAGAGCTTTTATTCCTTAACACAAGATCCTGCCTGCTCAGCCAAAAGGCTAATGACAAGAAAATCCGGTGGTACATCAAGCCAACTACTCGTCGCCTCTAGAGTGCAAGCATGTTTCGCACACAGATGAGCCGAGTGATTGGCAGTTCTAGCAACATGTTGAATAACAAAGGAAGAAAAAAACAGTAGCTAGCTCTCTTACTTCGAAAGAATCGGTGTCACGGCCGAACGAGAACCATGACGAATGTTCCGGAGATCAACAATCTCCAGGCAGTCAACCTCCATGATCACTCTTTCGAAACCCCGAAGACGAGCAAAGATAACTCCATCTCGCAAAGAAAGAGCTTCGACAGTAAGAGGATCAGTAACACCCTCGTAGGTTTACTCCAAGCTCCCAAGAAAGCAGATGATGTGCGTGCAACACCACCAGCGCCTCCCTTCCGAGCTTCAAAAGACAAACCACCATCGGTATTGATCTTGATTATGTCCCCATCTGGTGGTCGCCAACCATAGCCAGGAAGGATCGCAGTCATCTTCTTCGGTAATTCCAGCACCGCGAGGGCCTCCTTAGCCATTTTCATAGAATGAACCGGATCAAAGGCCCCACGATCATGAGTCCAGGTGTTCCTCGATGTCCATATCGCCCACATAACCGTGATGAGCTTGGCACGGTCCGGCTCCGAGAACATCGGATCACACAAAATATCCTTTGACCATGTCTCAGGATGCAATCTGGGAAGTGTGACTTTCAGCCATGTTTGTGCTTCTTCCCAGAATCTCTTCGCATGCGAGCATAACATGAGTGCATGTCTCAGGTCTTCATCCGCACTAAGGTAGATTTTACACCTCACAATCTGTGCAATATGTCGATGCTTGAAGACGCTTTCGACTCGGTAAAATACCTCGCGAGTACTCTCCACCGAACACACGAACCTTGGGCACCACATTCAGTTTCCAGAGTGATTTCCACATCCGTTGTTCAGCTACTGAAGTCTCGGTAATCGTCCCTTCCTCTAGAGCAGGTTGCTCGTTGCGAGTCATCAGAGCACGATACGCAGATTTAACGGAATAGATGTAGGATAACGTTGCATAGAAAACAAAAAATTTCCTACCGCGAACACGCAATCCAAGCCAAGATGCAATCTAGAAGATGGTAGCAACGAGGGGGTATCGAGTCTCACCCTTGAAGAGATTCCAAAGCCTACAAGATGAGGCTCTTGTTGCTGCGGTAGACGTTCACTTGCCGCTTGCAAAAGCGCGTAGAAGATCTTGATCACGATCGCTTCGGCGCCACGAACGGGCAGCACCTCCGTACTCGGTCACACGTTCGGTTGTTGATGAAGACGATGTCCACCTCCCCGTTCCAGCGGGCAGCGGAAGTAGTAGCTCCTCTTGAATCCGACGAGCACGACGGCGTGGTGTCGGTGGTGGTGGAGAAATCCGGCGGAGCTTCGCTTAAGCGTGCGGGATGTGGTGGAGGAGAGAGACCGCTAGGGTTTGGGGAGAGAGGGGGGTTGGGCGCCGGCCCTCTAAGGGGTGCGGCCAAGGCTGAGGCTTGAAGTAATCAGCCCCCTCTCCTATGCCCCTCATTATATAGGTGGAAGCACCAAGAGTTCTAGTCCAAGTCTTCGAATAAGACCCCAACACTAAAACCTCCCATATGTGGGAAACCTACTCAAGGAGGGAGTCCTACCCAAGGTGGGACTCCCACCTTTCCTTGAGGTGGGTTGGCCGGCCACCCTAGGGGAGTCCACCTTGGACTCCTCCCCTTTAGGGTTGGCTGGTCATGCAAGGTGGAGTCCCTCCGGGACTCTACTTTCCATGGTGATTTCTTCCGGACTTTTCTAGAACCTTCTAGAACCTGCCATAAATGCACCGGATCATTTCCAAACTTGGAATATGACTTCCTATATATGAATCTTATTCTCCGGACCATTCCGGAACTCCTCGTGATGTCCGGGATCTCATCCGGGACTCCGAACAAATATTCGAACTCCATTCCATTTTCAAGTTCTACCATTTCAACATCCAACTTTAAGTGTGTCACCCTACGGTTCGTGAACTATGCGGACATGGTTGAGTACTCACTCGACCAATAACCAATAGCGGGATCCGGAGATCCATAATGGCTCCCACATATTCAACGATGACTTTAGTGATCGAATGAACCATTCACATACGATACCAATTCCCTTTGTCACGTGATATTTTACTTGTCCGAGGTTTGATCTTCGGTATCACTCTATACCTTGTTCAACCTCGTCTCCTGACAAGTACTCTTTACTCGTACCGTGGTATGTGGTCTCTTATGAACTTATTCATATGCTTGCAAGACATTAGACGACATTCCACCGAGAGGGCCCGGAGTATATCTATCCGTCATCGGGATGGACAAATCCCACTTTGTTGATCCATATGCCTCAACTCATACTTTCCGGATACTTAATCCCACCTTTATAACCACCCATTTACGCAGTGGCGTTTGATGTAATCAAAGTACCTTTCCGGTATAAGTGATTTACATGATCTCATGGTCATAAGGACTAGGTAACTATGTATCGAAGGCTTATAGCAAATAACTTAATGATGAGATCTTATGCTACGCTTAATTGGGTGTGTCCATTACATCATTCATATAATGATATAACCTTGTTATTAATAACATCCAATGTTCATGATTATGAAACTAATCATCCATTAATCAACAAGCTAGTTTAAGAGGCATACTAGGGACTTCTTTGTTGTCTATATATCACACATGTATTAATGTTTCGGTTAATACAATTATAGCATGATATATAAACATTATCATAAACACAAAGATATATAATAACCATTTATTATTGCCTCTTGGGCATATCTCCAACAGTCTCCCACTTGCACTAGAGTCAATAATCTAGTTTACATATGTAAAGATATAACACCTTGGCCTTCCGGTGCTTTATCATGTTTTGCTCACGGGAGAAGTTTTTAGTCAACGGATCTGACATGTTCAGAAACGTATGTATTTTGTAATTCATTTGCGTCTCAACGCATCACTCATTTCCAAATGAGTCGGCATTAAATATGTTTGGTCTTCTGGTGGAACCTTAATTCCGCGGTCTAAAATATGTCACTAATATTGTCACACACAATATAGCTTCAAAGTTCTGACTCTGTCTGAACTACACCAAGTTCTCAAAGAACCTCTTGACTTAACATCCTATGTCATTGTCAAAACAATGACATACTCTGCCTTCTTTTGTAGAATCCGTCACAATATTTAGAACTCTTCTAAATCTAGCATAGACAACTTCTATCTCATTGTGCTACCTTTTAAATAACACTTAGCCTAATTTGAGATTTAAATTTTATTTTTATATGTGATCAAACTAATATCGGTGCAATACTTTACAGCGATTTGTTTGTCATTACCCCATACAAAACTATATATATATATATCCTTAGTTCTTCTTAAGTACTCAAGGATATTCTTACTGTCGTCCAATGATCATCATATGAATCATTCTGGTATATGCTCATAACACTTTATAGCATAGGACATCTGATTGTGTACATATTATTCGTGATCTATAATCACTCATGTGTTTTTACTCATTGAGTGTCAGATACACTCAAGTCTTGTTAAAACTTCACATGATAAGAATATTTTCTTAATATTTCTATATTGAACTATTTCAATATCCATTCTATGTACTTTGACTTAAACTTTATTTTGTGTTTCAATCTATCTTCATAGATCTTGACACTAGATATGTTTCGAGTCCATATCCTTTCAATGAAGTTAATTTCTCAATGAAACCTTTTAATCAAGTATATAATTACATTATTTATAACCAACTATATGTCATCTACATAAAGTATTATAAATATGTCTCAGCGCTCCCACTTAATTTCTTGAAAATGCAAGCCTCTTCATCGTCTCTTATGAAATCAAAAAAACTCTTTGACTATTTCATCTGGTGAAGATTCCAACTCCGTGATACTCACTTCATCCAATTGAAGTTTGTATACCTATCTAGTATTCCACGGACCAGCAAAACTCTTGGTTGTATCTTGTATACACCTTTACTACACACTTCTGTTAAGTAATGTATTTTTCCATCCTACTAGCATATCTCATAAAAGAAATATGTAGCGATTACTAGAATAATCCTCATAGACTATAAGCGTTGCTACGGAAGATCTAATCTTATCGTAGTCAACTCTTTGAACTTTGTCGTAAACAACTTTTCGACAAGTCGAGCTTCTTCAAGGATATTTCATCCAAGTCCATCAATTCTATAGATCCATTTACTTTCAAAAAGTATTTATCTATCTTGGATTTCATGGCGTATAGCCATTTTAACGGAGTCAGGGCCCATCATAACTTCTTTGTTTGTAGTTGGTTTATCATTGTTCAAAATCAATTCTTTGTCCACAAATCATTTATTTTATCACAAAGTAAACCATACCTACAAGGTTCAATATGTACTTCGATCTCCATGACTAAAACACTTTGTAGTCATGGGAGCCATGATCGTTGTGGCCGCTTCCGAAACCAATTCCGATGCTGCGCTACTCTGATCATTATGCTCAGGTTCATAAACCTTATCAAATTATATTGTCCTACCACTCAAATACTTCACTAGAAACAATTTCTCGGAAATAAGAAACATTGACAAACACTTTTGTCTTTGTCTCGTTGGAAGAATTCCCAATCAATTCTTTGGGATAACCAACAAAGACATTCATCTGATTTTGGTTGTAAACTTATTTACTTATGCTATGCATACCAAAATTTAAGAAAAGACTATTAGGGTTCATACCCATGTCATAACTCGTATGATGTCATTTCAACGGATCATGATGATGCTCTATTTAGTGTAAAAGCGGTAGTCTCTAAAGCATAATCCACAAAAATATAATGGCATCAATATTTTATCTCATCATTGATCCAACAAGGTTTGGATACATCTCTCGGATACTTCATCATCACTATGATACTCCAAGAAATATGAGTTGTAGAACAATTTCATAACTCTCTTAGATGTTCACTAAAACTCGTAATTCAAATATTTCCACCATGATCCAATCATAGATATTTGATTTTTCTATTACGATGATTTCCACTTCATGCTGAAATTTATTTGAATCTATTCATAAGTTTCAAACTTCTTCCTTATTGAATATATCCACACATATATACTCAATTCATCGTTGGAAGTTTTCATGAAGTAGAAGAATCTCCCGCACACAACTATGCCCAGTGAATCACATACATCATTATGTATTTTTCCACTAAGTTAGTTGCCCGTTCAACTCTTGTCCTATGAACGGTATTTTAGTCATTCTCTTTAGAAAAGATTTGCAAGCGTCAAACGATTCAAAAAATCAAATGACTCCAAAAATCCATTTGCATGGAGTTCCTTCATGCGTTTCTTTCTAACATGACCTAAATGGCGGTTCCACAAATAAGTGGAATTCAAATCAATTGCCTTATGGCATTTTAGCGTCAGTGTTATGTATGTGTGTTTCACTATTAAGATTTATAATAACTTATCCATCGTACATGGAGTAATGTCATAATTTTAACAACTCATTGTTTTTCATTTGACCAGAGCAAAATAACAATTATTAAGTTCTTTATTATAAATTCTAAGGGCTAGATAGAATGCCAATGATGAACATAATAACACTTTATTTTTGTTCCAGACGTGCATTCCTATCATATTCCTTATCAGTCACTTACGCCATTGTATTCTTGTATTGCGTTGTTTTGTATGACACTTCATACCAACCAATATGGTACTAATACCCAAGAATTTCATTGTGTGACCAAACAAGGAATACATTCATAACATGTATATCATTTATATACACCGAGCTAGACTTTCTAGTCTTTTCTTTCTTTCTCGCCAATAATCTTTTTGTAGTTTCTCTTTTAGCTTTCCTCATTATTCAGAAAAACACTTCAACATCAATAACTTCTAGGTTTGTTGGTCAAATACCAATAACCTCGAGGTTCTTACTTTGAAGTTGATCATCATATGACAAGTGTTCCGGATTTTACTATTAGTAACCTTTTAATATGATGAACAATTTCACTCATAATATTATCATATCATGAAGACTTTTTCGAGACCATGTCTGTACATGCTAGGCTCGTAAAGTATAACCTCAGTATTCGCATGTGCAAATCTGGCTTGCACCCGTTGTATGCACACGTAGAATCTATAACACCCGATCATCACGTGATGCTTCGAAACGACGAGTCTTAGCAACGGTGCATACTAAGGACGATCACTTCATGGATATGCGAATATTGTTAGTGCCCCAATAGTTGGAGGATTGGGACGCCTTGCGTCTTCAACCTTCGTACATTCCCATAAAACTTTATGAGTTTATGTAGTCTCACCAAATTATATTCTATCATCTTGCAATAAGGTCTTAGATATCATATATATCTCATACCTTGATTATTTCTGAAAACTAAATTTTCAGCTCCTTACTTTTCAAACAGATTTGAACTTCAAGTTTCACGGAGACAAGATAACTTTAGGTACTAATTGAAAACATAGTTCTCTGAATCAAAAATGTGAGGTTTACTAAAAGTTTGCAATAGGACTTAATCATTTCTTGATTCTTTAACAATACGGTACCAATCCGTAAAGTTTCTTGTCAGATTTTAACAGTATTTCTATCTCAATAACAAGACTAGCGCATGGTAGAAAACGGATGCCAATACTACAAAATTAATTCAAAATACTACTCAGACTATGTTTATGATAATTAGTTCATGTTTTAATCTAATTACTAATGAACTCCCACTTAACACAACATCCCTCATAGTTGTTAAGTGGTACACGATCCACATCCACTACACCAAAACCGATCATCACGTGAGATGATGTAGCTTCAATGGTGAACATCAACATGTTGATCATATCATCCATATGACTCGTGTTCAACCTTTCGGTTTCCGTTGTCCCGAGGCCATGTCTGTACATGCTAGGCTCGTCAAGCAAACCCAAGTATTCCGCGTGTGCAACATGGCTTACACCCGTTGTATGTGAACGTTGAGTCTATCACATCCGATCATCACGAGATGCTTCGAAACGACGAACTGCGCAACGGCGCATACGAGGGGAGAACACTTTATTATCTTGATATTAATGTGAGGGATTATCTTATAATGCTACCGTCGCGATCTAAGCAAAATAAGATGCATAAAGGATTAACATCACATGCAATTCATATGTGATATGATATGGCCCTTTAGTCTTTGCGCCTTCGATCTTCAACTCCAAAGCACGGACATGATCTCCATCATCAACGGGCATGATCTCCATCATCGTAGGCGTAGCGTCAAGGTCCATGGCGCCGTCTTCATGGTTGTTCACCTCATGTAGCAACTATTACAACTACTTTGAAATACTACTCAACATGAAATATAAAGACAACCATAAGGCTCCTGCCGGTTGCCACAATACAATAATGATCATCTCATACATATTCATCATCACATTATGGCCATATCACATCACCAAACCCTCGCAAAAACAAGTTAGACGTCTCTAATTTGGTTTGCATATTTTACGTGGTTTAGGGTTTTCGAGTAAGATCTAATCTACCTACGAACATGAACCACAACGGTGATACTAGTGTTGTCAATAGAAGAGTAAATTGAATCTTCACTATAGTAGGAGAGACAGACACCCGCAACGCCTCTTATGCAATACAAGTTGCATGTCGAACGAGGAGCAAGTCTCATGAACGCGGTCATGTAAAGTTAGCCCGAGCCGCTTCATCCCACTATGCCACAAAGATGCAAAGTACTCAAACTAAAGACAACAAGAGCATCAACGCCCACAAAACCATTGTGTTCTACTCGTGCAACCATCTATGCATAGACACGGCTCGATACCACCTGTAGGATAACGTTGCATAGAAAACAAAAATTTTCCTACCGCGAACACGCAATCCAAGCCAAGATGCAATCTAGAAGATGGTAGCAACGAGGGGGTATCGAGTCTCACCCTTGAAGAGATTCCAAAGCCTACAAGATGAGGCTCTTGTTGCTGCGGTAGACGTTCACTTGCCGCTTGCAAAAGCGCGTAGAAGATCTTGATCACGATCGCTTCCGGCGCCATGAACGGGCAGCACCTCCGTACTCGGTCACACGTTCGGTTGTTGATGAAGACGATGTCCACCTCCCCGTTCCAGCGGGCAGCGGAAGTAGTAGCTCCTCTTGAATCCGACGAGCACGACGGCGTGGTGTCGGTGGTGGTGGAGAAATCCGGCGGAGCTTCGCTTAAGCGTGCGGGATGTGGTGGAGGAGAGAGACCGCTAGGGTTTGGGGAGAGAGGGGGTTGGGCGCCGGCCCTCTAAGGGGTGCGGCCAAGGCTGAGGCTTGAAGTAATCAGCCCCCTCTCCTATGCCCCTCATTATATAGGTGGAAGCACCAAGAGTTCTAGTCCAAGTCTTCGAATAAGACCCCAACACTAAAACCTCCCATATGTGGGAAACCTACTCAAGGAGGGAGTCCTACCCAAGGTGGGACTCCCACCTTTCCTTGAGGTGGGTTGGCCGGCCACCCTAGGGAGTCCACCTTGGACTCCTCCCCTTTAGGGTTGGCTGGTCATGCAAGGTGGAGTCCCTCCGGGACTCTACTTTCCATGGTGATTTCTTCCGGACTTTTCTAGAACCTTCTAGAACCTGCCATAAATGCACCGGATCATTTCCAAACTTGGAATATGACTTCCTATATATGAATCTTATTCTCCGGACCATTCCGGAACTCCTCGTGATGTCCGGGATCTCATCCGGGACTCCGAACAAATATTCGAACTCCATTCCATTTTCAAGTTCTACCATTTCAACATCCAACTTTAAGTGTGTCACCCTACGGTTCGTGAACTATGCGGACATGGTTGCGTACTCACTCTGACCAATAACCAATAGCGGGATCTGGAGATCCATAATGGCTCCCACATATTCAACGATGACTTTAGTGATCGAATGAACCATTCACATACGATACCAATTCCCTTTGTCACGTGATATTTTACTTGTCCGAGGTTTGATCTTCGGTATCACTCTATACCTTGTTCAACCTCGTCTCCCGACAAGTACTCTTTACTCGTACCGTGGTATGTGGTCTCTTATGAACTTATTCATATGCTTGCAAGACATTAGACGACATTCCACCGAGAGGGCCCAGAGTATATCTATCCGTCATCGGGATGGACAAATCCCACTGTTGATCCATATGCCTCAACTCATACTTTCCGGATACTTAATCCCACCTTTATAACCACCCATTTACGCAGTGGCGTTTGATGTAATCAAAGTACCTTTCCGGTATAAGTGATTTACATGATCTCATGGTCATAAGGACTAGGTAACTATGTATCGAAAGCTTATAGCAAATAACTTAATGACGAGATCTTATGCTACGCTTAATTGGGTGTGTCCATTACATCATTCATATAATGATATAACCTTGTTATTAATAACATCCAATGTTCATGATTATGAAACTAATCATCCATTAATCAACAAGCTAGTTTAAGAGGCATACTAGGGACTTCTTTGTTGTCTATATATCACACATGTATTAATGTTTCGGTTAATACAATTATAGCATGATATATAAACATTATCATAAACACAAAGATATATAATAACCATTTATTATTGCCTCTTGGGCATATCTCCAACAATAGATACCTGTTCTCTCAAGGTTCTAGGCCCAGAAATCATCTCCACCACCCCTCCGAAGGGGGATATTAAGAATAGAATCAGCATCCGGAGCTATAAAATTTGTTCGCACTTTGTCAATCAACCACGTGCCATTCTCACCATCGATCAGGTCCGAGACAAAATGGATTTCATCCCGACCAATTTGAGCAGCCGGCTTCATCGACATGGATCTAGGAACCCATGCATCTTGCCAAACATTCACAGATCGGCCACTACCAATTCTCTTCGACAGTCCAAGCTGGAGAGCTTCTCTACCTGCGACAATAGCCCGCCAAGTTGCAGATGATCTCGCAGGAGTTGTTGCTTGTAGAAAATCAGAATTTGGGTAGTATCTACCCTTCAAAACACTTGCGCATAAGGAGTTGGGATCGGTCATTAGCCTCCAGCCATGCTTGCCTAGCAAAGCAACATTAAACATTTCAAGATCCCGAAACCCCATACCTCCTTTAAATTTTGGTTTAGATAGCTCCTTCCAAGATACCCAATGAACCGATCTGCGATCTAAGGAGCTGCTCCACCGATAACGTCCAGTACTCGACGTGAAACTCTTGCAAACCTTCTTTGTCGATGTAAAACAACTCATATTGTATAAAGGAATTGCTTGAATTACCGTCTTGAGGAAAACTTCTCGCCCAAAGACATGCAAGCATTCGTTCACAGCCTTGAACCTTTGCTCGAATTCATTCAGCTATATAATCAAAGGATCCACCGGTAATACGCCTCCATCGCCGTTGGCGATCCAAGATAACGTTCGGTAAAAGCTTCGACGGAGATGCCGGTGATCGGTTTCACGGTCTACCTCAAATGCTCCGGAGTGTTAGGGGAGAAAAATACCGAGCTTTTCTCTCTATTCACCGACTGGCGCGAACATTGCCCATAAATCCTCAGCACCTCATTCAACCGATCCCCACTTTCAGGCACAAGCTTTCATAAAAATAAGGCTATCATCTGCAAAAAGCAAATGATTTATCCAAGGGGATCGGGTACTAACTCTGATCCCTCTGTCCACAAGGGCACCACCCAAATTATTCAGAAGAGCAGTGAAACCCTGAGAGCATAAAAGGAACAAATACAGTGAATTAGGGACGCCTTGCCGCAAGGCCCTTGAAGGGGTAAAAAACTCCAGAAGTTCCCCATTTACCCGACCGTAAATCTGACCGAATTAACACATTTCATGATCAACCTCACGGTAACATCACTGAACCCAAACCTCAACATAATAGCTTCAAGATAGTGCCATTCGACACGGTCATAGGCTTTCATCATGTCTAGCTTAATAGCACAAGAGTGATTCTTCCCCTTCTTCCTCCGTCTCATTGCATGTACACTCTCATATGCAATTAACACATTGTCGGTAATTTGACGTCCGGGAACGAACGCACTCTGTTCTTCTCCAATAATATCTCCAAGGAAAACCCTGAGTCTATTGGCAATACACTTAGCACCGATCTTGTATAGAACAGAACATAACGAGATCGGCCTATATTGGGAAATTTTCTCGTGGATGCCCGACCTTAGGGATTGAAGTTATAGAAGTATCATTCATTCCCACAGGAAGGACACCACCATTCAAAAAATCCAGCACTGCATGAGTCACATCATGACCAAGAAGACTCCAATGCCGCTGAAAAAACTCTGCCGTGAAACCATCAATCCCTGGAGCTTTAGATGGCCCCATCTGGAATAAAGCCATTTTAATCTCTTCCACTGAGTAGGGTGTGTCCATTAACTCATTCATTTGTTCAGTCACCATTGGCTGTACCAAAACAAGCAGCTCATCCATATTACTAAACCCTTGTGAGGTATACAAGGATTGATAGAAGTTCTGGACTTCTGCATGCACATCATCATCATTTAAGCACGAAGAACCATCAGCTCTTTCCAACGATTCAATCTTATTCATGCGTTTCCTCTGGGCTGCACATGCGTGAAAAAATGATGTATTCCTATCTCCCTCTCGTAGCCAAACTACGCAGGAACGCTATTTCATCCATATCTCTTCTTGGTGCAAAGACTGTCTCAATTTTTTAACAACAGCGTTCTCCTCATCACTTGGGCCGCGACCCATAGAATTGGCTCGCAAACGAGTAAGTTTTTGTCTCAGTTTCCTTACTGTTCGCGCCAAACATCCAAACTCCTCAGCTCCCCACTTACTCAACTTGCCTTGGAGAGATTTCAAAGCATCAACCACTCCATTTAGACCTCCCAGTCCAGCACCACGTTCCCAATTTTCAGTTACCAGCCTCTCATAATCAGTATGAGTTTGCCACACATTTTCGTACCGGAACTGCTTGGCACCTCTATTCCTTTGTTCTGACAAACGTTCACGCAGCTCAACTAAAACAAAACATTGATCGGATTCTGCTGCCACAATGTGTCTCACTCTCGTATGTTCAAAACGATCAAGAAAAACAGAATTAGCAAACGCTCTATCCAGCCTCGCCTTCACATTTGCATCTCCAGATTGTCTGTTATCCCATGTATAAGCGGTGCCAGACCATCCCAGGTCTTGAAACCTGCACTCATCCACAACCTCACAGAAATTTCTCATCTGCCATTCGGGCCGAGCTGCTCGGGAAAAGTGCTCTGAAGCATATAAGGTTTCATTGAAATCTCCCATGCAAAGCCACGCCGAATGCTGAATACCATTGAGGGTTCGTAGGAAACGCTAGCTGTGGTGCCTATTTTCTGCTCTTGGCGCTCCATAGAATCCTGTAAACCTCCACTCATCTGAGTTTTGGCCCTTCTTCCGCACCATAGCATCAATATGGCCGGTACTAAAGTTCTTCACATCCACATCAAAATCATCCGACCGAACAAGCCTATTCCTCCGCCGAGCCCTTCACCGTTCACTCGCAAAACACCCAAGCAAAACCCAATAAAGTTCTCATCGCTTTCACCCTATCCGCACTAATTTTAGTCTCCATAACAAAGACCAAAGCGGGTCCTTCTTGCTTCACAATACTCGCGAAGCTCTCGAACGGCCTCCTGGTTCCCAAGCCCTTGGCCGTTCCAACCTAAGCAACTCATTGGGACCGGCAAGGCTGCGGAACAGCCTCCGCCGAATTATCGAGTTACTTGGAGCCTTTCTCTTCTTGTTTGATTCATTCTCAACCTCTCGCACCAATTTGTCTGTTCAACAACATCCACTGCCCCATGATCAACTCGGCATCAACATCAAGAGATTCGTTGTATACGGATTGTTATTAACAGAAGCCAAAGGTTCCAACAGGCCCACCTTCCTATAAACCTTCTTTGTGCCATCCCCAGTTCTTTTAAATCTACCTGTATTCGTACCAGGTGATGTCACATCAGCTCTAGCCTCGCCCATAGTACTAGAGAAACTTGTCTCTCTCTTGCTATTGTGGCTTGCAAGCATTGTCACAAGACGAATTCTCACTCGCCTAATTTCTTACGATCATCGGGAGCTCTCGGACCCGCACCAAAGGGCCACTTGCCATCTTCATCCTTACTACCCGGTGGCGGAACGGATCAGAATGTCCCGATCGACCACACGAGAAACAAAAATGGGGAATATGCTCATACCGGATATCATACCAATCCTCGCTCTCGTCTCGCTGCCGAATCAATAAGTAAACCCCTTCGCAGAGGCTTATTGATATCCACCGTTACTCCGACTCTCAGATAACCACCCACGGGATCAAACACAAACTGGGTAGCAGTTTTGTCAATCTGTGTAGCAATGGCTTTGCCCCAGGTTGCATTCCTCAAATTGAATGGTAGGTTTAACACCCTCGCCCATAACTGTAACTTTTCAAACCTGAGTTCCGACGGCTGCATGCACTCGACGAACTCCTCTAAGATCACCGCATTCTTACTCGGCGTGCCACGGGGATCCATCATGGACACGATCGCGATCTCTCCGAGACTCGAAATCTGCCGTAAACATATTTTCTCCTACCGGCGAAATTCCAAACCTCTAGGATTCCCCCAAGCTGGCCTCAAAGCACTAGAGATTGTCCGAATATGGAACACATTGCGGAAGAGAACCTTACCAGCCAGCGTCCACTTTGTCTTTGATCCACCTTCGAGCATCATTCACAACCAAGGGAACCGCCTCATCTTCCGTGAGATCTAACCTCCCCATGGCTTCCTCCGGGCGAGATTTTGATGTCCTCGCCCGAGCGGCAGTCTCCTTCCTTCTCCTTGCCACGAGCAGCCGAGGAAATACATCCTCCTCGTCCCGACGATCTCCCGCGCCCCGTCAAAAAGATCAACGTGCGCCGCCAAAGTCCCCTGGAACCCTAATCGCCTAACAGGAGGCTCCTAGTTTTCCGGGAAAAAATATCTTCAGCATCTATAGTGTGAGATCTACCTACACCACAACACCTATTTCCTAATATATACGTATCTGTTTTTCTTAGCAGAATACATGTACTTGCTAAAAATGAAGAAACCCTCCTTCCGCTTGTGGCTCGGATTAGTCCGGCGGCCCAGCGTAGAAGGGCCGACAGAAAGATGCTGAAGGATACGTCCTTTATAAGATTACAAACATCCAGCCTCATCGAGCGCTCGGTCGAGGAACCGAACGAAATAAAGTTTTTCTCTAAAACTAAAAAGAAAACTCCTCTTTTTTTTTGCTTATCACTGGTAGAAAAACAGGCTTCCGTCCAGCACCATAAGTCGCGTAGCTAAAGGAACCGCGACTAATGGGACCTTTAGTCGCGGCTCGGGAGGCGAACCGCGACCAAAGGCTCCGGGCCCGGGCGCACGGTGGCCAGCCGGTGCACGTGGGGGCTTTAGTCGCGGTTGGCCGGGCCAACCGCGACTAAAGGTGCCCGAAGGCCTTTAGTCGCGGTTGGCCAGTGCCAACCGGGACTAAAGCCCCTCCCCTATATATACCCATCCAGCAGCCAACACTTAGCCATTTGGAGCCATTCTCTTCACAAACTTCACAAGTGAGTGTTAGGTTTGCTTTTGGTTCCTCTTATGCACATAAGGTGTTTGATGAAATGCCCCAAGAGCATGAAACAAACATGATATGAAGTGTTGGAGCCACACTTGAGCTTTCTCATTTATTTTTTCCTCCTCGATCGCGGTTAGCAACTTGAACCTTTGATGTGTCATTGATAAAATATGCATGTGTGTAGTTCATTGTTTAATTTATATTGTTTGTAGCTAGTTAGTTTAACAAATGCATGATGGTTAATTATATATTTTATATTATAATAATGCAGATGAATCGGCAATGGATGTACGGTAACCGACTCTCCGGCGAGTTCGAGTACGGGTTTGAAAGATTTCGTCGTAGTGGCTAATGCGAACAAGCAGTGGGGTTTTGTTATCTGTCCATGTGTTAACCGTAAGAATCGGAAGGGTTACTCTTCCTCAAGAGATGTTCACATGCACCTGCTTCGGCACGGTTTCATGCCAAGCTATAATTGTTGGACCAAGCATGGAGAAAGAGGGGTTATAATGGAAGAAGATGAAGAAGGGGATGATTTCATCGATGAAAGCTATCTTGCTCATTTCGGTGATACTTTCATGGAGGATGCTGAAGGTGAAGGGGAAGGTGAAGAAGAGGCACGTGATGATCCCGTTGATGATCTTGGTCGGACCATTGCCGATGCACGGAGACGCTGCTGAAACCGAAAAGGAGAGGGAGAATTTGGATCGCATGTTAGAGGATCACAGGAAGGCGCCTGTACCCCGGATGCGATGATGGTCCGAAAAAGCTGGGCTGCACACCTGGATTTGTCTGAAATGGAAGGCACGGCAGGTGTAGCCGACTCGGCATTTGAAAACTTGCTGAAAATGTTGAAGAATATGTTTCCAAAGAATAACGAGTTGCCCGCCAGTACGTACGAAGCAAAGAAGGTTGTCTCCCCTCTAGGTTTAGAGGTTCTGAAGATACATGCATGCATCAACGACTGCATCCTCTACCGTGGTGAATACGAGAATTTGAATGAATGCCCGGTATGCACCGCATTGCGTTATAAGATCAGAGGCGATGACCCTGGTGACGATGTTGAGGGCTAGAAACCCAGGAAGAGAGTTCCCGCCAAGGTGATGTGGTATGCTCCTATAATACCACGGTTGAAACGTCTGTTCAGGAACAAAGAGCATGCCAAGTTGTTGCGATGGCACAAAGAGGACCGTAAGTCGGACGGGGAGTTGAGACACCCCGCAGATGGAACGCAATGGAGAAAGATCGACAGAGAGTTCAAAGATTTTGCAGCCGACGCAAGGAACATAAGATTTGGTCTAAGTACGGATGGCATGAATCCTTTTGGCGAGCAGAGCTCCAGCCATAGCACCTCGGCCCGTGACTCTATGCATCTACAACCTTCCTCCTTGGTTGTGCATGAAGCGGAAGTTCATTATGATGCCGGTGCTCATCCAAGGTCCGAAGCAACCCGGCAACGACATCGATGTGTACCTAAGGCCATTAGTTGATGAACTTTTACAAGCTGTGGGACAGACCTGGTGTCCGTGTGTGGGATGAGCACAAAGAAGAGGAATTTGACCTACGAGCGTTGCTTTTCGTAACCATCAACGATTGGCCTGCTCTTAGTAACCTTTCGGGACTCGTCAAATAAGGGATACAATGCATGCACGCACCGCTTACATGAGACCGAAAGTGTACATTTGCCAAATTGTAAGAAGAACGTGTACCTTGGGCATCGCCGATTTCTTCCGAAAGGTCATCCAGTAAGAAAGAAAGGCAAGCATTACAACGGCAAGGCAGATCACCGGCCGAAGCCTGCGGAACACACTGGTGCTGAGGTATTTGATATGGTCAAGGATTTGAAAGTCATCTTTGGAAAGGGTCCTGGCGGACAATCAGTTCCGAAGGGAGCTGACGGGCACGCAGCCATGTGGAAGAAGAAATCTATATTCTGGGAGCTAGAATATTGGAAAGTCCTAGAAGTCCGCTCTGCAATCGACGTGATGCACGTTACGAAGAATATTTGCATGAACCTCCTAAGCTTCTTGGGCGTGTATGGGAAGTCAAATGATACAAAGGAAGCACGGCAGGACCAGCAAAGTTTGAAAGACCCTGATGACCGGCATCCGGAACGGTTTCAAGGTCGTGCCGGCTACGCTCCGACCAAAGAAGAGAAGGTCATCTTTTTTGAATGCCCGAGCAAGTATGAAGGTCCCGTCCGGATTCTCGTCCAATATAAAGGGAATAATAAACATGGCGGAGAAAAAGTTCCAAAACCCGAAGTCTCACGACCGCCACGTGATTATGACGCAATTGCTTCCGATTGCTTTGAGGGGCTCTCGCCGGAAAATGTTCGAGTAGCCATTGTGAAGCTATGTGCATTCCTCAATGCAATCTCTCGAGAAGGTAATCAATCCAGAAGTTCTACCACGGTTACGTAACGATGTGATCCAATGTCTTGTCGGGCTTCGAGTTGGTGTTCCCGCCATCCTTCTTCAATATTATGACGCACCTCCTGGTTCACCTAGTCGATGAGATTTCCATTCTCGGTCCCGTATTTCTACACAATATGTTCCCCTTCGAGAGGTTCATGGGAATATTAAAGAAATATGTTCAGTAACCGTGCTAGGCCAGAAGGAAGCATCGCCAAGGGCTATGGAAATGAGGAGGTAATTGAGTTTTGTGTTGACTTTGTTCCCGACCTTAAGCCGATTGGTCTTCCTCGATCGCGGCACGAGGGGAGACTAAGTGGAAAAGGCACGATCGGAAGGAAATCAACGATATGTATGGACGGCCATTCTCCGACCGAAGCACACCACACGGTTCCGACCAATTCCAGCTTGGTGGCTCCGTACTTTGAGAAACACAAGAATATTTTACGCTCGGACAACCCCGGAAGCCCGAATCCTGGATTAGGAAGGCCCACATGGAGACTTTCGGCAGCTTGGTTGAGAAAACATTTAATGAATGACGATCATGTTGTAGATCAGCTGTACATGTTGGCCAAGACACCATCTTCGACTATAACGACTTTCCAAGGGTACGAGATAAATGGGAATACATTTTACACGATCGCCCAAGATAAAAAGAGCACCAACCAAAACAGTGGTGTCCGCTTTGATGCAAGCAACCGAGAATGGGCAAAAGGTCACATATTATGGTTACATAGAGGAGATATGGGAACTTGACTATGGACCCTCCTTTAGGGTCCCTTTGTTCCGGTGCAAATGGTTCAAGCTAACAGGAGGTGGGGTAAAGGTGGACCAGCAATACGGAATGACAATGGTGGATTTCAACAATCTTGGTTACCTTGACGAACCATTCGTCCTAGCGAAAGATGTCGCTCAGGTTTTCTATGTGAAGGACATGAGTAGCAAACCGAGGAAACGGAAAGATAAGAAAACGATCAGTACATCATGCGATGATCCAAAGCGCCACATTGTTCTTTCAGGGAAAAGAAACATCGTGGGAGTGGAGGACAAGACAGACATGTCAGAAGATTATAATATATTTGCTGAAATTCCGCCCTTCAAAGTGAACACCGACCCAAGCATTAAGTTAAATGATGAGGATGCTCCATGGATACGACACAATCGTAAGCAAGCGAGGGACACAAGGAAAGAAATGATGTGTAATAATTTATTGTACCAAACTTTGTTGAATGGATCATGTGAATTATATTACCCGTGATGTGTTTGGTGTCCATTTTCGAATGATTCAATTGACTCGAGATAGCACCGATGATACATGAAATTTGGAGTGACTAAGTCATACTCCCGCATACATGAAATTTGGGTCTATTTAGTCATACTCCTGCCTAGGCGTGTAATATGCATACTCGTAGTCTTCATAGCCGCCGTCGTTGTACTTGGTAGTCGTCGCCTTCTAAGTTGCCGCCGTCGTCGTCGCCGTCTGTCGTCGGCTGTCGTCGGGCGGCGCTCGTGGCTCGAACCGAGGGTAGCGCAGGCGGGGTATATCGCCGGCCGTGATGTAGTCCATGACGCTCTGCAGAGTCCGGTCATACCACCATAGCCGACCGGCCGGCCTCGTGGAAGTTTCCGGGAGGCGGACCGTCCTCCTCATACCTCGGCGAGCGCCCTCTCACGCCGATTGATGAAGAAGGCGTCCCAAGTATGCTGGTTATCGGGATGCCGAGCGGGGATTCATCCGCTGCTCCGGCGTGAGGTCGAGGTAGTAGTGGTTCGTGATGGCCGCCCGGCGCGCAGTACCACGAGGGACGGGAGGGACCGGCACGCCGCCGGCGCTAGGCTCCGACCGGCGAGGACGCGGTAGCCCGGTGGGCAAGGGTAGTTCGAGGCGCAAAGCTCCTCCACCTGCCTGGTAGGTTAGAGTGGGTGCGGTGGAAGCCATGAGAGAGTGATGAGAGATTGTAGAGATGTGATAATGCTGGCCAAGCCGGGCTACCTATATGTAGTGACAAATGGCGGGAAAAATGGGAGCAGGAAGACAGGAGGCGGGAAGAAAGAGGCGGGAAGAAAGTGGCGGGAAGAAAGAGGCTATACTATTTGTATTTTTGGAATATATTATTTGTATTTTTAAGAATTTGAATTGAATTAGTTTTATTTTTCTGATTTTTTTGATATATTATTTGTATTTTTAAGAATTTGAATTGAATTAGTTTTATTTTTCTGAATTTTTTGATATATTATTTGTATTTTATGATTCTGAAATGAATTAGTTTTATTTTTCTGAATTGAAAAAGAAAAGTAATTTGAAAAAGACCTTTAGTCGCGGTTGGCCTCGCCAACCGCGACTAAAGAGTCCTTCAACAGCGGGAACGAAAAACCGGCGAAAAACCCTTTAGTCGCGGTTGGTCTGGCAAACCGCGACTAAAGGGTACCCTTTAGTCGCGGTTGGCGACCCCAACCGCGACTAAAGGGGGGTTATAAATACGCGCGCGGCGCCAAGCGGCGCGCCAGTTCCTCTTCTTCTCCGCGCCAGTTCGTTTCTCTGCAGTCGATCCGTGCTCGCCGCCGCGCCTCCTCGACGCCCTCGTCGACGCCCGTGCTCGTCGCCGCGCCGAACTCCTCCGCCGCCGCCGTATGTTGCTGCGCGCCGTCGCCCCCGCTCCTCCCTCTCGCCGTCGCCGCGCGCCGTCTCCCCCGGCCCGCTCCTCCCTCTCGCCCACGGCGCCGCCGCCGCTATATCAGACCGGCCGCGCGCGCCCTCGCCCACCGCGCGCGCGCCGGCCGCCTCGCTCGCCCTCCCAACGCCGCCTAGCTCGCTCGCCCGCCGGCGCCGGCGCGCCTGTGTTGCCGCGCGCCCCTCTCTCTGCTTGATAGAGAGATCGTGTGGGGCGCTGGCCGCCTTTTTTTTTTTAGTTTTTTAGTTTTTTTAATTTTAACTAGTTATTTAGTTTTAGAAAAAGGGTAAAATTTGATAATTAACAAAAAAAACAGTAAAATTTGATAATTAACAAAAACGTATATAAAACTTGATAATTAAGAAAAAAAGTAAAACTTGACAAAAAAGTAAAACTTGACAAAAAAGTTAAAAGTTAAAAAAAGTAAAACTTGACATGCACCCCGCGCGTATACGGGGAGGGGACGGCGAGGGGGCGGCGCGGGGTTTTTTTTTTTGTTCGCAGCGAGGGGGCGGCGCCACCGCCACCGCCGCCCCCCTTTCGCCACCGCCACCGCGCCGGTCTCTCTCTCTCACCGTCCATGCTCCTCGCCGCCCTCCTCCTCTCCCCTTCCCGCGCGCCGCCGGCCGGCCTCGCTCTCTCTCACCGCGCACGCGCCGGCCTCGCTCTCTCTCATCGCATGCGCACACGCGCTCGTCCTCGCCTCCCTCTTCCGCGACACCCTCTCCCACCCCTTCCTCCCCCCTCCTTTTGCACCGCTATTTCACCACCGCCACCGGTCTCTCGGTCACTTTTAAAATAACTTAACAAAAGTTTGTCACTTTTAAAATAACAAAAATAACTTAACCACCGCGCGTATACGGAGGGGGCACCGCCACCGCGAGGGTTATGTGTCCTCGGCACCGCCACCGCCCTTTCGCCACCGCCCTTTCGCCACCGCCACCGGTCTCTCGGTCACGCGGTCACTGCGTCGCCCCTCTCGCCTCCCTCGTCGCCCTCTCTGTTTATATGTAGAAGAGATGTGATAATGCATATACACAATTAATTTGTTTTGACTACATGTTTTCAGGATCGACATATGGCGGACGATAGAGCTGACCCGATTATGGACAACTATGATCCGGACGCTGAAGAACATATCTTCGGCATCATAAAAGGCGATGTTCTATATGTGCCGACCGGACAAGAAGAAGATGATATCTCTTCTTATCTGAACCTTGACGGTGAAGATGAAGGGCGCCGTCAGCAAGATGATGCCGAAGAAACGTCGATAAACGACGATCTTCAATTGGAAGTACCAACCACCTCCGGCGCCGAGGTATATATACACATTGAGCCTCTGGTGATACAAACTAACTGATTTGAATAAATATGTGTGTACTAACGCGCGCGACTCTCTTTCTTATTTTAGCCCACGGCCGGATCGTCGAAACAATCGAGTACGTCGTCGTCAAAGCGTGGCGCAACCAAGACGATGAAACCAGGAGAAACATGCACCATCAAGGTTGTCGAGGAAGCAAGCGGCAGGCCGCTGGAGCCCCGCAAGAACGCCACCAAGTTTGTCAGCCAATGCGGAGCCGTTGTTAGAGACAACGTCTCGATCACCGTCCAGGAGTGGAATGAGCCAAAGAAGGCATGTCTTGGTTTCACTTTTGTCGATAAGAGAACAAAAAAGATTGCTTCAACAAGCTTATGGAACATTTCGTTCTACCTCCGAATACCGCAAATACGATGAGGAGGGTAACAAGATTGCGGAAAACAAGGAGAGGTGCAAGCTAGTCAAACAGTTCGCTCTTTCTAAGATGTCCAACGCATTCGGAAATACAAGCAAAATCTAGCCCATGACTTTGTCAAGCAGGGCAAGACTCCGGATTTCAAAGGACAATATGAGAAACTGCAACATGATTGGCCAGAATTTGTGAAGCAAAAGAAATCGGAGCAGTTCCTTGAAATATCGAAAAAAATAAGGATAATGCGGCCAAGAAGGAGTACAATCATATTATGGGGCCAGGAGGGTATCGCCTTTGGGAGCCTAGGTGGGAGAAGATGGAGAACGAGCTGAGGGCGCGAGGAATCCGTCCAGGTACGGAGGGATGGGACCCAAGGGCCAAAAGCTGGTGGTACGGGCATGGGGGATCGCCGAACCGGGAGACAGGGGAGTGTGTTTACCGGGGCAAAATAATTAAACCCACCCAAAAGCTTATTGAGGCAATGAGGGATGCTCAAGAGGGGAGGATCAAGTTCAACGGAGAGAACGACGCCCCGACAAAAGCCCTCGGGAATCCCGAACACGGAGGACGTGTACGAGGCATGGGGCACATTCCGTGGAAAGTAGGGTTCCCCGGAACGATGACCCGTACGGTTACGAAGCCGTAAGAGAAAGATGGATCGGGAAGCGGATGTTGTGGCGCGGTTGGCATTGGAAATGGATGTCATGAAGAAAACCGTGAGTGTACTAGTAGCCGAAAGAGATGCAGCTCGGGCGCAGCATGAAGATCATCCATTGGATCTCGGAAGCCAGCGACGGAGAAGCGGCGTGGCTTCCACGGAGGCCCCACCGGCTGGTGCACCGACGATCGAAATTACCGCACCGGAGCCTCCGGTGGTCGAAATTACTGCACCGGAGCCTCCTCGCTACCCCGTGGACGATATAAAGGAGATGAAAGCATGTCATCCGTATTATCCTATCGGGAACATGTCCATGAAGGTAGCCATCGGCGAGTGCTTTACCACCCGGAGCACTCCACCACAACAACCCCATTCAAGATGGCTATGCTCGTGTCACGGTGGAGGACATAGTCCAAGGGTTTGAGGACCTCGGACATTGACATTGCTACACCTGAAGGGGCGACAAGACTTGGAGATGTCAAGCGCCAGCTCATTCTATGGCGAGAGAAGTTTATCAAGTTTCCGGGCGAGGCGCCAACAAGTCCACCCCCTACGGTGGTGGTGGTAGCGGCGGTGGCGGTGGTGGTGGTGGTGCTTCACCTACACCTCCTTCACGAGGGCCGACGCCGCCCCCAATTCACCTCCGGCGGGTAAGCGACCGCCGCCCCTAGTCCGCCCCGGGCGGGTAAGCGTACGCCGCCCCCAATCCACCTCCGGCGAAGAAGCGAGGCAGCAGTCCCGGATTATTAACCCGGACCCTTACGTACCTAAAAAAACAAAGGTACCGGAGCCATCACCGAAGCCTCTCCCCACGAGGCCTTGGGAATGTAGTGCCGAGGAAGTCGAGGCGGGCGCGGCTGCTGATTTAGAGAAATGGAAGGCGAGCCGCAAGAAGAAAAGAGAGCCCGAGCCCAAGCCGGTATTTTCCGATGAGCAAAAGAAGTGGGCTAAGTCATTTTTGAACACACCGTCCCAAGCCGCAAAGAATCCGCTCGACGACTATGCACGTGAACTTCGTAGGCAAGCACTCGCGTTCAAGAGGAACCAAGAGTTGGCGGAGAAGCAGGAGAAGAAAGCCTTGGAGGAGGCCGAGAAAAAATTAGAAAGGGGAAAGAAGTTGCCCAGCTCGGGGAACAAAGTAAACAATCGATCGCCCCGCTCATAGTGCAAGCCGCCGGTCCGGATGCCCCCGATATCATAGCAAGCTGCGGCAACACATGGATTGACCGTAACGAGTGCCGGAGAACAAGCGGCCACCTTAGGTATCACTCTTCGTGCACTCGTTAGGCCTTGATGAGGCGCCAATGAAGGACGTAGTATTTACATATGTGAAGAATGGCCCTCTCGTCGAGCCTCGCGCGAGAAGAGGATCTACCTCGACAAATGAAAGGTCTCGCTAAATTGGTACAAGGGTTACATAAAACTTAAAAACGCCAAAGACTATATTTATGCGGAAGTTAGATATGAGCATCACTTCAAACATTACTATATAACAATTCATCGGAGTGAATTGTTCCAGCTGTTCAATCCGGGCGAGCTCGACAAATCTATCATCGGTTGCTACGTTCGTAAGTGATTTATTAATTTCTACCCCATCTCGTTCATTGCCCGCACTATATATATATATATATATATATATATATATATATATATATATATATATATATAGTCCTAACTATCTTGTTGTGTACGCTATTATGCGTAATGAAGAAGCGGGAAATGCGAATAAGGAACATCCATGATGTTGGGTTCATTGACCCACACATCGTTAATTCATATGTGTTAGAACACCACCCCGCCGACGTGGAGGAAGACTCTGTGGCGGTTTCTTAGAAAACAGGAACTCAAAAGTGATATTCTATTTCCTTACCATTTTGGGTGAGTGTTTCGTCTTGAGCACATTCTCTTTTGTTTACTCCATGCATGATATGTGGCTAATCGATGAGTTATGCATGATCGTGCATGTATCGTGTCCGCAGGTTCCACTCGGATTCCGATGGTAATTCAATTTCACACCTCCACAGCTTCTCATCCACGACTCTCTGAATATGGATGCGGCGCTTTGGGCCGACATGAGAAAAATGATGCAAAAGTAATTATTTTCATTCATTTGCGCTCTATATCGATCGGCCTATTTCGTTCATTTCCTAATATCAAGTAACTAATTAATAACTCTCTTGTTCATTTAATTCTCTTTGCCTCGTAGGGTTTGGAGACGGTTCGTAGATGAAAAGGTCGGTGAATTCAAAAAAGAGCTACAATTTAGAAGGGCAGTTCCTGGGGCTGGGGATATTCAACCACCGGGGACCAATCTATGTGGATACTATGTTTGTGAGAGGATCCGGAGATACACCAATGAGCGGGACCAGTCGTCTGAGACCAACATCAAGAGGAATAACCTCCGGAAGACGCTTAGTCCAGAAGCTCGCTTCCAACCACTTCAAGAGGAACTAGCTGGATGGTTCACGAGGGAAGTCATCGATCCTAGAGGAGAACACTACGTAGAGGACGTAGAACTTCATATGCACTAAATTATGGATGGAAACTTGTTCAAAATTGTATATGGTCATCCGATATTGAATATATATTGTATATTCCTCTTGAATTCTTTTTGGTTCTAATTTCAAATTTGTTTGAAATTGTACATTCATATGCATGTATATATGTAGTACCGTAGAATATGTGAAACTCCTTCAAAATTAAAACCCAAAAGAAATAAAACAATACAAATTAAAAAGAAACCAGGTTTGGGGGGGGGGGGTAAAACCCTAAACTCGCGGGAGGCCTTTAGTCGCGGCCGGCCGGAAGAACCGCGACTAAAGGTCCTCCGCCCGGCGCTCGCCCGCCGCCCACGTGGACGGGCCTTTAGTCGCGGTTCGTAAGGAACCGCGACTAAAGGGGGGGGCCTTTAGTCGCGCATAATTGGTCGCGGTTGCGCAACCGCGACTAATGGCAGTTGCGAACCGCGACCAATGGCCGTTTTTCTACCAGTTTATGATGAAGCAACTTCGGGGGTGGGTCGTTGCCTCTTTGGGAGGCTAAGGCCATCTTCAGCGGGCCCAACCCAAATCGGTGACCCGAATTTCTGTTCGTCTGAGTCTAGTGAACTGGATGCATCGCGCGGTCTGGCCGACCCGAACAACACTCACAGCGGCGCGGCCCATTCGGTCCGGCCAAATCATCTTGCATTTCTCAAATGGTGCATACATATTGGCAGATTTGCTTGAAGCAAATAGAACTTAAAAACATAATAAAAACAAAGTAGAAACTACATTATCTTCGTCTTGGTGTCGTCTAGTCGTTCTCATTGGAGTGGTAGTGGCGGCGGCACATGGTCTCGTCGAAGACCTTGACGTTGAAGTCGTCGTGGCAGTCGTACTTGAAGACGACGAAGTACCCGACGTCGATGGTGTGTGAGCGAGACGAAGCTCCTCCAGGCGTTATGGAGGAACATCTGCCCCTCGCCATCGAACATCACCTCTGCGGGCCACAGGTCGGTCGCGCCGCCGGGCACGCATAAGAGGACATGGTGGGGCTCTTGTCCATCGACGATCGAGGCGAACCACAGGCGCAACCTGTCCCAGCTCATACACGGGTGGATGGTCACGCCAAACTCGAAGCCGGAGAGGTCGATGACGACGCGCTCGGGCGACAATGATGGCGACGGCGACGACGACTCTGGTGGCTAACTCTGGCCTCTCCCGCTACTCCTTCCTCATCGGCCTCGGATGTGGCCTCTCCCACGCCCATGACCATGGCCCGGAGGCTATCCTAGGCACCCTCCCCTCGAGCCTATGCCGTCGGTCATTGCTGCGGTGATGCTGTGCTGGTGGTGGTGGTGGGGAATGGAAGATGAGCTTGTGGAAGAAAATAGCCGCCGCTTGCCCGTTATAAAGGGCCGAAATATTGGATGTCGGCGCGTAGAATGAAACACCAGCTTTGATGGACGACGGACGACGCATCCGCAGTAGGAGCGCGGTGTGTCGGGCATCGCGGCCAGAGTAATTCCATTAGTGGCCAAAGGTAAAAGACCGTTAGGTCGCTTTCATGCGGGTTGAAGATGCACGCGGGTGAACACGGAAGGACACGCTCACGGATCGATTTTCTAAATTTGGTGAACGGATGTGTCGGCTGGACGGGTCGCCCCACAAGCATGCACGGCTTGTCCGGTCATCCACGCAAACCAAAATAAACATTACTGGATGCATCGAACTCGCTGGAGATGCCCTTAATGGACACTTTGGACTACGCATGATAGCGTTGTGTGTAAGGATGGCAATGGGCAGAGTGTGGGCAGGGTAAAGCAATACCATACCCATACATGTATAGTCAATGGGTACAAAATTCTACTCATACCCGTACCCATGGGTATAAAACTTTACCCATACCCATACCCGGCGGGTACCCGTACCCATTAGGTACCCGGTGGGTAGGTTACATTGTACACAAGTTAATCACAATTTTACATTTATCGATAACAAATTCGATTAAAAAATTAATTATTTCAACTCAATAACAGGTAGTTGAGTACATAATAATTAATATAATATAAAAATAACATTCTCATATGCTAACTCATAAGTCAACAAAAATAGATGTGTCACGTATGAATTTAACAATAAATGGGTAGGGTATAGGTATACCCGCGGGTACGAGATTATACCCGTGCCCTGCCCATGACTTAACGGACATGATATGGGTACTACCCATGAGCATAAAAGTGTATCCATAGTTCCATACTCTGCCCATGCTAGTACGGTACCCGTGGGACCGTGGGTACCCATACCCATGGGTAAAATTGACTTAGTTGTGTGTTGTGTGACCCATTTCACATTGTCCAAGCAAACCACTTAACAAATCGGAGCCCACTAGTACTTCATTTTCGGCGATCCCCTGCTCCAAGAGCGGAAACTCCAAAACCCTAAACCCATGGCGGCGCTCACCTCCTCCGCCGGCTGTCGCCTCCTCCGCCGCTTCCTCTCCACAGCCTCCGAAGTAGCATCGGAAGCTATCCCCCCCGTCGCTAAGAAGGAGGCACACCCCGTCCGGAAGAAGGTGGCGTCTAAGGCGGCGCACGGCGTCGCCAAGGACGCGAAGAAGGCAGCGCACCCCGCCGCAAAGGTGGCTTCGGAGTCGGCGCGCCCCGTGGAGGAGGACGCCAAGAAGGCGGCGACCAAGGACTCGCGCCCGCTGTACCGGCGGCTGTCGGCGCTGGGGAACGCGGGGGAGGGGAGCGTGTCGGGGGTGCTCAACAAATGGGTGCGGGAGGGACGAGAGACGCGCTCCGTGGATCTCGAGAGGTATGTCAAGGAGCTCCGCAAGTACAAGCGCCATCCCCAGGCCCTTGAGGTATGCTACAGCCCGCTCACCTTGACATCCCAACACGCTCCTTCACCTTCTCTTCTGTGCTCTGTTAATGGTGTTTAGGCCGGGATTGGTAGCAGAAAGATGACATTTTTTTATAGCAAATTGCGATTCTAGTAACAATTTGCTCCCAAGGCATTCATTATGTAGGACATGTGGCTTTAGGTCTTGTTTACTTCTAATGTATTTGAAGTGTACCCAAGTGAATTATCTTTGATCCCCAAAAATCCCCAATAGTTCGTTTACCAAGCCGGGTTTTGGATGGAATAATCCCAAGATATCCTCCACAAACCCCTTCATTTTTTGTCTTGATTGAAAACTCTCAACCATACTATATTGTGCCAGAAGAGTATTTGAGGGGATTGGGTGAAAGCGAGGGATTCACCAAATCCCCTCCCATCCCCAAACCCCTTGGGGGTGGAAATACCAGAGAAGTTAACAAGGCCTTAGTGCAATGCCCACCAAACTATCCCAAATCGTCACCGCGCTATACTATATCATTTACTTCAAACTAAAACATGATGCATCGTTTCATGCAGAGAAAACAAATCTACACAAAGAACTAACGCTCTTAAAATTGTCTGTTACATTTGAGTACTTCTGATCATCAGCTTCAGAACTTTATTAACATCAATTATAAAAGAGAAAAAAAAAATCAGCTTATACCTTTTCAGATATGGAGCGCGGGAACTCCCTTAAATGCTCATGCCATATTCTTCCTGGGCATTTCTCGGGCCGGGCCGGGCTTCGGGCTGGCCCGAAAAAAGCCCGACGGGAAATCCTTGGCCCGAGCCCGGCCCGGCCCGACCAACTTTCAGCAAATTTCGGCCCGAGCCCGGCCCGCGGCCCGAAAAGCCCGATTTTTCCGGGCTGGCCCGACGGCCCGGCCCGATCTAGTGGTCATTTTCTTTTTCAGTGGCCGAGCCCGGCCCGATTTAGTTACGGGCTGAAGAAAGAAGGCCCGAGCCCGGCCCGATAGAGAGAAAAAGCCCGGCCCGGCCCGGGATTTTCGGGCCGGGTCGGGTCGGGCCGTTCGGGCCGGGCTTCCCATGCCCAGGTATGTGCCATATCTTATCACCCTTAAAGTGAAGCATTGCCGCAGCACAACCATAACCATCATGTTTCCTGTGTTTTTTTAAGATACATGTTCCCACGAGTATACGTAATGTACGGGCTCTAAAATATGAGCTTTGCTTCAGGTTCTCATGTCTATAAATAACAGTACTACATTCACCTACTCCATCTTTAAAAAATATAAGTAATACTGGCAGGTACACACCAAACGGCATTTAGCAAAACTAAGATACTGCAAAACAATGTTTGGATCAAACTTTAGTGACCTTCGAGAAGAACAATATTGGATATGCCATCCTTTGTAAAGTTAAATAAATACAATGAAATTGTCCGCTGAATCCGATCATCATAGGCTTACTACTTGTAACCTTTTCTAAACGAACTGAGATAACTTAGCACATGTAGGGGTGGGCATGTTCCATATTTCTACATTTCTTAAAAATTGCGAAATCATTTTCAATCATTTGCTACAAATATTTTGCAAGACTCAAATAAGGCTTCACTACTTAGGCATATTCACACAGAGTGTTTTCATTTCTTTGAAGTAGATAATTGTGCATCATAACAATGAGATGGGAATCAGTTTCACTAATTGTTAATTTGTGTTTAAGATGAGACTGAACTCAGTCAGTTTAGTTCAATCTTTTATCATATTTTCTGTTGAATTGCATGCCGGCTAGCTGTTTTCGTAAATAGAATGTTCAAAAACAAAACATACATATCAAGATGAAATGTCTATGCATCCCATACATAAGAAGGATCATGTTTCCAATGCTTTCTTGAAAGGATACATGGTCCATTTCTGTCAGCAATCACAGGAAACACCTGTCAGCCAATGATCCCAGTCATCCCTGCACGATACACCCTCCGTTCCTAAATACAAGACGTTTTGGGAGTTCAAATAGAACTCCCAAAACGTTTCAAATTTAGGAACGAAGTGTGTATAACCTTAATTACTAACAAAAAGATAGCAGAAAACGTTTCCCCCTGACACCACTCTCTGATTCAGGCAAGGATTTCTCTATCATGCACCAAACCAATTTTCCTTCCCTCCTCCTCTTGGTTCTTAGGAGCTTTGCAGACCTTGACACAGGTGCCTTGGTTATTGCAGACATTGAACTCGTTTCCAATCCCTGGACAGCGGTGCTCACTATACACCACGTCATCCACCGGAATCCCCTCTGGCTGTCTCGTTGCTCCTGCCACTGCCTCCGCTGCCAAAGCTGTTGTTCTATTTGTCACCCATGCCGGCGCCGACGCCTTCTCCTATTCGAGAGTTAGTGGTCAGAGGATAACTGATGGCACGGACCCTAGGAGCGCAGCATCTGGTCCGTTGCTGCGGAATTGGAGGAAGAGAAAAGGGGGGAGGGATGTGCGGGGATTCTAGGGTGGTCGTGCCCAATCTAACCCGGCGGTGATCCCGCTGCTCATCTTGATCTGGTGGGATTTGGGATGATGTGGGCCGATACAGGTATCGTGGGAAGGTCCACATATCCCACATAAGTTTGTTGCTAACCCGTGGGTGCCCGCTTACTTCTTTATGCTGGCTCGGGTAACCGGCACCACGGGCGTCCCACTTGCACCCTAAGATGTAGCTGGTGCAACCAAAGAATATTGTCAAACGCACTGCATGAGTACCTCCCGCATGAATTTTCCAGAGCGAGGGACTGCCCTTGGATGCTAGGATTTTCCAGACTCTTGATGGAACTGAACTTTATTCTCTGAAATTGATGCATTCCTAATAGGCTCTAACTATCAGCAAAAGGTGTTTAGATTTTCTTTTCACTTGTCTCTAGTTACATGGGGCCGTATACTCACATTATTTTTCTTTTGCTTCCACCGTCTCGGCTTTCAACAACAGAGCTTTCTGTTACCAGTATATTTATTTGATACTGGATGCGGCTCTACAAAAGCAAGGCAAGAATTGGCTTGCCAAATTTTTGGCCAACAAATCGTGCATTCTCCCGTGGCCAATTAAATGTGCGCTTAGGGTACGTTCACTTCTACGCCAATGCTGGTCTAACCAAAATATTGGCACGTCCATGAACTTCCGGTGCTGCTTGGTTGGGCTCCGAATAATTGGTAAGCCTGAGCCAGCCCATGCGTGCCAACGCGTTTATCACACCAATGTGTGGGCCAGCAGGCGGCGGGTGAAATCGTTCGCCAAAATATTGGATGCCAAATTTTGGTAGGGCGTGTCGGGTCTCCAAACATACCTTGTAGACATCTAGGTTTTTGCGACAACAAACCAATCAAGAATCAAAATATGATGGGTTGCCAATCATTTGGCAAGGTCAATGTGGGCACCAACCAAACACACACTCCACAATCAAGGTTAATTTTGCATGCTATAAGAGCAAATGCTTTGGCGACATTGGTCACTACTTTTCTTAGCGGTAATAGAATTTGTGAAGATTCTTCGGACTAGATTCCATGAAACGATTGTGCAGCACGTTTACATCACATCAGTACTCAACCAGTCTGCTGGCCTGTAGATTGCTTGATCTGTTTCAAGGTTTTCTGTTGTACGTATAGAGTAATATTGTTCTCAAGCAGAGCAGCGAAGAGATAAAATGTGTTTCATGTTCCATATTTCAATAGCTGTAATAATATGTTATCACAAATATGCACTCAGTTGTCTTCAAGGCCAGAAAATGTTAGCTTTTAGTATGGCTGTAGCTGTCAACTCACTTGTTAAATATGCCTTATGTTTGTACTTCTGCTACTGGCGTTTAATTATGTCTGTATTACTTATGCAAACAATTTCTTTGTTTCTGGCAGTTGATGGATTGGATGGTTCATACCAAGGGTATGAACATGTCATACACTAACCATGCAATACGTTTGGACCTCATTTACAAAGTGCGTGGCATTGAAGCAGCTGAAAAGTATTTTGATGGCCTTCCTGATCCAGCCAAGAACCATCGAACTTATGGTGCACTTCTCAACTGTTATTGCTCATCGAAAAAAGAAGAGAAAGCAACGGACATCTACCGGAAGATGGATGAGCTTGGCATCTCATCCAGTACTCTGCCCATCAACAATCTGATGTCCCTTTACATGAAGTTAGGCCAGCATAAGAAGGTTGCTAGCCTATTTGAGGAAATGAAGGAAAAGAATATTAAACCGAATAACCTCACATGCTGTGTTCTGATGACCAGTTATGCGGCATTGAACAAGATAGATAATGTTGAAGAAGTTCAAAAAGAAATGGAAGAAAGAAATATTCTAGGGTGGTCTGCGTATAGTACACTGGCTTCCATCTACTTGAGTGCTGGTTTGGTTGAAAAAGCAGAGTCTGCTCTGAAGAAACTTGAGGGCCTTGTTGAAGCTAGTGATGGCAGACAGCCTTTTGATTTCCTTATGAGTCTATATGCTTCAGTAGGCAATTTGAGTGAGGTCAACAGAGTGTGGGACGTGGTTAAGGACACTTTTCCAAAGGTGACTAACACAAGCTACTTCAGCATGCTCCAAGCTCTTCTAAAGCTCAATGATGCTGATCGCATGAAGCAGATTTTTGAGGAATGGGAGTCTAATCATGAATGCTATGATGCAAAACTGACTAATGTGATGACTCGAGCCCATCTGAAGAATGGCATGGCAAAAGAAGCAGAGCTGTTGTGGGAGAAGGCCAAGGAAAAGGGTGGCAATTTTGACTCTAAAACATGCGAGTTGTTCCTCGACCACTACATGGGGACAGGGGACATGAAATCAGCACTCAACTGGGTCGAGAATGTGACAAAACTCCCCAAGAAAACAGCGAAGCTAGATCAGGAGAAGATCCACAAATTCTCCAAGTACTTTGAAGAACAGAAGGATGTCGAAGGTGCAGACAGGTTCTGCCGCTGCTTGAGGATACTTGGGTGCATTGATGGCAAAGCATACGAGTCCCTCCTGCGGACCTATCTGGCAGCTGGTCAGACAAGCCGTTCCCTCCGTCAACAGATCAAGGATGATAAGATTGAGATATGCTACGACATTGGGAAGTTACTCACGAGGATGGGCGACAAGGGACGGTGAAATACCGATTTCAGCCCAGAATTTACGCCAGTTATTTCTTCTGATTTATTTCATGGATAGCAGAAAGCAGATGTTACAAGATAGAACAGTTGTCGGCCCTTATTTTGACACATGGTTGAGCTGATGTTCCAGCTTTTGCTTCTTTCTCATCAAGAAGTGGGAGGCAGGCCGTAGCAAGGAGATTTTTACTAGTGCAACGTGTAGTCTTGTCTAAGGGGGCTTTGTCCTGCAGTTTTTTTTTTGGTTGCTTTTCTTCTGTATGTAATGGCTGTTTCAGACTTGCGGTACTGAAGCAAGAATCCTACTACAGGGTCGTTTGTCTTTCCATCTCTGCGTGCCATCAGTTTGATGCCCTGACGGTGATATGTCCATGCTCGTCCGAAGTACAGTGTGGATAAGTCTCTGTGAACAGGGAGGACATAGGCGGTGGACTAAAGTTGTCGACAGGTAACGTCTCATAGCTTCCTCTCGTGTCATTCAGTCTGAAAGTAATCAATTAGGTAACCACAGATTTGATAAGTCTTTATCCTGCCAAGAAATAGTTTGCTTTGCTCGTCTCCAAGAACTCGACGAGAAAATAGATCACAATTTGCGTGTTTTTACATGTTCTCCCTGCAAAAAGATCCTTGATCAAACAACACAATACTGAAGTAACTGGACCATAAACGAGAGCATATCACATTCTTCTGTTGACATTTAAATCCAAATATAACCATAATCCCTTGGAAACGATAGCATTGTTTCTGCTACTACACCATACTACCTGTAGCACAGTAGTAGTAAACAATAGGTCACCTTTACCAGATGCTGCTGCTGCTGATTTTCTTTTGGTTTGTCCACTCATTGTCGCTGCTAGTTCATAGGGTTCACTTTATGCTGACTCAAAAAGAACGGCGAGGAAGACATGGCAAGACGTCCGGTTCCATCATCAGAAAAGAAATGAACAATGTTTCACAGTTCAGAAAACTCACCACTAGTCTCAAAACTTATCATCGAAGAGATGGCTCTGAGAGAAAACTAAATTTCATCAAGCTAACACTATATATAGAACCGCAGATCAAACCCTAAGACCACCAAAGCCGTCTGCCCATGATCAGTGACGATTACACTCAGCCACGAGGCTTATTTTCCTCAACTAGAATGGTCTATTTTACAGAGCAAGTTTAACAGATGAACAGCACGGCCTGGATCCCGAAGTGTTGTGAAAACAGCATCACTTGGCCCCTCCAGGCCCCCCGAGTGTGAGCACAACATCATGAAGGTCACTGCCGCTCCTCTCTTGCTCGGACTTGATGACCTTGGCCGGGAACCCACGCCGCGTATGCTGACCGTAGTCGGGCAGGACGAAGCCTGTTGCCTGCGGCACCGGTCGGGCATGAACGGGGAACGCATGAGCAAGCACTGGGCGCTGATGGGGTGGAACCGCCGAGCTATTCAGAATCTGATGATGCATTGCAGGTCTTGGAGCTGTTACTCCAGGTCCCTGAGACGGAAAAAGGATTAGAAATGTCCGGGAAGTCAAAAAGCGAATCAACGCCGAATAACTTATTCATCATTTGCCATTAGTTCCCAAATGGATATGCTTACAGGAGCAAACAGAACTCCTCTGAAGAGTTGCCCGTTGACGACGGCTGTCATGAGGTACCCCGAATCAAAAGCTCCATCGATTGTGCCCTGAACCTCGGCTCCAATCTGCAGATAAAACAACCAAGAGAGGATATGCGTCAAAAACATGATTATATGGTAACATAAGCTAGTGTTGTGGAAGAGAAAGAGGCATACAAGAGATGGACCCGATGGCCGGAGGTGCTGCTTAGGTTCAGCTGTTAGGAACTGCATCTCGTGCCGTTGCTGTGGTGCAATGTTGCGGATAAACTGGTCGGTCTTCAGAGGCCTTGCTGACATACCTCCTCCTGTAGTCCTTAGAGAACCGTTGCTGTTGAGACGAACGAACGGTTGCAGCCCTGAGATTGACCCTCTTGGAGATCCTGAAAGCTTCTGAGCTGCATTCTGCTCCTGATCGGACTGGGAAGGCGACGAGTGTTGGGAAAGAGACAGCGAGTGCTCCTCCTGCTCCAGATCGATCTCATTTGGACCAACATCCCCAGTTTTTCTTCTTTTCACATGGCCATTCTCTGCACATGTCAACAACAATGTACCAGTGAATCTGATAATCGAGGATAACACTGACCAGTAGAAATTGTTGTAGCAGGGTTTTCACTTACCTATACCACGGATGTAAGTACTTCTTTGCTTGATTTCTGCTTCTCGAGGTTTATGGCCGATGTCCCCATTGCTCGCACTTGCATCCCTCTGCTGTAACATATTGAGCATCATACTTGTTTGTATCTTTGCATAGGAATTTAACATCATCCTACATACATGCAAGTTTATTCATTCATATGGAAATTAACAAGCAAGTTAGGGAACACACGTTTTCTGCCCTCAAGAACTTGCGCTTCTCCTGGCTCCAGTGGTTGCTCAAAATCTTGCACATTGAGATGTTGTAGCGTCCATTTGGATGCCCGGAACCCAATTGCAGAATGAGTAGCTCATTCAGGGGGCGTTCATCCTCACCACATCTGCGAATTTTCGGGGTATATGCTAAATTGTTATACAGTGAACTACAATGCTATTGTTTGCTAAGAAATTACACTGAATTGTTGATCTGTTTGTCGAAGATTACCCTCCATAGATTGCAACATCAGTATCCATGATGACCGCGGAATGAGAAAACCGGCCCTGAGGTTGCTGCCCACATGTCTCAAGTTGGGTCCAAGACCGGCTCATGACATCAAGAATCCATGCATCACTGTAGTATTGCTTATCACCAACTCCTCCAATTATGTAGATCTATAAAGAAAAGCTTTATTTAGGAAGTGGCACGATGAATTTCTTCAGGAAAGTAATCCCAATGTTTCAGTACATTATGCTGACCTTAGACCCAATGCCAAGAGCTGCATGACCTGCCCGGACACCAGGTGAGGCTCCTTTAACTGCCAACTGTGGATCAATGAAATGAACATTAGATTAGAGGAGCCTGATGTAGCGATATATCAAGATACAACATCGGCATCTATGACACAGTGCATGACAAGGACATGTCGCTTACCCGTGACCATGTCATGCTGTCCATGTCGAGCACGTCCACCTCGCCATGGTAGCGGTCGCCGCAGTCCCCTCCGTAGACAAAGAGCCTGTTGCCAACCGCGACGGCCCCATGGCTGTCCCTGGGAGCGGGAACGACGTCGCCGCTGACCTCCGGTGAGGTCCACGTCATGGTGGGCACGTCCAGCACGTGCACGTCGTTGAGGTAGTTGCCCTCCCCTTCCCCGCTGCCGCCAAAGACTACGATCCTGTCGCCGCCGGCGGCCGTGGTGACGGTGTGGCTCTCGCGCGGCGACGGCGGGGTCCCCTTGCAGGGCGGCCTGCTCCACTCCTTGGTGCGCAGGTCCAGCACGTGGAGGTCGTTCACCTTCTTGGAGCCGTTGGTGCCGCCGAACACCATCATCCGGTGGCCGATCAGCGCCGCGCCGTGGCTGTCCCGTGTGCCGGGCCTCTGCCCCGTCGTGGTCAAAGAGCTCCATGCCATCGTCTTGAGGTTCAGGGTCAGGACGTCGCTGAAATGCAGGCCGCCGCAGCATCCCTACATTCAGTATATATACGGCAGCACATTATGATCTGAGCGCAGTAGTATGTCACAGAAAACAAATGCTATAGATGCAGTAACATTCTTGCAGTATCATTAGGGTTTTGGTGATTAACCGAATGGATTGAGCTGCGTAAATTGACTGAACGAAGAAGTAAAAAAAAGGACGGTGGGTGCGGTGCCAAAGTTGATTTGTGGGTAGCAATCTTTCTCGAGTTTATGACTTGCTTTTGCGTGACCACCCCCATAACAGCACAGTACTACTATCGAGGAACAAGAAACTGGAGCGTGGTCCAAAAAGAGGTGAGAAAGAGAAAGAAGAGCTAAAAGGCCCTGTTCTTTCCTTTTCTATGGCTTCTCCAGGAGGACCACCAGAAGTCGGAGTGAAGAGCTCTCGATCTACTCCTACATGAGAATTGATTTCGTGTTCGTGATGTGATGAAAATTGAAAAAGGTAAAAGACATGCGTATTGCTTGCAGGTGGTGACAAACTGACGGTAATTCATCCTAGTGCGAAGTCGCTTTCTTTTGCTTTTCACTCTGGGAGAAAAGTATTACAGCAAGCAAGGAAGGACGACTCACGGACGCACTTTAGACGAAAGCTGCTAATTATTTTGCTACATCACTAGTGAGGAGGGAGCTGCAGCAGGACAAAACGAAACCCCATAAGATAATTAACACCAAAAAGGACATTTCTTCCTACCCAAAAGAGGCCCCCCCTTAAAATATTCAGAGCCTACCGTCACTTCATAGTTCATGCTAACCTAGTTCTAATCTGACGAGAGGTAAGGAGAAGAGGAACATTGTAGGAAGGAATCGCTCTGCAGCAAAAGGATACTGAAGAAGTAGCTACCAAACGAGGCATGATCAAAAGAAGAGGAGACGAACGAGGGAAGTAGCAATGGTGTGAAGAAACAACAGAATGGACTCGGATACATACCCCGAAGACGTAGATGACTCCTTCGAAGAAGCACGCGGAGTGCCCCCATCTTTCTGGAGGGTTGAAGCCGACCACCTTGGGGTACAGCCACATTGCCTTCCTCCTCCTCTCCATCCTCGATCCACTCTCTGTTTCACTTCCTCTCCTCCCTCGGACTCTCTCTGTCTCTCTCCTTGTGTGCGTGTGAAACGAGCAAGGAGGAGGAGAAGAAAGACAGCAGGAGGATATGGAGAGAGGAGGAAGAGAAGAGAAAGAAAATTGGGAAACAGTAGAGGGCAGAGGAGGAGGTCCCTGTTGCTGATGAGATTTGGCACAAAGGGGAGGGGAGGGCTCGGGTGAGCTAGTGAGACATCACACATCAATCAATCCATCCATCAATCCATCAGTGGGACGGACGGAGGGACAGACGTGGACTGGAAAGGATAGGTGCCTCTCAATTCATGTCCAAGGTTTGCAGCTCCACCGCCACCCACTGTGATGGATGGATGGATGGATGGCACACCACAGCACACTGCACTGTCTACCAGTCCTCCTGCCAAGGGAAGGGAGCTCGTGTGTTGTGACCTAGCAGTTGCAGAGGCAAAGTGTTTATGAGGCCGTGTAGTTGTTTGTGGTAGCAGTACCAGTGGGCAGTGAGAGTGAACACACACATACACACACGCACAGCATCTGCATCTGCATCTGTGGAGTGGTGGAAAGCGTGTGTAGTCGTCTGTGTTGTGTGCGCGGGGAAATGTGCGCGTGGGAATGTGTGGAGGAGTATCTAATTCAGCAGCGAGCACTCCTATACGTTCCCGTCCCCGGGCGTACACCCAACGCCGTTTGCTGTGCTTGGGTTGGAGCATGGATTTGTCTAACTGAAAATGATGGGGAGTGGGGAGTCATTGGGGTGTGTGGGGGATGGGATGGGGAGGCGCGTCACTCATGGGGTTTGGTGGTGGTGCGGATTCTCAAGCTGGATGACACTGCTCCTGCTCGGGGGGAGAGCGATGGATTCGGGTTCCTCACATGTGCCTTGGTCCTAGTGTTACTCTCGCCCTGTCCTCACGCTAGCCATAAACTACCTCTACTAGGTACTGTCACCATTCAAAAAAAAAAAAGTATAAGTTGATTTTGACAAAACTAACCACAAGTATATCTAAAAAAGAACTCACAAAATAACCAATATATCTAAAAAAGACAAGTCCATTTTAAGAAAACTAACCACTATATCTAAAAAAGAAGTTATAAAATAATCTGTTTTGAAAAAGTTTTCACGAAATGATTTTTTTGTTTGGCTCCATACCAAGCGGGGCCATGCTTCATAGCACAACACCACCTAGGACAGCGTCGTGCTCGTACGACACCACGGTCAATGGAGTCCAGCAGACGCCAACATTGCAGTTATTGTCAAAAGTGGGCCCCGCTTCATGTATTTTTGGCTCTGTTGGCCGCGGCGCTAAGCTTTGGAGCTTGGCTCCGCGCCCGATGGCATCGAGTCCCTTATGGCAATAAGGGCATGCTTGTGCATACTTAAATTTTAAACAGTTTACCTTTTAAATCAAAAATCAACACTATCAGATACATTATGACGTTTATCTTCATATCATATCTATATAATATTTTTAATACGTTTTTTTGAAAAGTTTGGTCAAACTTTATTAAGCTTGACTTTAAAAGTATAAGCCTTATTCATTTGGAACGGAGGGAGTATCAATACACAAAATCTCAACCCGAAATGACTTATATTATGGGATTACCAAAATTGAAAAACTCCGACCGAATTTGGAGGATTGAATTTTTCATTGATCACTACTTTAGATATCATATTTTGACATTTTTGTCAAGCCCAAAATACGGGGTATTTCGAGTTAAAAAATCAAGTTAAAATGTTTTTTGCATTTAAAATTTTGGGTTTAAATTTTTTGAAACTTCGAAATGTCATTTTTTTAATGGTTAAAAAACTGAGCTATTTGTAGCCCGAGCTCCAAACATATGCTTTCTAAAGATCTCTATACAGAGCATCTTCTTACCCTCGTTCCCAATTTTGTTTAATTTGGAAATACCTTTAGTTTCAAAAGCCAAGAAATACAATTTCAAACTACATCTAGCTAGACGGTGTGGTTGCCCTGACATGATATCATAAACTCATCTGATCTAAATAGTCGGAATTGTGAGGACACAAATTTCTCTAGCTTCGCGATTGCCGCCAAATAAACAACTAGAGTAATTTTCTTCGAAAATCGCCGACAAGACCTTGACAAATAAAGTCTGAGTAAAGTATGTACTCGACTTGCCTTTTCTCTCTTTTCCCTTTTCTCGTATCTCTTACCTAAAGCAGGTATGTTACATACGATGTTAGTGGGCTTTTCTCTCTGTCTTGGCCTAGGAAGGAATATGGATGACATCGTTTATCTTTAGACCTCTTAGGCCCATCTGTACTCTTGCCCTTACTGAGACACCATTTTGCTTTTGTTGTGATTTATATCTTTGTCATTGTCAGGGTTATGCCGAATAGGGCACCTCACCGTAGGGCCTTAAACTAGCAAACCTGGGTGGCCCATTTGGGTGGTGAAACTGTCAAGATTACCGGGCATCCCAGATTCTAGAAGATGGAGACCTATGCCAACTAAGTAAGGTCCAAGCCAATTCTAGAAGATTCAGGAAAACGCAAGACTTGTAACCTAAGACACGACATACTTGCCGACATAGTGTAGGTCTCCGTAGTCGACTAGGTTTCTACCTCCATCTAATCCTTTGTCTTGGTGCCTTCATAAGCCGGCCTAGTGAACACACTTAGGGCAACATACAACAGACTTCGGTCATCATTGTAATATATACAAGTTTCTAGATGATTCAAACAAAATATCCTATCATTGTTAGTTCTAATCTTTCAAATAAAGAGGAAGGCAAACTCATGACAGTGTTAAAAATACACCGCAATGCATTGGGTGTTCAATGGATAACTTCAAAGGGATAAACCCTACTATAGAAACTCCATCGATATTCACGAAATAAGGAATTGGACTAGTTTTTGACTTTCAAAGATGACTTAAACCTCTAATGAAAGAGGTAAATACGTCTACAAGATGTCATTACCATGTATCATGTAGCCGAAAGTGAATGGGTTAGTCTAGTGCATTGTGTCCCAAAGAAATGAGGTTTCATAATTGTGCCTAATGAAAATAATAAACTAACCACTGATCATTAAACTTGATGTTGTTCGACGTTTTCTTTGTCCTTTTTAAAAAGGAGTTGGTAATTTTCAGTACGATCAATCCTGCATGTGCGGCATAAAATGGTATTTATTTTATCCTTTTATTTTGGAAATTTGCGTTCCCATGATCCGGTATGACCACGAGTATGGTGGGCTCCCGCCGTACTAGTGCTCATTATCATGTCCAACAATGACACATTTACTTATTTCTTATTGTTTTTCTTTGCCGAATCTAACCCTAGTATTTCACGATTCTTTGCTAATGAACTCCTTTATATACCCACCAAGGTTTCTCTTTTTATTGTACAAAAAGATCTCATCTAAGGATGCACTATCTAGCACCAGGAATAGGGAAACCTTTTGGCATCATGCCACATCGTGGCCTCATGGGACAAATGTCAAACCTCTAGTGTTGGTCTGTGGAGCTAGTCTAGAGCTTCTAGAGAGCAGCTAGGGATAACAAGCCCGGATGGGGGATGGCCGGGGTGTTACAACCGACCACCACGTTAACAAGTGAAAGAGATATCCATCGGAGATTAACACCATGACGAGCACCAACAAGGATACAACCTTGCACACCTCGAGGACAAGATCTTACCATCGACACACATATGACCATGAAGCCTTAAAACAAGTGAGATTTGAATCTCTTCATCGACGCTCCTTCTTTCTCCAAAAAAACAGCGCACAATATCAACCAGCGCATTGATAAACTTGAGATATGTGAGAAAGAATAACTTTTTTCGAAATGGGGATCAACCCCTGGCTCTGCATCGAAAAGATGCATATGACCTTTGTTTATTTATTAAAAAGTAGCCAAGTCGTTAACATTATTACAAGTTTTTATGGATCACTCATGGTCAATACATGTATCAACCATCTAAACGGGGATAAACGGGAGACGCGCTAGTGGATCAACATGTGAGCATCTGATCAAGCTGCCAGTGCACCGACTGAATAAATCTTGTGCAACTGTCTCCAAACGGTTGCACCCAAAATATATGTCCTAGCGGTGCTCCTCCGGTTGGAGACATAACCACGTACAGGTCCAGTGTATAACGAGAGGAATAACCTGTAAAAAAGAAGCATGTTTGATGGTGTGAAGTTGCCGTGGGAGTTTGCAAACTCTGTGGTGTAATTTTTCTTCAGTTCCTCGGCAACGACACCAGAAAACAGTCTTGATGGTGCTTATTGTAACGCAGACGTCACACTGTTGGGGAACCCCAAGAGGAAGGTATGATGAGCACAGCAGCAAGTTTTCCCTCGGTAAGAAACCAAGGTTTAATCGACCAGTAGGAGAAATACGTGACTTCAGAAGGTGTTGCTAGCTGACTATTCGTAGGGCGCACTATCAGCGTCAGCAACAACGTGGAACCTGCACACAACACAACCAAAGCAATTTACCCTAACTTACAATGAGGTTGTCAATCTCCCCGGTTTTGCTGAACACAAAGGATTAGACGAATCGAGTGAAAAGAGATGTTTGCAGTAATTAAAGAAAACAGTGCTTGCGGAAAGTAAACAGAACAAGATTGCAGTAGATGAATTTATCGGTGTAAAGGAAAGGATCGGGGTCCACAGTTCACTAGGGGTGTCTCTCCATAAAGATAAATAACATGTTGGATGAACAAATTACAGCTGGGCAATTGACAGAATACCATACATGACAAGATGATTACTATGAGACTCGTTCGTGTGTAAAGTAAACAATAGAATTACCCTCGGATAAAATATTGTTGTTTTCTCCCTAGTAGCAGCAACACATCTACAATCTTAGAAGTTATTATCACTCTTTCAGAAAACTAGAGGCATGAACCTACTATCGAGCATAAATAATCCCTCTTGGAGTTACAAGCATTTACTTGGCCAGAGTATCTACTACCAACGGAGAGCATGCAAGATCACAAATAACATATGACAATAATATAATCAACCTCAACATATTATACAATATTCATCGGATCCCAACAAACACAACATGTAGGATTACATAAGGATGATCTTGATCATGTAGGGCAGCTCACAAGATCTATACATGAAGCATAAATTGGAGAAGACAACCATCTAGCTACTGCTATGGACTCATAGTCAAGGGATGAACTACTCACGCATTACTTCGGAGGCGGGCATGACGATGTAGAGGCCTCCAGCAGGGTGATACGTCGCAAACGTATCTAAATTTTTTGATGCTCCATGCTTGTTTAACACCAATTTATATATGTTTTGCTCATGCTTCGTTGCACTTTTATACATTTTCCGGCACTAACCTATTAAGAAGATGACACACTGTCAGTTCCCTATTTTCTGCTGTTTTTGTATTTCAGAAAAGTTGTACAGGAAATATTCTCGAAATTGTACGAAACAAGTTAATATTTTTTTCGTAACGAAGACAGAGTCCAGAGGGGAGTCGAAGGGGGGCAGAAGGGCGGCCACACCTTCCCCAGGCGCGGCATGGCCCTAGCCCGTGCCTAGGGCTGGTGTGGGCCACCCTGCCTCCACCGACATCGCCCCTCCACCTATTTAATCACGATCTCGGGAAAACCTTGAATACCCGAGCCTCCATCCACGAAAAGTTCCGTCACGGATGCCATCGCAGAACCCATCTCGGGGGTTCTGAAGCTCTTCCCGGCACCCTGTCGGAGGGGGAAATCATCGCCGGAGGCATCTACATCGCCATGCCCGCCTCCGAAGTGATGCGTGAGTAGTTCATCCCTGGACTATGGGTCCATAGAAGTTGCTAGATGGTTGTCTTCTCCAATTGGTGCCTCATATTTAGATCTTGAGAGCTGCCCTACATGATCAATATCATCCTTATGTAATCCTACATGTTGTGTTTGCTGGGATCCGATAAATATTGTATACTATGTTGAGGTCAATTATATATTCATGTCATATGTTATTTGCGATCTTGCATGCTCTTGTTGCTAGTAGATACTCTGGCCAAGTAGATTCTTGTGACTCGAAGAGGAGGTATTTATGCTCGACATGCCTCTAGTAATCTGGGAGAGTGACAGTAACTTCTAAGATTGTAGATGTGCTTTTGCTACTAGGGAGAAAACAACAATTTTTATCCAAGGGTAATTCTATTGTTTACTTTACACACATTGCTTAATGCGATAATTGATGGTGCTCCAGTGATGGCGTCAGACAATCTTATTGGCAGTTATCGTGGAAGTGGTTGGGAAACCCCAAGAGGAAGGTGTGATGAGCACAGCGGCAAGTTTTCCCTCGGTACGAAACCAAGGTTTAATTGACTAGTAGGAGAAAGGCGTGACTTCTGAAGGTGTTGCTGGCTAACTAGTGGCAGGTCGCACTACCGGCCTTAGCAACAACGTGGAACCTGCACACAACACAACCAAAGTACTTTGCCCCAACTTGTAGTAAGGTTGTCAATCTCACCGGTTTGCTGAACACAAAGGATTAGACGTATTGAGTGGAAAGAGATGTTTGCAGAAAGTAAACAGAACATGATTGCAGTTGAATTTATCAGTAAAGGAAACAGGACAGGGGTCCACGGGTCACTAGAGGTGTCTCTCCATAAAGAAATAGCATGTTGGGTGAATAAATTACAGCTGGGCAATTGATAGATATCGACCATACATGACAAGATGATTACTATGATATTTGGTATTGGGCATTACAACATAATACATAGAGCGTAATCCAACTGCGTCTATGACTAATAATCCACCTTCAGGTTAGCGCCCGCACCCCTTTCAGTATAACGTTGCAACCAATAGACTATCGTATTAAGCAATGTGTGTAAAGTAAACAATAGATATACCCTTGGATAAAACATTATTGTTTTCTCCCTAGTAGCAACAACACATCTACAACCTTAGAAGTTATAAAGTCACTCTCCCAGGAAACTAGAGGCATGAACCTACTATCGAGCATAAATACCCGCTCTTGGAGTCACAAGTGTCCACTTGGCCAGAGTTTCTACTAGCAACGGAGAACATGCAAGATCACAAATAACATATGACATGAATATATAATCAATCTCAACATAGTATACAACATTCATCGGATCCCAGCAAACCAAACATATAGGATTACATAAAGTTGATATTGATCATGTAGGGCAGCTCACAAGATCGATACATGAAGCACAAAGTGGAGAATACAACCATCTAGCTACTGCTATGGACCCATAGTCCAGGGATGAACTACTCACGCATCACTTCGGAGGCGGGCATGGCGATGTAGATGCCTCCGGCGATGATTTCCCCCTCCGGCAGGGTGCCGGAAAAGCTTCAGAACCCCCGAGATGGGTTCGGTGATGGCGGTCGCGACAAAACTTTTCATCGATGGAGGCTCGGGTATCTAGGGTTTTCCTGAGAAGATGTATCAATAGGCGAAGGATTGAGGTCGGTTGGGCGCTTGATGGCCCCACACCTGCCCTAGGCTTGGGCCAGGCCTAGGCCGCGCCTAGGGGTGGTGTGGGCGCCCTGGTGCGCCTCTCCGTCCTCCCTCCAGACTTCATCTTTGTTTCGATAAAATATTGACTTCGGCTTTTGTTTCGTCCGATTCCGAGAATATTTCTTGTACAACTTTTCTGAAATACAAAAAACAACAGAAAACAGGGAACTGGCACCGTGGCATCTTGTTAATAGGTTAGTACCGGAAATCATGTAAAAGTGCAACGAAGTGTAAGAAAAACACATATGAATTGGTGTAAAACAAGCATGGAGCATCAAAAATTATAGATATGTTTGAGACCTATCAATAATTTGTTGGTTGCAACTTCATACTGAAAGGGGTTCGGACGATAACCGGAAGGTGGATTATTAGTCATAGACATAGTTGGATTACGGTCTATGTATTATGTTGTAATACCCAAATAAATCTCATAGTAATCATCTTGTCATGTATGTTCGATATTCTGTCAATTGCCCAGTTGTAATTTATTCACCCACCATACTATTTATCTTTATGAAGAGACACCTCTAGTGAACTGTGGACCCCGGTCCTTTCCTTTACACTGACAAATTCAACCAATGCAATCCTGCTCTGTTATTTATTGCAAATCTCTATTCTCTTTAATTACTACAAACATCTTCTTCCACTCGATACATTTAATTCTTTGTGTTCAGCAAAACCGGTGAGATTGACAACCTCACTATAAGTTGGGGTAAAGAATTGTGGTTGTGTTGGGTGCAGGTTCCATGTTGTTGCTGACGCCGGTAGTGCGCCCTGCCACTAGTCAGCTAGCAACAACTTCAGAAGTCACACCTTTCTCCTACTGGTCGATTAAACCTTGGTTTCGTACTTAGGGAAAACTTTCTGATGTGCTCATCACACCTTTCTCTTGGGTTTTCCCAACCGCTTCCAAAACGACCGCCACCAAGATTGTCTGGCGCCATCACCGGAGCACCATCACAGGGTGCCAGGAAGAGGTTCAGAACCCTCCTGAGTTAGGGTCTGCGATGGCGGACGCGACGAAACTTTTCGTGGATGGAGGCTCGGGTGTTTAGGTTTTTCCCGAGATCGTGAATAAATAGGCGGAAGAGCAAGGTCAGTGGAGGCCAGGGGGCCGACACCACCCCTTGGCGCGGGCCTAGGCCTGGCCACGCCAAGGCATGGCGTGGCCGCGCTGTGGCTCCTTTTCGACCCCCTCTGGACTATGTCTTCGTTACGTAAAAATATTGACTTTGGCTTTTGTTTCGTTCAATTCCGAGAATATTTCCTGTACAACTTTTCTCATATACAAAACAGCAGAAAATAGGGAACTGGCACTGTGGCATCTTGTTAATAGGTTAGTGCCGGAAAATGTATAAAAGTGCAACGAAGTATGAGCAAAACATATAAAAATTCGTGTAAAACAAGCATGGAGCATCAAAAATTATAGATATGTTTGCGATGTATCAAGCATCCCCAAGCTTAACTCCTGCTCGTCGTCCAGTAGGTAAGTGATAACAAAATAATTTTTGAGGTGACATGAAGCCAACACAATCTTGATCAAGTTATTGTAAAGCATTGTAAGCTGGGATCAAAGTACTATAAACATAGGCATGATAGATATAATTCTAACAATAGAACTTAGCAACTATGTTATAACATAAGAAGTATCTCAAACAAAGGATAATGAATAATAGTGCATTGAAAGCAATTGTTTGTTTATGAGCATAGAGAAAACATAGCAAAGTGGTACTCAACATTTCTTTTATGAAGTAGCAAAACATAAATGCTAAGACACCTTCAAAGTTCAAAAGGTGACTAAATACAAGTAATTTAAGAACAAGCAATAGCATAATCATGAAACAATCAATAATAATTTGGGACTATGCACATTGCACTAAGAATGACAACTATGCTCTCTTAATTGGTGCATAAATAAGAAGATGAAGACTCAATATAAAAGTAAAATAAAGACTCTTTGCAGAGTAAGCAAGATTAACAAGTTTTATAAACCTTCCAAAAAGTATGGTACTTATTAGCTTTGAGCTCTCATTGCCCCTATCATAAGCATCTTGAATGGTTAAAGTTAATGTGATGGAAAATATGAGCTATGTGCTTGACAAATCACAAGTTGAAAATCTCATGCCCCTTGAATACGAGTACCTAAACCTCATGCTACTCAACTTAGGTCCCAAATAAGTTCTTGTCATTGGAAGTATACATGTATCATCGAGAACCGCCAACAGGGTACCTCCTACCCCATGATATGGAAGTACTCTTGTAGGAGCAATCCCATGCCAAAATGACAAGACAAACATAAAATGAGCATCTCAGCAATCTTTTTATTTACTATGGGTATAGTTTTTTTTATTGAAAATGCTTCATAGAATTCTCACTATGGTTCGCCGTAAATTTTCACCATGAATGACGTGTGGCTTAGATTAGTGACAAGGGATTAACTTGTCAATGCCTACGGGTTATAGGCTAGGGTTTAGTTAGAAGTAGAGGGCAAGTAGATCTCGAAGGTTTCAGCCGAAAAGTACTCGACGATTATGAAAACTAGGGTTTGTGAACAATGATTCGATGATCTCCTCGTCCCTCGACTCCCCTTTATATAAGAGGTGGAGCCGAGGGTTTCGTTTTGTACAAGTTACGTAGTCCGGGACGGTTTCTAACTCATCCCGCCAGATTACAAACAACACTTCCTATTACAATTCTACTTTCCTTAATATGTCTTGGGCTCTCGAACCTTCTTATTCTTCGGGTAGTGGGCCTTCATTAAACCCCGGGTACTATCTTTGGCAGGCCCATTTGGGATGCCTATGTCAATTAGCGGCCCAGGCGTTTCTCTAACACATATACAAACTCCATGGACTTACAAGTTTTCATTTTATTTCGCACCGCTAGGCATCCATAAACAAAAGAACATGACATCAACTAAATATGAATAAGTGCAATGTTGAAAGCGTTCCCCATGAAAATATGGTTGTGCTAACTCCCAACTCGCAATTTGCAAACATATAAACTTCATAAGATAGTCACAATGATCAAGTTTATTAAGTGCAAGAAAGTAAATGTGCATCAAGTTCATGAGCGCTTTACTAACTAATTTTCTCATGCAAAAAATTTAATTTGGAAGATAAATAAAAACATGATGAACATACTTGGAATAGCAATAATGCTAGTAGGTAGATATGGTGGCACAATTGGCAAACTTTGGTTTTTAGTGGTTGGATGCATGAGTAGAGTTCATACTCAGTACAAGTGGAGGCTAGCAAAAGAGTGGGAGCGACCAACTAAGAGAGCAATAATGGCCATAATCATGCATAGCGACAAAATATTATCAATCAAAGCATAAAGTGATATTACAAGTCAAAAACTAAGTGATCATAGAGGCTTTAGTTGACTGGTTATAGTCATAACATGGTATAAGCATGTGCCAAGTCAACCCAATAAAGCATCAAAGGAGAAAACCACGATATTATGCTTTTTATGATGGAGACAATACATGATTATTTCAATGGCACATTAAGCACTCTCAGCTATTTGAGACAAGTCATGCTACAACAATAAATACTAAGCATATGACAATAATAACATCCAACATGACATGGCAAAGTCTATGCCACCATCTAGACAAGCTTCCTTTTGCATCACTATATTCATGAAACATTTTACTCGTCTCCAACACCAATCAACTTATTTGAAATAGCCTTGTATGAAACCGTCACAAGTGCTGGAACGGCCGGTAAAAAAAAACAAGGGATTTCTATTTTCATGCCCTCGGGTCCTTAGTTGTGCTCAGTTTTCCCCAGCCGCTTAGTTTTTCCTCAGTTTTGCCCAAGCCTTGTCTGAAACCGTCACAAGTGCTGGAACGGCCGGTTGCCCGACGGGTCAACAACTTTGACCGTTATCTGCTGACTAGTGTGGCCACATAGAGCCCGCAAACACACGTCAGACCATCATCTTTGTTTGACCGTAAGCATCTCCGTATCCCTGACCAAAACGCGGACGAGTGGGGCTTCGGTATATCGAATGACAAGTGGGGCCATGACGCTGATACAAGGGGCAATACACGGGTAGGATTAGATTTTTAAACGGAGCTCTACAACGATGGCACGGAGGAGGTGGCCTGCGGGGTGCCGAGATTAGACCGATGTCCACAAATAACTGCATGAGGCGAGACTAGACGCATTAGATAGTTATGAACTAGACGCGTTTAAGCATGCAAAGAAGAGAAGAAATGGTCAAGGACATCGACGACTACCTCAACACTTTGACTGACGGTGTCGGACACGAACGCGAGCAATGTAGAGAAAACTAGTGTCTCTCCTTTCTGGCGTGTATAGATGGGTGCTAGGGGAGTGTGGTGGCGAAGGGAAAGACCTCGTGGTGGTCTGTGGCGTCTGATACGTCTCAAACGTATCTATAATTTCTTATGTTCCATGCTAGTTTTATGACAATACTCACATGTTTTATACACACTTTATATCATTTATACGCATTTTCCGGCACTAACCTATTAACGAGATGCCGAAGCGCCAGTTCCTGTTTTCTGCTGTTTTTGGTTTCAGAAATCCTACACAGGAAATATTCTCGGAATTGGACGAAACGAAAGCCCAGGGTCTTATTTTTCCACGGAGCTTCCAGAAGACCGAAGGAGATACGAAGTGGGGCCACGAGGCGCCGACACCATAGGGCGGCGCGGCCAAGGAGGGGCCCGCGCCGGCCTATGGGGTGGGGCCCTCGTGCCTCCCCCGACTCTGCCCTTCCGCCTACTTATACTCTCCATCGCGAAAACCCTATGACCGAGAGCCACGATATGGAAAAAGTTCCAGAGACACCGCCGCCGCCAATCCCATCTCGGGGGATTCAGGAGATCGCCTCCGGCACCCTGCCGGAAAGGGGAATCATCACCCGGAGGACTCTACATCACCATGATCGCCTCCGGACTGATGTGTGAGTAGTTCATCCTTGGACTATGGGTCCATAGCAGTAGCTAGATGGTTGTCTTCTCCTCATTGTGCTATCATGTTAGATCTTGTGAGCTGCCTATCATGATCAAGATCATCTATTTGTAATGCTACATGTTGTGTTTGTTGGGATCCGATGAATATGGAATTCTATGTCAAGTTGATTATTGATCTATCATATATGTGTTGTTTATGATCTTGCATGCTCTCCGTTGCTAGTAGAGGCTCTGGCCAAGTTGATACTTGTGACTCCAAGAGGGAGTATTTATGCTCGATAGTGGGTTCATGCCTCCATTGAATCTGGGACAGTGACAGAAATTTATAAGGTTGTGGATGTGCTGTTGCCACTAGGGATAAAACATCAATGCTTTGTCTAAGGATATTTGTGTTGATTACATTACGCACCATACTTAATGCAATTGTCTGTTGTTTGCAACTTAATACTAGAAGGGGTGCGGATGCTAACCCGAAGGTGGATTTTTTAGGCATAGATGCATTGTGGATAGCGGTCTATGTACTTTGTCATAATGCCCTAAGTAAATCTCATAGTAGTCATCATGATATGTATGTGCATTGTTATGCCCTCTCTATTTGTCAATTGCCCAACTGTAATTTATTCACCCAACATGCTATTTCTTATTGGAGAGACACCACTAGTGAACTGTGGACCCCGGTCCATTCTTTTACATCCGAAATACAATCAATCGCAATCTCTGTTCTCTGTTGTTCTTCACAAGCAAACATCATTCTCCACACCATACGTTTAATCATTTGTTTATAGCAAGCCGGTGAGATTGACAACCTCACTGTTACGTTGGGGCAAAGTATTTTGATTGTGTTGTGCAGGTTCCACATTGGCGCCAGAATCCCTGGTGTTGCGCCACACTACACTCGTTCACCAACAACCTTCATGTGGCCTTCATCTCCTACTGGTTCGATAAACCTTGGTTTCTTACTGAGGGAAACTTGCTGCTGTACGCATCACACCTTCCACTTGGGGTTCCCAACGGGCGTGTGCTTTACGCGTCATCAAGCTAAATTTCTGGCGCCGTTGGCGGGGAGATCAAGACACGCTGCAAGGGGAGTCTCTCACATCCAATCTCTTTACTTTGTTTTTGTCTTGCTTTATTTTACTTTATTTACTGCTTTGTTTGCTTTCTCTATATCAAAAATACAAAAAAATTAGTTACTTGCTTTACTTTATTTACTGTCTTGTTTGTGTTCTTTATATCAAAAATACAAAAAATTAATTACTTGCATTTACTTTATTTAGTTTGCTTTACTTATTTTTATTACTGCTAAAATGGGTACTCCTGAGAATACTAAGTTGTGTGACTTCACTAGCACAAATAATAATGATTTCCTATGCACACCTATTGCTCCACTCGCTGCTACAGCAGAATTTTATGAAATTAAACCTCGCTTTACTAAATCTTGTTATGAGAGAGCAATTTTCCGGTGTTAGTTCCGATGATGCTGCTTGCCCATCTTAATAATTTTGTTGAACTTTGTGAAATGCAAAAGTATAAGGATGTAGATGGTGACATTATAAAACTGAAATTGTTTCCTTTCTCCCTAAGAGGAAGAGCTAAAGATTGGTTGCTATCTTTGCCTAAGAATAGTATTGATTCATGGACTAAATGTAAGGATGCTTTCATTGGTAGATATTATCCTCCCGCTAAAATTATATCTTTGACAAGTAGCATAATGAATTTTAAGCAATTGGACAATGAGCATGTTGCCCAAGCATGGGAAAGAATGAAATCTTTAGTAAAGAATTGCCCTACCCATGGACTAACTACTTGGATGATCATCCAAACCTTTTATGCAGGACTGAATTTTTCTTCGCGGAACCTATTGGATTCAGCTGCTGGAGGTACTTTTATGTCCATCACCTTAGGCGCCACAACAAAGCTCCTTGATGATATGATGATAAATTACTCTGAATGGCACACGGAAAGGACTCCACAAGGTAAGAAGGTAAATTCTGTTGAAGAAACCTCCTCCTTGAGTGATAAGATTGATGCTATTATGTCTATGCTTGTTATGTAGGGATTTGTAGCATAGAAAACAAAAAATTTCCTACCGCGAGAACGCAATCCAAGCCAAGATGCAATCTAGAAGACGGTAGCAACGAGGGGATGAACGAGACTAACCCTTGAAGATTTCCAAAGCCTACAAGAGGAGGCTCTCGTTGCTGCGGTAGACGTTCACTTGCCGCTTTCAAAAGCGCGTAGAAGATCTTGACGGTGCCACAATCGGGCAGCACCTCCGTACTCGGTCACACGTTCGGTGTTGATGAAGACGACGTCCTTCTCCCCGTTCCAGCGGGCAGCGGAAGTAGTAGCTCCTCCTTGAATCCGACAGCACGACGGCGTTGTGGCGGTGGCGATGGAGAACTCCGGCGGAGCTTCGCTAAGCGTTGCGGGATAGGTGGAGGAGTGGGGCGGCTAGGGTTTGGGAGAGGGGGTGGCCGGCCTCCTTGGGGTGCGGCCAAGGTGGTGGTATTGTGGTAGCCGGCCCCCTCCCCTTGGCCCGTCATTATATAGGTGGAACCCCCAAGTGTTGGACTACAAGTCTTCGAATAAGACCCCAACCAAAACCTTCCATGTTGTAGGGAAACCTACCCAAGGTGGGAGTCCCACCTTGGACTCCCCCCTCTAGGGTTGGCCGTCCATGGGTGGTGGAGTCCCTTCGGGACTCCGCCTTCCAAAGTGATTTCTTCCGGACTTTTCTAGAACCTTCTAGAACCTTCCATAAATGCACCGGATCATTTTCAAACTTATAAAATGACTTCCTATATATGAATCTTATTCTCCGGACCATTCCGGAACTCCTCGTGATGTCCGGGATCCCATCGGAGACTTCGAACAATACTTCGAACTCCATTCCATATTCAAGTTCTACTATTACAACATCAAACCTTAAGTGTGTCACCCTACGGTTCGCGAACTATGTGGACATGGTTGAGAACTCTCTCCGACCAATAACCAATAGCGGGATCTGGAGATCCATAATGGCTCCCACATATTCAACGATGACTTAGTGATCGAATGAACCATTCACATACGATACCAATTCCCTTTGTCACGCGATATTTTACTTGTCCGAGGTTTGATCATCGGTATCTCTCTATACCTTGTTCAACCTCGTCTCCTGACAAGTACTCTTTACTCGTAGCGTGGTATGTGGTCTCTTATGAACTATTCATATGCTTGCAAGCTATTTAGACGACATTCCACCGAGAGGGCCCGGAGTATATCTATCCGTCATCGGGATGGACAAATCCCACTCGTTGATCCATATGCCTTAACTCATACTTTCCGGATACTTAATCCCACCTTTATAACCACCCATTTACGCAGTGGCGTTTGATGTAATCAAGTACCTTTCCGGTATAAGTGATTTACATGATCTCATGGTCGAAAGGACTAGGTAACTATGTATCGAAAGCTTATAGCAAATAACTTAATGACGTGATCTTATGCTACGCTTAATTGGGTGTGTCCATTACATCATTCATATAATGATATAACCTTGTTATTAATAACATCCAATGTTCATGATTATGAAACTAATCATCTATTAATCAACAAGCTAGTTAAGAGGCTCACTAGGGACTCATTGTTGTTTACATAACACACATGTATCAATGTTTCGGTGAATACAATTATAGCATGGTATATAAACATTTATCATAAACATAAAGATATATAATAACCACTTTTATTATTGCCTCTTGGGCATATCTCCAACATGTTAATGGTAGATATAATGTTGATCCTAATAATGTTCCTTTAGCTTCATTGGTTGCTCAAGAAGAGCATGTTGATGTGAACTTCATTAAAAATAATAATTTCAACAACAATGCTTATAGGAATAATTCTGGTAACAACTATAGGCCATATCCTTCGAACAATAGTAATGGTTATGGTAATTCTTATGGTAATTCTTACAACAATAATGGGAGTGTACCCCCTGGTCTTGAAGCCATGCTTAAAGAGTTTATTAGTACACAAACTGCTTTTAACAAATCTGTTGAAGAAAAGCTTGGTAAAATTGATATTCTTGCTTCTAAGGTTGATAGTCTTGCTGCTGATGTTGATCTTTTAAAATTGAAAGTTATGCCTAATTAAGATAAAGATATTAAGTCATTTGCTACAACAAACGCTATCCAAGTTCGAATTAATGAAAATATTAGATTGATGGCTGAATTGCATGCTAGGTGGGAAAAAGAAGAAAAACTTGCTAAAGAGAATAATGTAGCTAAAGTTTGGACTATTACCACCACTAGTAATGTTGATGCTTCACATGTTGCTAAACCTCCTACTATCAATGGTAAAATAATTGGTGTTGGCAATGTTTCTACTCCTAGTGCAAAGCGTGCAAAATTGCCTGAAACTGCTGAAACTGTTTGTGATAAAACTGCTGAATTTTTTCAAAATATTGGGGACAATGATCCCATTGCTTTAGATCATAATGGTTTAGATTTTGATGATTGTCATATCTTTGAAGTTATTAAGTTCTTGCAAAAACTTGCTAGAAGTCCTAATGCTAGTGCTATAAATTTGGCCTTTACAAAACATATTACAAATGCTCTCATTAAAGCTAGAGAAGAGAAATTAAAACTTGAAACTTCTATTCCTAGGAAGTTGGAAGATGGTTGGGAGCCCATCATTAAGATGAGGGTCAATGATTTTGATTGTAATGCTTTATGTGATCTTGGTGCAAGTATTTCTGTTATGCCTAAGAAACTCTATGATATTCTTGACTTGCCACCATTGAAAAATTGCTATTTGGATGTTAATCTAGCTGATAATTCTATAAAGAAACCTTTGGGGAGGATTAATAATGTTCACATTACGGTCAACAATAACCTTGTCCCCGTTGATTTTGTTGTCTTGGATATTGAGTGCAATGCATCTTGTCCCATTATTTTGGGAAGACCTTTTCTTCGAACTGTTGGTGCTATTATTGATATGAAGGAAGGGAATATTAAGTATCAATTTCCTCTTAAGAAAGGTATGGAACACTTCCCTAGAAAGAGAATGAAGTTACCTTTTGATTCTATTATTAGAATAAATTATGATGTTGATGCTTCATCTATTGATAATACTTGATTCACACTTTCTGCGCCTAGCTGAAAGGCGTTAAAGAAAAGCGCTTATGGGAGACAACCCATTATTTTACTTCTGCACTTTTGTTTTATATTTGAGTCTTGGAAGTTGTTACTACTGTAGAAACCTCTCCTTATCTTTATTTTATTGCATTGTTGTGCCAAGTAAAGTCTTTGATAGTAAGGTTGATACTAGATTTGGATTACTGCACAGAAACAGATTTCTTGCTGTCACGAATTTGAGTAGGCCTCTCTGTCGGTAACTCAGAAAAATCTGCCAATTTTCATGAGTGATCCTCAGATATGTACTCAAATTTCATTCAATTTGAGCTTTTTCATCTGAGCAAGTTAAGTGCCTCTAAAAAATTCGTCTTTACGGACTGTTCTGTTTTGACAGATTCTGCCTTTTATTTCGCATTGCCTCTTTTGCTATGTTGAATGGATTTCTTTGTTCCATTAACTTTCAGTAGCTTTGTGCAATGTCCAGAAGTGTTAAGAATGATTATGTCACCTCTGAATATGTTAATTTTTGATTATGCACTAACCCTCTAATGAGTTTGTTTTGAGTTTGGTGTGGAGGAAGTTTTCAAGGATCAAGAGAGGAGGATGATACAATATGATCAAGAAGATTGAAAAGTCTAAGCTTGGGGATGCCCCCGTGGTTCATCCCTGCATATTTCAAGAAGACTCAAGCATCTAAGCTTGGGGATGCCCAAGGCATCCCCTTCTTCATCGACAACTTATCAGGTCACCTCTAGTGAAGCTATATTTTTATTCCGTCACATCTTATGTGCTTTACTTGGAGCGTCTGTATGTTTTTATTTTTGTTTGTGTTTGAATAAAATCGGATCCTAGCATTCTTTGTGTGGGAGAGAGACACGCTCTGCTCGTTCATATGAACACTGGTGTTCTTAGCGTTACTTTTAATGTTCATGGCGAAGGTTGAAACTGCTTCGTTCATTGTTATTTGGTTGGAAACAGAAAATGCTTCATGCGGTAATTGGTATATTGTCTTGAATAATTTGATACTTGGCAACTGTTTTGCTCAAATAGATCATGTTTAAGCTCTTGCATCATGTACTTTGCACCTATTAATGAAGAACTACCATAGAGCTTGTTGAAATTTGGTTTGCATGATTGGTCTCTCTAAAGTCTAGATATTTTCTGGTGAAGTGTTTGAACAACAAGGAAGACAGTGTAGACTCTTATAATGCTTGCAATATGTTCTTATGTAAGTTTTTCTGTACCGGTTCATACTTGTGTTTGCTTCAAACAACCTTGCTAGCCAAAGCCTTGTACTGAGAGGGAATACTTCTCGTGCATCCAAAACATTGAGCCAAACCTATGCCATTTGTGTCCACCATACCTACCTACTACGTGGTATTTCTCTACCATTCCAAAGTAAATTGTTTGAGTGCTACCTTTAAAATTTCATTCTTTGTCTTTGCAATATATAGCTCATGGGAAAATAGCCTTAAAAACTATTGTGGTAAAGAATATGTATCTTATGTATCTTATTTCTTATAAGTTGCTTGTTGAGCGGTAACCATGTTTCTGGGACGCCATCAACTATTACACCTTTGTTGAATATCATGTGAGTTGCTATGCATGTTCGTCTTGTCTGAAGTAAGGGTGATTTATCATGATCAAATGGTTTGAGTATGCATATTGTTAGAGAAGAACATTGGGCCGCTAACTAAAGCCATGAATCATGGTGGAAGTTTTAGTTTGGACATTAATGCTCAATCTCTTATGAGAATATTATCTGTTGTTGAATGCTTATGCATTAAAGAGGAGTCCATTATCTGTTTTCTATGCTGTCCCGGTATGTATGTCCTTAGTTGAGATCTATCAAAAACGAGAAATCAAATGCGATCTATCTCCTTGGACCTTTGTACAGGCGGCATAGAGGTACCCCTTTGTGACACTTGGTTGAAACATATGTTATGAAATGATAATCCATGTAAATCCAAGCTAATTAGGACAAGGTGCGAGCACTATTGGTATTTTATGCATGAGGCTTGCAATTTATAGGATGTCTTATGCATAACACATATGAATTATTACTACCGTTGACAAAATTGTTTCTATGTTTTCAAAATAAAAGCTCTAGCACAAAAATAGTAATCCATGCTTCCCTCTGCGAAGGGCCTTTCTTTTACTTTATGTTGAGTCAGTTTACCTACTTCCTTCTATCTTAGAAGCAAACACTTGTGTCAATTGTGTGCATTGATTCCGACATACTTGCTTATTTGCATTCATCATATTACTTTGTGTTGACAATTATCCATGAGATATACATGTTGAAGTTGAAAGCAACTGCTGAAACTTATATCTTCCTTTGTGTTGCTTCAAAACTTTCTACTAAGAATTTATTGCTTTATGAGTTAACTCCTATGCAAGTCTTACTGATGCTTGTCTTGAAAGTACTATTCTTGAAAAGTCTTTGCTATATGATTCAGTTGTTTAATCATTGTCTTTACCATTGCTTCGAATCACTTCATTCATCTCATATGCTTTACAATAGTATTGATCAAGATTATGATAGCATGTCACTTCAGAAATTATCCTTGTTATCGTTTACCTACTCAAGGGCGAGTAGGAACTAAGCTTAGGGATGCTTGATATGTCTTGATGACCCACAAGTATAGGGGTATATCGTAGTATTTTCGATAAATAAGAGTGTCGAACCCAATGAGGAGCAGAAGGTGTTGACAAGCAGTTTCGATGAAGGATTCAGTGTAAATGCTCACAGACAAGTATTCAGGGAGTTTTAATATAGCAGATGAATAAAGTACAAGTAAGTAAAGTGCGAGAGAAATAATTGCAGCGAGTGGCCCAATCCTTTTTAGCACAAAGGACAAGCCGGTTTGTTTACTTATAATGACCAAACGTTCTTGAGGACACACGGGAATTTAGTCTAGTGCTTTCGCTTCATATAGCTGATTAATCTTCATTGTTTTGATAAGTGTTGTGTGGGTGAACCTATGCTAATGCACCGCCCTTCCTAGGACTAATACATACTTGTGATTATACCCCTTGCAAGCATCCGCAACTACAAGAAAGTAATTAAGATAAATCTAACCACAGACCTTAAACTCCGAGATCCTGCTATCCCTCCCGCATCGATATACCAACGGGGTTTAGGTTTCGTCACTCCGGCAACCCCGCAATTAGCAAACGAATACAAGATGTATTCCCCTAGGCCCATAAATGGTGAAGTATCATGTAGTCGATGTTCACATGACAACACTAGAAGAATAACACCACAACTTAAATATCATAACATTGAATACTAACCAACATACTTCACTACTAACATTTAGACTTCACCCATGTCCTCAAGAACTAAACGAACTACTCACGAGACATCATATGGAACATGATCGGAGGTGATATGATGATGAATAACAATCTGAACATAAACCTTGGTTCAATGGTTTCACTCAATAGCATCAATAACAAGTAGAAATCAATACCGGGAGAGTTTCCCCTATCAAACAATCAAGATCCAACCCTAATTGTTACAGCGGTGACGAGGTGCAGCGGTGGAGATGGCGGTGATGATGATGAAGACGATGGTGATGATGATGGAGATGATGTCCAGCTTGATGACGGTGACGATGGCGTCGATTTCCCCCGCTGGGAGGGAATTTCCCCGGCAGATTTCAGCCTGCCGGAGAGCTCTTTTCTCTCTGGTGTTTTCCGCCCCGCAGAGACGGCTGTGACTCTTCGCGACTCTCCTCCGGAGCTTAGGTTTTCGGGACAAAGATGTACGCAAAGGAGAGGAGGCCGGAGGGGGCTGTGGGCCCCCTCCTCACAAGGCGGCGCGGCCAGGCCTTGGCCCGCGCCGGCCTATGAGGTGGGCCCATGGCGGCCCTCCTCGGCTCCCCCTTCTGGCTCCCTTCGTCTTCTGGAAAAATAGGATTTTTCATATAATTTCCGTCAAGTGTTGATCTTCCGAAATATTGCATTCTGACGGCGCTTTTTCCAGCAGAATCCTGACTCCGGTGCGCGATCCTCCAATAATCATGAAACATGCAAAATAAAAAGATGAAATAACATAAGTATCATCTCCAAATATGAAATATATCAATGAATAACAGCAAATTATGATATAAAATAGTGATGCAAAATGGACGTATCAACTCCCCCCAAGCTTAGACTTCGCTTGTCCCCAAGCGAAACCGAACTCGGTAAACAAGACCACATGTTTATGGAGTGAAGAGTCGATAAATAAAATACGGACAAGAAGCATCATATTCATTCACACAAGACATTCTAGTGAACAACTTCCTCATATAATTCAACTTGAAACAAGTAGAAGGAAATCACAAATAAAGGTGCATAAGAAATCATAATTGGTGATGGCAAACTTCGTTCTTGGTCAGAGAACAGTTAACAGATTATACTTATCTATTGAGCAGCGCTCTCATATTAAAGCCTATAATAAACTTGCATACTCAATCATAGTAATCTCCTCATAATCATTGATAACTTTCAAAGCTATATTCATTCAGATAAAACTTGTACTAAACAAGGAAGAGTAAAAGACATGATGAAATAGATCACAATATAGATGGTTGGATCACAACAACTCAATTGCTTGCTTAAGATGGAGGGAAATAGGTTTACTGACTCAACATAAAATAAAAGACAGGCCCTTCGCAGAGGGAAGCAGGGATTAAATCATGTGCTAGAGCTTTTTAAGTTTTGAAATCATAGAGAGAGCATAAAAGTAAAGTTTTGAGAGGTGTTTGTTGTTGTCAACGAATGGTAGCGGGTACTCTAACACCCTTGCCAGACAAACTTCCAAAGAGCGGCTCCCATGAAGGACGTTATTTCCACCAGCAAGGTAGATCATCCCTCTTCTCTTTTGTTTACACATGCATGTTAGTTTATTTAAGGATGACACTCCCCCCAACCTTTGCTTACACAAGCCATGGCTAACCGAATCCTCGGGTGCCTTCCAACAATCTCATACCATGGAGGAGTGTCTATTGCAAAATTAAGTTGCTTACTGATGAATCAGGGCAAAACATGTGAAGAGAGTTATTAATGAAAGTTGATTAATTGGGGCTGGGAACCCCGTTGCCAGCTCTTTTGCAAAATTATAGGATAAGTGGATGAAGCCACTAGTCCATTAGTGAAATCTGCCCAACAAGATTGAAAGATAAAACACCACATACTTCCTCATGAGCTATAAAACATTGACACAAATAAGAGGTAATAGCTTTTGAATTGTTTAAAGGTAGCACATGAAGTATTTACTTGGAATGGCGGGGAAATACCACATAATAGGTAGTTATGGTGGACACTGATGGCATAGGTTTGGTTTAAGGGTTTGGATGCACGAGAAGTATTCCCTCTCGGTACAGGTCTTTGGCTAGCATGGTTAATTAGAAAGCATAAGAGTTGAGGGAAACAAACAAATATACATGTGATAAAAACAATCATGCATCTTACTTGTAAGCACAAACAATTTTAACTTCAGAATACTAAGCTAGGAACTAGCAAAAAGATAATAACATATCTACATGTATTTCCTCTTCTCTACTTAAACTCAAAGTGTTGTTGCTATTGACCAATGCTAAGTTTGCCAAAACCAAATAGATTTATGCAATGCTCCCAAAGTGATACCAATACTAACAACAAGATCAATCATATAACAGAGATTGCAAACTAAAATAAGATGTGCAATATGTAAATGATAAGACTTCTCATTAATATTCCATAACGATAACTCACACCAAGGGATACATAGATAACCAACCTAAGAGAGATACTTCCATACCGCAACACATCTTATATGATAACTTTCCTACTCATGATATGACACTACTTGATAGTAAAAAGGTAAAAGATAGTGATGATGTGATACCGCGACACTCCCCCAAGCTTGGAACAAACCAAGGGGATGCCAATACCGATGATGAATTACTGCTTTGGCGGTGGTGATGAATTCTTGATAAGCTTCTCAACAAGCTCCTTTAGCTCATCAATCCTGTACGTGAGGTTGCGGATCATCTCCGAATTGTGCTCGACGCAATTAAGAAGTATGTCCGACGGCGAGTCCCAACTCTTAGAGTTGTTTCCCCACTCTTCAGCTTCAGGCTTCATCCTTCCTGCAGTGTTAGAACGATCTATATCCCAATTGCTAGGCAATACCGCCTTGGGAATCCTTTCAATTTGACTATTGTAAATTAGATTGCGGAAGGGGTTGTAGGTGCCTGGAGGAGATGTCTTTGGAGCTAGGTAGTGACGTGGAACCTTTCCTCCGGTGCGAATTCTTGCACTCTTCTTGGTACTGAAAGAGTTTTCCACCACCTCGATGCTTGCGATGGTGGCACGCGGGTATGCACGCGAGTCTTCCTCCACTTCTTCTTCATCTTCTTCCTTGACACTCTCATCCACCTCTTTCCACTCGGGATCTATGAATATCTTCATCCGAAAGCCCCTTGCCCTTGTTGTTGGAGACCATGGTGCTTCTAGATCAAAGACAGATCCTGGCAGAAACAGATCGAAACAAAACATGTCGAGAAAACGATATACGGACCTCCAGGGGTCCGGGGGATTATATAGCAGAAATTTTCACGACAAAAGGAAAGCACCAGGTCGAACCAGAGTCGGAGAGGGGCAACGAGGTGGCCTCCTCATAGGCTGGGGCCCGCGCTGGCCTATGGGGGCACGCCCTCGTGCGTCTCCTCCACTCCGTTTCGATCTCGTAATTTTTCATATTTTCCAAAAGTTGCAAAACATTGTTCGGAAAGTTAAACGCGGACTTTTTCTTACCAGTACTGTTACCTATTCAAAGTTGAACTCTGCAGGACTGTCAATTTGACCTTTGATGAAGGCTTCCGGACTTACCACTCGAATAACATCAACATCTTCATTATAAGAATCACCAGAGATATAATGCTTGAGTCTTTGTCCATTCACCACTTGTGTGGCATTACCTTGCAGAGAGCTAATTTTAATTGCTCCTGATCGATACACCTCATCAATGACATATGGTCCTTCCCATTCTGAGAGTAATTTCCCTGCAAAAAATCTGAGGCGAGACCGATACAATAGGACTTTATCTCCAACATTAAATTCTCTTTTGATAATTCTTCTATCATGCCATTTCTTAACTTTGTCTTTAAAGAGTTTAGCATTTTCATATGCTTCACTTCTCCATTCATCTAGAGAACTCAATTGTAGCAATCTTTTCTTACCGGCAAGTTTAGGATCTTTATTTAGTTCTCTCACAGCCCAATAAGCTTTGTGCTCTAGTTCTAAAGGTAAATGACAAGCTTTCCCATAAACCATTTTATACGGTGACATACCCATGGGATTTTTATAAGCAGTTCTATAAGCCCATAGTGCTTCCTTCAATTTAATAGCCCAGTTCTTTCTAGATTTATTAACAGTCTTTTGCAAGATAGATTTAATCTCTATATTTGATAATTCTACTTGCCCACTAGTTTGAGGATGATAAGCGGAAGCAATTCTATGATTAATACCATATTTAGCAAGAGTTTTTCTAAAACCACCATGAATAAAATGAGAACCTCCATCAGTCATAATATATCTAGGAACTCCAAATCTAGGAAAAATAATATCTAAAAGCATTCTTAAAGAGGTCTCACCATCGGCACTTTTTGTAGGTATGGCTTCCACCCATTTAGTAACATAATCTACATCGACAAGTATATGAGTGTTACCTTCTGAAGAAGGGAAAGGACCCATGAAGTCAAATCCCCAACAATCGAATGGTTCAATAACAAGAGTATAATTCATAGGCATTTCATTGCGTCTGGAGATATTACCAAACCTTTGACATTCATCACAAGATAGGATAAACTTTCTTGCATCTTTGAAGAGAGTTGGCCAATAAAAACCTGATTGTAGAACCTTTTGCGCGGTCCTATCTCCGGCGTGATGTCCTCCATAAACACTACCATGACACTTACTCAATATCTCTTGTTGTTCATATTCGGGAACACATCTTTGCAGAATACCATCCACTCCTTCTTTATATAAGTGTGGGTCATCCCAAAAATAATGCCTCAAGTCATAAAAGAATTTCCTCCTTTGCTGAGCTCGAAAAGGTTGGAGGCAAGTACTTGGATACAATAAAGTTAGCATAATCAGCGTACCAAGGATTATCTCGCGAGCTCACCTTTATTACAGCCAATTGTTCATTTGGAAAACTATCATTAACAGGGACAGGATCATAAGTAATATTTTCCAATCTAGACAAATTATCGAGCAACGGGATTATCAAGCACCTTTCCTATCTATAATATGCAAATCAAATTCTTGCAAGAGAAGCACCCATCTAATAAGCCTTGGCTTAGCATCTTTCTTTGTCATAAGGTATCTAATTGCAGCATGATCGGTATGAATTGTAACTTTTGAATCAACAATATAGGATCTAAACTTGTCACAAGCAAAGACTACGGCTAATAATTCTTTTTCAGTTGTAGCATAATTTCTTTGAGCAGCATCAAGAGTTTTGCTAGCATAATGAATAACATTCAATTTTTTATCTACTCGCTGTCCAAGAACAGCGCCTACAGCAAAATCACTAGCATCACACATTTTTTTTTTGAAAGCCACTAGCATCACACATAATTTCAAAAGGCAAGTTCCAATCAGGAGGTTCAACTACAGGAGCAGTTGTTAAGGCTTTCTTTAGAGTTTCAAAAGCTTCCTTACAATCATCATCAAAAACAAAAGGTACATATTTTTGAAGAAGATTAGTAAGAGGCTTTGAAATCTTGGAGAAATCTTTAATAAATCTCCTATAAAACCCGAGCATGACCAAGAACACTACGAATACCTTTAACATCCCTAGGATAGGGCATCTTCTCAATTGCTTCAACTTTAGCTCTATCAACTTCAATACCTCTCTCGGAAATTTTATGTCCCAATACAACTCCTTCATTAACCATAAAGTGGCACTTCTCCCAATTAAGAACAAGGTTAGTTTCTTCACATCTCTGCAAAACTTTATCAAGGCTTCGCAAGCAATTATCAAAAGAATTCCCATAGACAGAAAAATCATCCATGAATGACTCTACAATATTCTCACAAAAGCCATGAAAAATAGCAGACATGCATCTTTGAAAAGTAGCAGGAGCATTACACAAACCAAAAGGCATACGCCTATAAGCATAAGTTCCATAGGGACAAGTGAAAGTGGTTTTCTCTTGATCTTTAGTTTTAACAACAATTTGTGAAAACCCAGAATAACCATCAAGAAAGCAAAAATGAGTATTTTTAGACAACCTTTCTAACATTTGATCAATGAATGGTAAAGGGTAATGATCTTTCTTAGTAACTTTATTAAATTTTCGATAATCAATGCACATTCTATACCCTACAACTACTCTTTGAGGGATGAGCTCATCATTATCATTAGGCACAACAGTCATTCCTCCTTTCTTAGGAACACAATGCACAGGACTAACCCATCTACTATCAGCAATAGGATATATAATACCAGCTTCAAGAAGTTTTAATACCTCATTCCTTACCACATCCTTCATCTTCGGAATTAGACGACGTTGATGTTCAACAACGAGGCTTTGCATCATCTTCCATATTGATAGCATGTTGGCAAATAGAGGGAGAAATCCCCTTCAAGTCATCAAGAGTGTAGCCAATAGCTCCTCGGTGTTTCTTCAATATTTCCAATAACCTTTCTTCCTCAATATCTGAAAGCTTAGAACTAATAATAACAGGATATATTTTCTTATCATCAATATGAGCATACTTAAGATTATCAGGCAACGGTTTTAAATCAAAAACAGGATCTTCCTTTGGTGGTGGTGTTGTACCTAAATCTTCAACTGGCAAGTCATGTTTAAGAATAGGTTGACGAAGGAAAATTTCATCAAGCTCATTTCTTTCTTCCCTAAAGACTTCACTCTCACTATTCTCCAAATGTTGCTGCAAAGGATTATTGGGAGCAAGAGCAATAGACGCTAAAATCATTATTAGGCAAATCAGCTTTATAAGGAGTTTTGGCAAATTTAGAGAAATTAAACTCATAAGATTCACCAGCAAATTTAGTCATAATTTTTTCCTTCTTGCAATCTATAACAGCTCCACAAGTATTTAGAAAAGGTCTACCAAAAATAATAGGACAATACTTACTAGCAGCAAAACCAAGTACCAAAAAGTCAGCAGGATATTTAATCTTACCACATAGAACTTCCACATCTCGAACAATTCCAATAGGAGAGATAGTTTCTCTATTAGCTAGCCGAATAACCACATCAATATCTTCAAGTTCACAAGAACCAATTTCATGCATGATCTCCGTATAAAGCTCATAAGGAATGGCGCTAATACTTGCACCAATGTCGCATAAACCATAATAACAATGATCACCAATTCTAACAGAGAGCATAGGAACACTGGCTTTCCTAGACTTATTAGGATGCGAAACAATATAAGAAGCATCTTCACGAGAAAATAATATGACCATCTTCTACATTTTCAGTCACAAGATCTTTAACTATTGCAACAGCAGGTTCAACTTTTATTTGTTCTTCAGGTTCTATAGGTTTCTTTGCACTTTTATTAACCGCACTAGATATAACAGAGTACTCCTTCATTTTAGCAGGGAAAGGAATTTTCTCAATATAAGCTCCAGGAAGAATATGATCAACAGTTTCAATTATAGCACATTTATTTATAGATGAATCAGTTTTATCTTTATATGGTTCATGATACTTATCAAAATTCTTCCTAGGCAATTCAAAGTGAGAGGCAAAAGCTTTATAAAAATTTGCAACGACTTGAGAATCAAGACCATAAGTAGCACTCATATTACAAAATTTATCAGTATCCATAAAAACTTCAATGCATTTATAATGATAGTTTATACTTGACTCTCTATCTTTGTCGTTCTCCCATCCTTCAGTATTCTTCTGGATCCGATCAAGAAGGTCCCTTTTAAACTCTTCTTTGTTGCGTGTAAATGATCCAGAACAAGAAGTATCCAGCAAAGTCTTATCTTGAAAAGACAAGTCTTGCATAGAAATTATCAATAATAATATTACCGGAAGCTCATGAATGGGGCATTTGAGCATTAAAGACTCCAATCTCCCCCATGCTTGGGCAATACTTTCTCCATCATGAGGCCAGAAATTATATATGCGGTTCCGATCTTTGTGAATTTCACTTGGAGGATAGAATTTGGAATAAAATAAAGGCACAATGTCCTCCCAATCAAGAGAATCCCTATTCTTCAACAATTTATACCAGTGCGCTGCTTTACCAGACAGCGATATAGAGAATAGTTTCTTCCTAACTTCATCCATAGCAATACCTGCACATTTGAATAACCCACATAATTCATGTAAAAACAGTAAATGATCACCAGGATGGACAATTCCATCCCCTTCATAGCGGTTATCCACAACACGTTCAATAATTTTCATAGGTATTTTGTATGGAACCTCTTTCTCACTTGGCGCCTCATCCACTACCTTTGCAGTAGTAGTAGATTTCCCAAAGACGAATTCAAGAGAAGACCTCTCCATAATGAATTATAGCGACGGCATGAAATAAAAACAACACGTACAGTAAAAGTTTCCCTTACCAATTCCACTTACCAATAGCGCTTCACTCCCCGGCAACGGCGCCAGAAAATAGTCTTGATGACCCACAAGTATAGGGGGTGTATCGTAGTATTTTCGATAAATAAGAGTGTCGAACCCAAAGAGGAGCGAGAAGGTGTTGACAAGCGAGTTTCGATGAAGGATTCACCGTAAATGCTCACGGACAAGTATTCAGGGGGTTTTAATATAGCGAGATGAATAAAGTACAAGTAAGTAAAGTGCGAGAGAAATAATTGCAGCGAGTGGCCCAATCCTTTTTAGCACAAAGGACAAGCCGGTTTGTTTACTTATAATGACCAAACGTTCTTGAGGACACACGGGAATTTAGTCTAGTGCTTTCGCTTCATATAGCTGATTAATCTTCATTGTTTTGATAAGTGTTGTGTGGGTGAACCTATGCTAATGCACCGCCCTTCCTAGGACTAATACGTACTTGTGATTATACCCCTTGCAAGCATCCACAACTACAAGAAAGTAATTAAGATAAATCTAACCACACCTTAAACTCTGAGATCCTGCTATCCCTCCTGCATCGATATACCAACGGGGGTTTAGGTTTCTGTCACTCCGGCAACCCCGCAATTAGCAAACGAATACAAGATGTATTCCTCTAGGCCCATAAATGGTGAAGTATCATGTAGTCGACGTTCACATGACAACACTAGAAGAATAACACCACAACATAAATATCATAACATTGAATACTAACCAACATACTTCACTACTAACATTTAGACTTCACCCATGTCCTCAAGAACTAAACGAACTACTCACGAGACATCATATGGAACATGATCAGAGGTGATATGATGATGAATAACAATCTGAACATAAACCTTGGTTCAATGGTTTCACTCAATAGCATCAATAACAAGTAGAAATCAATACCGGGAGAGTTTCCCCTATCAAACAATCAAGATCCAACCCTAATTGTTACAATGGTGACGAGGTGCAGCGGTGGAGATGGCGGTGATGATGATGAAGACGATGTTGATGATGATGGAGATGATGTCCAGCTCGATGACGGTGACGATGGCATCGATTTCCCCCTCCGGGAGGGAATTTCCCCGGCAGATTTCAGCCTGCCGGAGAGCTCTTTTCTCTCTGGTGTTTTCCGCCTCGCAGAGGCGGCTGTGACTCTTCGCGACTATCCTCTGGAGCTTAGGTTTTCGGGACGAAGATGTACGCAAAGGAGAGGAGGCCAGAGGGGGCTGTGGGCCCCCTCCTCACAAGGCGGCGCGGCCAGGCCAATCATGCAAACCAAATTTTAACAAGCTCCATGTAGTTATTCATTAATGGGTACAAGGTACTTGATGCAAGAGCTTAAACAAGATCTATATGAGCACAACAATTGCCAAGTATCACATTATTCAAGACATTAAACCATTTACCACATGCGGCATTTTCCGTTTCCAACCATATAGCAATTAATGAAGTAGTTCAAATTTCGCAATGAACATTAAAGATGAAGCTAAGAACATATGTGTTCATACGAAACAGCGGAGCGTGTCTCTCTCCCAAACAAAGAATGCTAGGATCCGATTTTATTCAAACAAAACAAAAATAAAACAAACGGACGCTCCAAGTAAAACACATAAGATGTGACAAATAAAAATATAGTTTCACTAGAGGAATGTAATATCCCAGGTAATGGGGTTACAAAAAATAGAGGAAACAGATGTGTGCATTGCATTCATGCATAGAAAATCTGGGGAATTTTCACGCTTTAAAGTAAAACAGTCACAGTAACTGAAGTTTCACTTGACCTTGGTGGAATTGAAGTAGCTCATCAAGTCAAGCGCTATAAACCTCAATGTGACTTTGTTAAAACCTTGTTTTGGGTAGAAATGAATTGATCTACTGGGTTAGATCAAATGGAACTAATAATCAACACAACAACACTTTACTCAATGATCAACTACTTGATCTTATTAAAGATCACAACATGATACTCCTTGCCATAACCTATGAACATCCATTTATTTGGGAATCAGGTAACAATAATTGGAGAAACTATTCTTGACTTATCTTTTCCATGTATTAAACTAATCCTTGATCCTACCATGAACCTCATGGTATTCATTCAATTTCAATCTTGGAAACATGACATGGAGATCAACTCTAGAAATATATATTCTTCTCTATTCCATATAATTAATACACACCAAACCTAGAGGGGTGAGAGTTCTATTATAATTATTAGAGAAGCAATAACAAACCTTGAGTTAAACCTTGGATATACATCCAAGTATTCAAATTATCATCTTCAAGAGGAACCCTAGAGTATTATGCAAGTCCTTCCCAAATGAGAGAGAGACAAATCATACTAATCCTAGCTTTACCTATTTAAGAATCAATGTTAAACTTTGAACTAAAATATTAGGTAAACCATTTCACCTTGAAGTGGTGAGATCACCAAATACCAAGTGGAATAAGACTATATCCATGACTTAGTGAAATAAGGAGTGGAATAAACCAACTAAGATAGACAATTGAATCTTTGGCTCAGTAACCTAAATAAATATTAGGAGTACACCATAAACCATAGAATAACTATTCATAAATGAGAAAGATCAAACCATGGTGTTATACTCAAGATAATTGAGACAACCATAACCATGTCCACCCAAGAAACTATAAGGGAGATATTATGTTTAGTTAATCTAGACAATGCTTGATCATGAAAGTGAGAACCCCTTTAATGAGAGATCCTTAGGAAGCCAAACCTTGATCATTATTAATTAAGTGATGATCATAAACCCTAAGAACTTGAGGTATGGAGAATAAACCCTAACAGAATAAATAGATCTCATTCACCACATGAAAACATAGGGAGGTAACTAGTAGGCAACCCTAGGCTTATATTCCAACCTTAACTTATGATTCAATTGGTGATCATAAGTAGAATTCTACCATATCTACATTCCACATATTCTTCACCTAAGAAACATAAGAAAACCTTAGTGTAAAACTCCATACTTAATACGGTGAGAAATCATCCATTCATATGACCAAAGTTAACTATAAAAAGAACTATAACAACTTTAGTTACTTTAACAATAGATCAAGGATATAATAGCAAACTATTGGTATAAGATAAAACCAATTCTCAAGTCCTTAGTAATTAAAGGGAGAACAGAAACAATTAAACCACTAACCATATTACCTTGGTTAGGGGAGATTAAAACCTAGCAAATGCAATATGGAGTCATCTCAACTCTATAAACTAGAATTATATCTCAACTCTAGTTTATGTATCACTATGTTGATCATGATATAAACCCATGCTATAATTGAGATTCAAACCAAATGCCATTAGGTAAATACCATTGGAACCCTAATGGTTCATTAATTAAATACAATGTTTCAATTATAAAACATAAGAGCCACCTAATGCTAAATCCTATAAGTAAACCATATGTGTAGTGATCAACCATTTATCTTGGTAACCAAGATCCACCATGATTGAAACAATACCTACATAAATACTTGCAAAGATAAGGATAAGTATTAACCTTAACAAGTGGTTTATCATAGATACTATGAAACCCTAATACCTTGGTGCTCACATAAAATCATGTGCAAGTGACCAATTCCCTGAACTGAAACCAAGTCTCAACACAACCTTTAAAATACTTTGAGTTGAAAGTATCAACAACAATAATCCAAATAATTGAATTCACAAGGACAAAGAAAAAATAAAAATAAGAATATAAGCTCATGCCTATTTATTTTTAATAAGCCAATAAGCATGACATATAAACTAATATAAAATACTTGCTTCATATTGGAGTGTGGTGTAATACATCACACTACCTCTTAATCAAATTAACATAACAAGGAACCTGCAAGAAAACTTTGAAAACAAATTAGATTCAAAACATAATTCAATAAATGAAATGGTAAAACAAGAAAGAAAAAGAAAAACAGAAAAGGGGAGAGAAAAACCTTACCAGACCCTACCTGTTCGGCCGAGCCCACCAGCAGCCCAACAAATCCCAGCCCAACACGGCCCAGACCAGCCCAACATACCCCTTCGTTTAAAAAACGAGAGGAGAGGGTCATCCTCATCCTCTCCGGCGCTCGAGGTGGACAGCACGACGACGTGCTTCCCTTCCCCTCGTCGGCGGCAGCATCTCCTCGTCCGAAGGCGTGACGAGGCACGCACCCGAGCCGTATAAAGCTCCGGGACGAGCCTCGTCTCGAATTTCTTCCTTCTCTCGCTCAATTTCCCCCATGCCCGAAACCCTAGCCAAACCGGCCTCCGACCATCGCCGTCGAATGGAGCACCCTCAAGCATCGTCGTGAAGCTCTGGAGCTCCGCCTCGACTCCAGCTATCCCCACGTCGACGCACAACTGCTGGGAAGCCTCGAGGCCATCGAATTGCGATCTCGATTCCTCGCCGGACACCACCAGTCGTCGCCGTTCGCCGATGATTGAGGCCTCCCCAAGCTTCGCCGACCACACCAACACGCTCCTGGTGAGCTCGTGGTCCTTGATGTCTACGTTCCCCCTCCTTTCCTGTAGATAGTGTTGGGCCCCCAAGAGCAGAGGTTTGTAGAACAGCAGCAAGTTTTCCCTTAAGTGGATCACCCAAGGTTTATCGAACTCAGGGAGGAAGAGGTCAAAGATATCCCTCTCATGCAACCCTGCAACCACAAAGCAAGAAGTCTCTTGTGTCCCCAACACACCTAATAGGTGCACTAGTTCGGCGAAGAGATAGTGAAATACAGGTGGTATGAATAAATATGAGCAATAGTAACGGCGTGTAGTTGATGGTGGTAATATGGTAGCGATAGTAACGCAGCGATAGTAACGCAGCAGTAGTAACGCGAGTAAAACGAGTAAACAAGCAGCGATAGCGATATTTAGGAACAAGGCCTAGGGATTACACTTTCACTAGTGGACACTCTCAACATTGATCACATAACAGAATAGATAAATGCATACTCTACACTTTTGTTGGATGATGAACACATTGCGTAGGATTACACGAACCCTCAATGCCGGAGTTAACAAGCTCCACAATAATGCTCATGTTTTAGTAACCTTTAGTGTAAGATAGATCAACGAGACTAAACCAAGTACTAGCATAGCATGCACACCGTAACCTTCATGCATATGTAGGAGGAATAGATCACATCAATACCATCATAATGATAATTAACTCCACAATCTACAAGAGATCATGATCATAGCCTACGACAAGAACCACACGGTGCACACACTAGTCACCTTTACACACGTGCGGGAGGAATAGAACTACTTTAATAACATCACTAGAGTAGCACATAGATGAATTGTGATACAAAACTCATATGAATCTCAATCATGTAAAGCAGCTCATGAGATCATTGTATTGAAGTACATGGAAGAGAGATGAACCACATAGCTACCGGTACAGCCCCGAGCCTCGATGGAGAACTACTCCCTCCTCATGGGAGCAGCAGCGGTGATGAAGATGGCGGTGGAGATGGCAGCGGTGTCGATGGAGAAGCCTTCCGGGGGCACTTCCCCACTCCGGCGGGGTGCCGGAACAGAGACTCCTGTCCCCCAGATCTTGGCTTCGCGATGGCGGCGGCTCTGGAAGGTTTTCCGTATCGTGGTTCTTCCTGTCGATGTTTTTAGGTCACGACGGCTTATATAGGCGAAGAATCGGAGTCGGAGGGGCCACGGGCTGCCCACACCATAGGGGGCGCCCCCCGGCCGCGCCGGGGTGTGGTGTGGGCCCCCCCTGGCACCTCTCTGGCCCTTCTCCGGTGCTCTGGAAGCTTCGCGAAATTATAAGATCCCCGGAATTGATTTCGTCCGATTCTGAAAATATTTCCTTACTAGGATTTCTGAAACCAAAAACAGCAGAAAACAGCAACTGGCCTTTCGGCATCTCGTCAATAGGTTAGTTCCGGAAAACGCATAAAAATGATATAAAGTGTGAACAAAACATGTTGGTATTGTCATAAAACAAGCATGGAACATCGGAAATTATAGATACGTTGGAGACGTATCAGCATCCCTAAGCTTAGTTCCTACTCGTCCTCGAGTAGGTAAACGATAAAAGATAATTTACGAGGTGACATGCTACCAACATAATCTTAATCATACTATTGTAAAGCATATGAGATGAATGCAGCGATTCAAAACAATGTTAATGCAATGAGTAAACAATTGAATCATATAGCAAAGACTTTTCATGAATAGTACTTTCAAGACAAGCATCTATAAGTCTTGCATAAGAGTTACTCATAAAGCAATAAATTCTTAGTAGAGACATTGAAGCAACACTATGGAAGATTAAGTTTCAGCGGTTGCTTTCAACTTGTAACATGTATATCTCATGGATAGTTGTCAATGCAAAGCAATATAACAAATGCAATAAGAAAGTATGTAAGAATCAATGCACAGTTCACACAAATGTTTGCTTCTTGAGGTGGAGAAAGATAGGTGAAGCTGACTCAACAATAAAAGTAAAAGAATGGTCCTTCAAAGAGGAAAGCATCGATTGCTATATTTGTGCTAGAGCTTTTATTTTGAAAACATGAAACAATTTTGTCAACGGTAGTAATAAAGCATATGCATCATGTAAATTATATCTTACAAGTTGCAAGCCTCATGCATAGTATACTAATAGTGCCCGCACCTTGTCCTAATTAGCTTGGACTACCGGATCTTTGCAATGCACATGTTTTAACCAAGTGTCACAATGGGGTACCTCCATGCCGCCTGTACAAAGGTCTAAGGAGAAAGCTCGCATTTTGGATTTCTCGCTTTTGATTATTCTCAACTTAGACATCCATACCGGGACAACATGGACAACAGATAATGGACTCCTCTTTAATGCATAAGCATGTGGCAACAATTATTATTCTCATATGAGATTGAGGATATATGTCCAAACTGAAACTTCCACCATGAATCATGGCTTTAGTTAGCGGCCCAAAGTTCTTCTCTAACAATATGCATGCTCCAACCATGAAGGTGGTAGATCTCTCTTACTTCGGACAAGACGGACATGCATAGCAACTCACATGATATTCAACAAGGAATAGTTGATGGCGTCCCCGAAACATGGTTATCGCACAACAAGCAACTTAATAAGAGATAAAGTGCATAAGTACATATTCAATACCACAATAGTTTTTAAGCTATTTGTCCCATGAGCTATATATTGCAAAGGTGAATGATGGAATTTTAAAGGTAGCACTCAAGCAATTTACTTTGGAATGGCGGATAAATACCATGTAGTAGGTAGGTATGGTGGACACAAATGGCATAGTGGTTGGCTCAAGTATTTTGGATGCATGAGAAGTATTCCCTCTCGATACAAGGTTTAGGCTAGCAAGGTTGTTTGAAACAAACACAAGGATGAACGGTACAGCAAAACTCACATAAAAGACATATGGTAAACATTATAAGACTCCATACCGTCTTCCTTGTTGTTCAAAACTCAATACTAGATGTTATCTAGACTCTAGAGAAACCAAATATGCAAACCAAATTAGCAAGCTCTAAGTATTTCTTCATTAATGGGTGCAAAGTATATGATGCAAGAGCTTAAACATGAGCACAATAATTGCCAAGTATCACAATACCCAAGACATTATAGCAAATTACTACACGTATCATTTTCCAATTCCAACCATATAACAAATTAACGAAGAAGAAACTTCGCCATGAATACTATGAGCTAAGAACACATGTGTTCATACGAACCAGCGGAGCGTGTCTCTCTCCCACACAAGCATGATGAACTTATTCAAACATAAACAAAAACAAACAGACGCTCCAAGTAAAGTACATAAGATGTGACCGAATAAAAATATAGTTTCAAGAGAAGGAACCTGATAATTTGTCGATGAAGAAGGGGATGCCTTGGGCATCCCCAAGCTTAGACGCTTGAGTCTTGAAATATGCAGGGGTGAACCACCGGGGCATCCCCAAGCTTAGAGTTTTCACTCTTCTTGATCATAGTATATCATCCTCCTCTCTTGACCCTTGAAAACTTCTTCCACACCAAACTTTAAGCAAACTCATTAGAGGGTTAGTGCATAATCAAAAACTCACATGTTCAGAGGTGACACAATCATTCTTAACACTTCTGGACATTGCTCAAAGCTACTGGAAGGTAATGGAACAAAGAAATTCACCCAACACAGCGAAAGAAGCAATGCGAAATAAAAGGCAGAATCTGTCAAAAACAGAACAGTCCGTAAAGACGAATTTTAAAATGGCACCAGACTTGCTCAAATGGAAAAACTCAAAACTAATGAAAGTTGCGTACATATCTGAGGATCACTCACGTAAATTGGCATAATTTTCTGAGTTACCTACAGAGAATTAGACCCAGATTCGTGACAGACAAGCAATGCTGTTTCTGCGCAGCAATCCAAATCTAGCATCAACTTTACCATAGAGACTTTACTTGGCACAACAAAACATAAAACTAAGATAAGGAGAGGTTGCTACAGTAGTAAACAACTTCCAAGACACAAATATAAAACAAAGTACTGTAGCAAAATAACACATGGGTTATCTCCCAAGAAGTTCTTTCTTTATAGCCGTTAAGATGGGCTCGGCAGTTTTAATGATGCACTCGCAAGAAATAGTAGTTGAAGCAAAGAGAGCATCAAGAGGCAAATTCAAAACACATTTAAGCCTAACATGCTTCCTATACATAGGAATCTTGTAAATAAACAAGTTCATGAAGAGCAAAGTAACAAGCATAGGAAGATAAAACAAGTATAGCTTCAAAAATTTCAGCACATAGAGAGGCATTTTAGTAACATGAAAATTTCTACAACCATATTTTCCTCTCTCATAATAACTTTCAGTAGCATCATGAGCAAACTCAACAATATAACTATCACATAAAGCATTCTTATCATGAGTCTCATGCATAAAATTATTACTCTCCACATAAGCATAATCATTCTTATTAGTTGTAGCAGGAGCAAATTCAACAAAGTAGCTATCATTATTATTCTCATCAAGTGTTGGAGGCATAGTATAATCACAACAAAATTTACTCTCCATAGTAGGTGGCACCAAAAGACCACTATCATTATCATCATCAGAAATAGGAGGCAAAGTATCATCAAAGAAAATTTTCTCCTTAATGCTTGGGGGACTAAAAATATCATGAAAACCAGCTTCCCCAAGCTTAGAACTTTCTATATCATTATCAACAATGGTGTTCAAAGCGTTCATACTAATATTACTACCAGCATGCAAATAAGATTCCATAGGTTTTTTAATTTTCGCATCAAACAATCCATGTTTTAAATCAGGAAATAGAATAAGAAGCTCACTCTTGTACATTATGCCAAACTAGTGTAAACAAGAAACAACAAGATGCAATTGCGGGATCTAAAGGAAATAGCTTCGAGCACACACACGACGGCGCCAGAAAAATACTTTACCTGGGACCGTAGTATGAGAGCCTTTTTACCTTTCCTCCCCGGCAACGGCGCCAGAAAATAGCTTGATGTCTACGTTCCCCCTCCTTTCCTGTAGATAGTGTTGGGCCCCCAAGAGCAGAGGTTTGTAGAACAGCAGCAAGTTTTCCCTTAAGTGGATCACCCAAGGTTTATCGAACTCAGGGAGGAAGAGGTCAAAGATATCCCTCTCATGCAACCACTGCAACCACAAAGCAAGAAGTCTCTTGTGTCCCCAACACACCTAATAGGTGCACTAGTTCGGCGAAGAGATAGTGAAATACAGGTGGTATGAATAAATATGAGCAGTAGTAACGGCGTGTAGTTGATGGTGGTAATATGGTAGCAGTAGTAACGCAGCAATAGGTAACGCAGATAAAACGAGTAAACAAGCAGCGATAGCGATATTTAGGAACAAGGCCTAGGGATTACACTTTCACTAGTGGACACTCTCAACATTGATCACATAACAGAATAGATAAATGCATACTCTACACTTTTGTTGGATGATGAACACATTGCGTAGGATTACACGAACCCTCAATGCCGGAGTTAACAAGCTCCACAATAATGCTCATGTTTTAGTAACCTTTAGTGTAAGATAGATCAACGAGACTAAACCAAGTACTAGCATAGCATGCACACCGTAACCTTCATGCATATGTAGGAGGAATAGATCACATCAATACCATCATAATGATAATTAACTCCACAATCTACAAGAGATCATGATCATAGCCTACGACAAGAACCACACGGTGCACACACTAGTCACCTTTACACACGTGCGAGGAGGAATAGAACTACTTTAATAACATCACTAGAGTAGCACATAGATGAATTGTGATACAAAACTCATATGAATCTCAATCATGTAAAGCAGCTCATGAGATCATTGTATTGAAGTACATGGAAGAGAGATGAACCACATAGCTACCGGTACAGCCCCGAGCCTCGATGGAGAACTACTCCCTCCTCATGGGAGCAGCAGCGGTGATGAAGATGGCGGTGGAGATGGCAGCGGTGTCGATGGAGAAGCCTTCCGGGGGCACTTCCCCACTCCGGCAGGGTGCCGGAACAGAGACTCCTGTCCCCCAGATCTTGGCTTCGCGATGGCGGCGGCTCTGGAAGGTTTTCCGTATCGTGGTTTTTCCTGTCGATGTTTTTAGGTCACGACGGCTTATATAGGCGAAGAATCGGAGTCGGAGGGGCCACGGGCTGCCCACACCATAGGGGGGCGCGCCCCCCCTGGCCGCGCCGGGGTGTGGTGTGGGCCCCCTCGGCACCTCTCCGGCCCTTCTCCGGTGCTGCGGAAGCTTCGCGAAATTATAAGATCCCCGGAATTGATTTCGTCCGATTCCGAAAATATTTCCTTACTAGGATTTCGAAACCAAAAACAGCGAGAAAACAAGCAACTGGCCTTTCGGCATCTCGTCAATAGGTTAGTTCCGGAAAACGCATAAAAATGATATAAAGTGTGAACAAAACATGTTGGTATTGTCATAAAACAAGCATGGAACATCGGAAATTATAGATACGTTGGAGACGTATCAGTCCTCCCAGTACCCCCACCTCCCTTAATTGTGCCATGTATCGTCTTCACGCCGTGAGACCGTCTCCACCGCCGCAGCAAGTTCATCGCCGGCCATGCTCCGGTGGTCATTAGCGGGCGGCGCTGGTATCAAAATGCTCACGGTGTTGTACTGGTTCGAGTAGGATAGCTATATAGGCCGCGCGAGCCCGGGAACGGCGGCGCCGTCGCCGACCTCCCGCCGGCAGTAGGCCTCCAAGCCACCTCATCGATTTTGACCGTGGTCAGATCCAACGTGGCTGCCACGCTGGAACTTGGCCCACTAGTCAGTGTCTAGGGGTAGCTTTAGCCCGGGTAGGTTTAGTTATTTCCTTTTAAATTTAAATCCAGTAAATTACTGCAACTTCAAAGAAATTTAGAAAATCCAAATTAAGTCAGAAAAATATAAATGAGATATTAAAATTCCTAGAAAAGAAAACTCTATCCAATAAAAATATAAAAGGAAATCCTTATTTTTAATAAAAATTTACTTATTTAATACTTGTTAATTAAGCCTTTACTTATAATTCCAAATTCAATTAAAATTCAATAATTAGTAAAAACCTTCTAAAATCAATAAAAACCAGTAGAAAATAAAGAAAACATTAAAGTTATTTTTTATTTATTTATTATTTTGTTAAATCATTATTAGAGAGATTTAAACCCTGATTAATAATTACCCTAATTATTAATTGATTAAAAAAATGATAAATGCCAAATACAATATTATTTTATTTAGAAGTTATTAACAACTTCAAATTCAAAATGAAGTTATTAATCATAGAACTATTTGGTGATTAAGAAACCCTAGTTCCATATGGTAGAAAACTAGGAACTCATCATTTCATGTGTAACCCTAAAACCCTAATTCAATTAGGAACCTTAACTCCACTACTTCTTATGAACCCTAAATTATTCCCAAACATAAACCCTAAGTAACATGTGATCATGTTACTTCATTAGTAATCATAGATTCATATTTAGCAACTAAACGCTTGTTCAAATCCACATAACATATGGGAACCCTATCACTACTAATTAGCATCCCATGTGTTCATCTTAATTAAACCTAGTTCCTATCACAAGGATCTCATCCTTAATTAACCTTAACTAGCATCACACCATTGTGATGAGCTCCAATAGCATCTATACCCAATAGTTATCATTATATCCCATACACACTAAACCCTATTAGTGTGAGATAATTATTAAACATCCTATTTAGGAAACCACCATTTCTTACTTAGTGAATCCAATAACAAAACCTAGACAACCTCAAACCTAATTGATATACTCCTTATTACTTAAGAAGTATGTTCTTCGAAAGTTATTCTTTTAAAGAAAATAAGGAATCATCATCAACCCTGCTTATAAGGACCTATAAACCCTAGCCAGCTATCACTAGCAAGATAAACCAACCTTGACAACAACCATGTATAATGAATTGCTTAGGATGCCTAGGCTTATCTTAACCTTACAAGCCCTAGGTGTTGATGAATCCAACTTTGATGGGACCCATCTAATATTTACTCCAGCAACTACCTGAAACCATAGTCAACCATAGAAACCCAACCTAATTATCATACTTGTTCTTTATCAAAGAACATGTTCTTCAAAAGTTATTCTTTTGAAGTATATGATAATTAATCATTAACCATGCCATATAGTGCTAAAACCAACCACTATTCATTACATGTTAAGATTATACCAAATGTTATTTTTATGTGCTATTAGTGTTATTATTATTTATTACAGCACCTGTTTATGATAACAAGCAACCAATTCTTAATAAGAACCTTGTTTGTGAATCTTTGAATCACTCTAAAAGTGTAACACACCCTAAAACAAATCATTTCAACTCACTAATCCTAAATCATCGGGGTTAGGTCACGCTTAGAGCGATTGCATCTCATTCTTATGCATTATTGCATCCTTGCCAATCTTTTAAACATCGTCCTTACCGGACGATGATGCTATTTCAGAATTTGGAGTTATTGCGTATCGAAGACCTTGCCTGCATAATCTTGCAGTCAAGAAAGGCAAGTTCATCACTTGCTCATGTCATTTGAGTATCTTTATCAAATTACTTGCAAAGTACTATGATTATCACTATTGCATAAAAACCAAAACCACTACTTTCATAACTATGAATATGACTATGTGGTGGGCAATGGAACCATGGATTGTGTTGATATGGTGGAGGTTCCATTGCAAGGGTTAATATCCATCTAGGATTAAACAACAAATGTCGCCAGTGATTCTTGTGCCGTAATACCCGTGTTAACCATAAGATCCGGAGTGGGACGGAGTAGTCAAAAGTGTTTCCACCTCTCGTACATCAACGGATGCGCTTATCGTAGACACTTGACCCAGGTTGGGCAAGCGGTGGGGTGGGGATCCCATTCTAATTCCCCACGGTAAGTGGTCTATGATGGGTTGCGGCTACCGGCGAAGGAGTTTGGTTAACGAGTCCCAAACCGTTGTCGTGGTCGGGGTCCATCCTTAATTGGTGTAAGAGGACCGACGAGGACCCAGGGTCGGGGTATGCAACAAAGGGTGGGTGTGCGAGGTAGCGGAGGAACATGATTGGCTAGACCTTATACCGGGCCTCACACCAAAGGAAGTGTGGACGGGTAACGTGCTCGGTTGGCAACAAGGTTAAGATCTCTTATGGGTAAAGCAACACACCTCTCGCAGAGTGTAAAGAACCGTGACCTGTCACTCCTCGTTCCGGGATATGGAACTGCGAACGCGGCCGGAAAGGAGCTCCATGAAGTTCTAGTAAACCGGTGAAGGCTGACGGACATAGTTCTTGTGAATAAAAGCAACCTTTTGAAGAAATGGTTATGAAAACTTGCATTGGTATTAGACTTTCTGGTCTAATGCTGTAGCTAGTGCATTAAACACCTCTTTCCTATAATGAACTTGTTGAGTACGCTCGTACTCATCCCACTCTTAAATCCTCTGCTTAGATATGGAGGCATCGAAGGAGGACCTACAGTGCAACTCGAAGATCGAGGAGTCAACAACTACTTCAAGATACAGGACCCTGTCAGAGGAGTCAGATACCACATCCATCAAGGAGAAAACCTAGTTTAGCCATAGAAGGGAACTAGTTTCCTAAACCTAGCTCCTATTTAGCTAGAGTCTATTCTTAGCCTCTGTAGTTAGTGTACTACTCTACAAATAGAGTTCGTGATAAGACTAGACTACGAGTCGTTCTTCTGGAGTTTATTAGCAGTTTTACCTCATTGTAAAGTAGGAGGCTGTGATGATCTTATGTAACAGAGTCGATGTTGTAATTCTATAGACATGCCTTGGACCCGCATATGTTTCTGTTGTACCACTCTGAGCGATATAATACTAGTGGAACGGTGTTTCATTGGTGTTATATCAGACTTGCATACTACACCATGCAGTGGTATGCCGGGTCACCACAGTTGGTATCAGAGCAAATGCTTTGACCTTAGGATTAAAACCCTTTAAAGGAGACCTATAGGATTGTTAGTGTCTATAGGAAGTCATCTTAGTTAAACTAAATACTTCTTATGACTTGAGATGGATATTCACTTGAGAATAATCCTGACACACTTGAGTCAACATTTCTTACCTATATTTTCTAAGTAATGTTAGCTAGCTAATCTCAAATTATGTAGGATACTCTTAAGACCCTAAAATAATTATGAGTAGACCACAGTTGGTATACAATACATGGTAGTCCAAAGAGAGGATACAACCATAAGGAAGATATCCTAGTGGAAGATGTGTACCAACATATGTTATGATTAAGTAAGAGTTATCCAGAACTGTAATAGGAGTTATGTCAAAAGATGAAGGTAATTTAGATATCCCAATAGAAGTTGTAGACCAAGTTAAGTAATGAGTAAGTAAAATTATCTAGACGTGTGAAAACAGTTGCTAGTAAGTGATAACTATGAGTTATATGAGGTAGTATAGACCATGATGAGTCAATCATGAGAGGTAAGTAAGAGAGATAGAAATAAAACATGTCTACTTACAGAGTAGTGATAGTAATAATATATGATTCACCTGAGAATCATTATGTGATGGACTAGAACCTCATAATTAATTAAGAGGAGTACAATAAGAAGCCAAGTGCAAAACTATAGTGCAAGAATTGTGTTCCAAGAATATGGGAAGTGTGCCAAGCACATCATGACCATATGCTTATGGTAGAAACACTTAGAAGTATAGGAACTATATCCTAATAAATATGTATTCAGAGTAACCATATTAGAACTAGAGGCATCATACAAAATAGTCCTCAATAGCACTTATATATGGTATAATACTAAGTTAAGTAGTACTTCCAAAGAAAATTAGGCTAACCTTAACCATCCCAAACCACTTTGTTTCAAGTTTATCTCATTGCAAATGTGCAATTAAGGTAAAAGTTGAGACAAATAGTAGAATCCCATCTATTCGTGCTAAGTATCACGATATAAACCTATCTTATGTGGTGTTTCATACTACACATCTCAGCCTGATGTTTAGAGATGTCATACTCAACTATTATATTCAGGCTTATGATGATGTGTATTATAAGCACAAAGCTGGATTTTCTTGAATTTTATTGGATTTTCATTGTTTGACTAGATCCATACATGAAGTTTGACTTTGATATGCAAATGCATGTTGCAATATCAAGTCCTTACTTGATGCTATAGATCTAGAGGGTAATGGTAAACGTGTGAGGAAGTGACGAATTCTGGAAGATTCCGAAGACAAGATGAAGCTCCACCAGAAGAAAGGAGTCAATTTGTGGGATGTAACCACAATACTCTGAATGAAGTACAATCAGAAACTCATGCTTACCTCAACAGAGGAGTACTTTTGTACGAAAGAAGCATGAAGGTGAGAAATATGATGATTATGGAGAAGTAGAAGTAGAACCATAGTCATCATGGAAGAGGGAATGCAATGGAAATCACTTAGGATACTATATTCATAGTGTCAGCTAGTGGTTTTCTTGCAAAATAAACCCTGAAGGAAGGAAGGTGATATATGAAATCATAGCAGACATAAGAAGACCATAGTCGATATCAGAAGACCACAATTGGTAAAATATCAATACTGCGAGATAAAGTAGAAGATGTCTCGTTCAGTTGATCAGAACCTATAATAGAATCCATTTTTAGATATCAAATAGCCACAGTTGGTATAATAACCACAGCTGGTATCAGTTGGTATTACAAATAGTCCACGATTTAATTAGTTGTAACAAAAGTTTGTGAACAAATAAAAATCTTGTCAGCCAGATAGCTAGATCTATAAACATTTAGTCAAAGGATTCACATTGGATGTCCACAATTGAGTGGATACACCACAAAGTTTCTTCGCAAAACCTTAGAAGAAGTAAAATCCATAAGTTAGAACTAGATCAATATTCTAACCATAAGTCCAATGGCTGGAAGAAAAGGAGTTGGAGATTATAAGAAAACTCTAAGGGATAGGGTAAAGACTGAGTTGGATGTACAATAACTTAATACTTTAAGCTTGATATAAGCAGAAGGTCTGAACTGAGAGGAAGTTCGATCTTATTTTCATAAGATTGTTGACACTACTTTCAGAAGGATGTCAGACCAGAAGCCGAGGTTTATACCTCGAGGAAGTAAGAAGTGGACTATAACTTGAGAAAATGAGAAATATTTACTCAGAAATACGATAGCTCAAGTCAGCTAAGTTTAATGAAGTTGGATGAAGAAAATACCGTAGATCCAATAAAGCTCAAGATGACCAAAGACTGAAGAAGATTGACCATACCAAACTAAAATACTATTAGAAAGATTCCTTTCATGGAACCTAAATAACCCAAAATAGTTATTGGTATCAACTATAAACCATGATTGGATGGACTAAATGAGTCTAATCCATTCTTAGGAAAATAAACCATCACGACCAATTCCATAGTTAGGACCCATTAAGTACCATTACTGCAATTTTGGTAGTAAGGGAAAAAACAAAGACCTATTTTATCAAATAGGAGATTGTTATCCAATTAGTCCTAAATTAAGACTGCCAGGACAAGAAGAAGTCCCAATCATTGAATTTTCAATGAGATAGGAAACAAGATTATAATAGTTGGAAGAAATCAATGAATCAAAGTAAGAGCCATGGTTCAGAGACAAGTATTATTAGATTCCAGAGAAAAATCATTGAACGGGAGTAAGAAACTAATGTTCAGAGACCAACCCTAATGGATTCCAGGAAGAATCTGGACAAGGGATATATTCAATTATATCCAGTGAGATCACTGTGGAGTTCTAGAAAAGTTTAAGTCTGCATAAGTCAGAACCACACTTCGGAAATGTGAGAGAGATCAAACTTCGAGGATGAAGTTTAGTTTAAGGGGTAGAGACCGTAATATCCCAGGTATTGGGGTTACAAAAATAGAGGAAACAGATGTGTGCATTGCATTCATGCATAGAAAATCTGGGAATTTTCGCGCTTTAAAGTAAAACAGATCACAATGAATCGAAGTTTCACTTGACCTTGGTGGAATTGAAGTAGCTCATCAAGTCAAGCGCTATAAACCTCAATGTGACTTTGTTAAAACCTTGTTTTGGGTAGAGATGAATTGATCTACGGGGTTAGATCAAATGGAACTAATAATCAACACAACAACACTTTACTCAATGATCAACTACTTGATCTTATTAAACGATCACAACATGATACTCTTTGCCATAACCTATGAACATCCATTTATTTGGAAATCAAGTAACAATAAATGGAGAAACTATTCTTGAATTATCTTTTCCATGTCTTAAACTAATCCTTGATCCTACCATGAACCTCATGGTATTCATTCTACTTTCAATCTTGGAAACATGACATGGAGATCAACTCTAGAAATATATATTCTTATCTATTCCATATAATTAATACACATCAAACCTAGAGAGGTGAGAGTTCTATTATAATTATTAGAGAAGCAATAACAAACCTTGAGTTAAACCTTGGATATACATCCAAGTATTCAAATTATCATCTTCAAGAGGAACCCTAGAGTATTATGCAAGTCCTTCCCAAATGAGAGAGAGACCAATCATACTAATCCTAGCTTTACCTATTTAAGAATCAATGTTAAACTTTGAACTAAAATATTAGGTAAACCATTTCACCTTGAAGTGGTGAGATCACCAAATACCAAGTGGAATAAGACTATATCCATGACTTAGTGAAATAAGGAGTGGAATAAACCAACTAAGATAGACAATTGAATCTTTGGCTTAGTAACCTAAATAAATATTAGGAGTACACCATAAACCCTAGAATAACTATTCTTAAATGAGAAAGATCAAACCATGGTGTTATACTCAAGATAATTGAGACAACCATAACCATGTCCACCCAAGAAACTATAAGGGAGATATTATGTTTAGTTAATCTAGACAATGCTTGATCATGAAAGTGAGAACCCCATCTAATGAGAGATCCTTAGGAAGCCAAACCTTGATCATTATTAATTAAGTGATGATCATAAACCCTAAGAACTTGAGGTATGGAGAATAAACCCTAACAAGATAAGTAGATCTCATTCATCACATGAAATCATAGGGAGGCAACTAGTAGGCAACCCTAGGCTTATATTCCAACCTTGACTTGTGATTCAATTGGTGATCATAAGTAGAATTCTACCATATCTACATTCCACATATTCTTCATTTAAGAAACATAAGAAAACCTTAGAGTAAAACTCTATACTTAATATGGTGAGAAATCATCCATTCATATGACCAAAGTTAACTATAAAAAGAACTATAACAACTTTAGTTACTTTAACAATAGATCAAGGATATAATAGCAAACTATTGGTATAAGATAAAACCAATTCTCAAGTCCTTAGTAATTAAAGGGAGAACAGAAACAATTAAACCACTAACCATATTACCTTGGTTAGGGGAGATTAAAACCTAGCAAATGCAATATGGAGTCATCTCAACTCTATAAACTAGAATTATATCTCAACTCTAGTTTATGTATCACTATGTTGATCATGATATAAACCCATGCTATAATTGAGATTCAAACCAAATGCCATTAGGTAAATATCATTGGAACCCTAATGGTTCATTAATTAAATACAATGTTTCAATTATAAAACATAAGAGCCACCTAATGCTAAATCTTATAAGTAAACCATATGTGTAGTGATCAACCATTTATCTTGGTAACCAAGATCCACCATGATTGAAACAATACCTACATAAATACTTGCAAAGATAAGGATAAGTATTAACCTTAACAAGTGGTTTATCATAGATACTATGAAACCCTAATACCTTGGTGCTCACATAAAATCATGTGCAAGTGACCAATTCCCTGAACTGAAACCAAGTCTCAACACAACCTTTAAAATACTTTGAGTTGAAAGTATCAACAACAATAATCCAAATAATTGAATTCACAAGGACAAAGAAAAATTAAAAATAAGAATATAAGCTCATGCCTATTTATTTTTAATAAGCCAATAAGCATGACATATAAACTAATATAAAATACTTGCTTCATATTGGAGTGTGGTGTAATACATCACACTACCTCTTAATCAAATTAACATAACAAGGAACCTGCAAGAAAACTTTGAAAACAAATTAGATTCAAAACAGAATTCAATAAATGAAATGGTAAAACAAGAAAGAAAAAGAAAAACAGAAAAGGGGAGAGAAAAACCTTACCAGACCCTACCTGTTCGGCCGAGCCCACCAGCAGCCCAGCAAATCCCAGCCCAACACGGCCCAGACCAGCCCAACATACCCCTTCGTTTAAAAAACAGAGGAGAGGGTCATCCTCATCCTCTCTGGCGCTCGAGGTGGACAGCACGACGACGTGCTTCCCTTCCCCTCGTCGCTGGCAGCATCTCCTCGTCCGAAGGCGTGACGAGGCACGCACCCAGGCCGTATAAAAGCTCCAGGACGAGCCTCGTCTCGAATTTCTTCCTCCTCTCGCTCAATTTCCCCCATGCCCGAAACCCTAGCCAAACCGGCCTCCGACCATCGCCGTCGAATGGAGCACCCTCAAGCATCGTCGTGAAGCTCTGGAGCTCCGCCTCGACTCCAGCTATCCCCACGTCGACGCACAACTGCTGGGAAGCCTCGAGGCCATCAAATTGCGATCTCGATTCCTCGCCGGACACCACCAGTCGTCGCCGTTCGGCGATGATTGAGGCCTCCCCAAGCTTCGCCGACCACACCAACACGCTCCTGGTGAGCTCGTGGTCCTCCCAGTACCCCCACCTCCCTTAATTGTGCCCTGTATCGTCTTCGCGCCGTGAGACCGTCTCCGCCGCCGCAGCAAGTTCATCGCCGGCCATGCTCCGGTGGTCATTAGCGGGCGGCGCTGGTATCAAAATGCTCACGGTGTTGTACTGGTTCGAGTAGGATCGCTAGATAGGCCGCGCGAGCCCGGGAACGGCGGCGCCGTCGCCGACCTCCCGCCGGCAGAAGGCCTCCAAGCCACCTCATCGATTTTGACCGTGGTCAGATCCAACGTGGCTGCCACGCTGGAACTTGGCCCACTAGTCAGTGTCTAGGAGTAGCTTTAGCCCGGGTAGGTTTAGTTATTTCCTTTTAAATTTAAATCCGAGTAAATTATCGCAACTTCAAAGAAATTTAGAAAATCCAAATTAAGTCAGAAAAATATAAATGAGATATTAAAATTCCTAGAAAAGAAAACTCTATCCAATAAAAATATAAAAGGAAATTCTTATTTTTAATAAAAATTTACTTATTTAATACTTGTTAATTAAGCCTTTACTTATAATTCCAAATTCAATTAAAATTCAATAATTAGTAAAAAACCTTCTAAAATCAATAAAAAACCAGTAAGACAATAAAGAAAACATTAAAGTTATCTTTTATTTATTTATTATTTTGTTAAATCATTATTAGAGAGATTTAAACCCTGATTAATACTTACCCTAATTATTAATTGATTAAAAAAATGATAAATGCCAAATACAATATTATTTTATTTAGAAGTTATTAACAACTTCAAATTCAAAATGAAGTTATTAATCATAGAACTATTTGGTGATTAAGAAACCCTAGTTCCATATGGTAGAAAACTAGGAACTCATCATTTCATGTGTAACCCTAAAACCCTAATTCAATTAGGAACCTTAACTCCACTACTTCTTATGAACCCTAAATTATTCCCAAACATAAACCCTAAGTAACATGTGATCATGTTACTTCATTAGTAATCATAGATTCATATTTAGCAACTAAACGCTTGTTCAAATCCACATAACATATGGGAACCCTATCACTACTAATTAGCATCCCATGTGTTCATCTTAATTAAACCTAGTTCCTATCACAAGGATCTCATCCTTAATTAACCTTAACTAGCATCACACCATTGTGATGAGCTCCAATAGCATTTATACCCAATAGTTATCATTATATCCCATACACACTAAACCCTATTAGTGTGAGATAATTATTAAACATCCTATTTAGGAAACCACCATTTCTTACTTAGTGAATCCAATAACAAAACCTAGACAACCTCAAACCTAATTGATATACTCCTTATTACTTAAGAAGTATGTTCTTCGAAAGTTATTCTTTTAAAGAAAATAAGGAATCATCATCAACCCTGCTTATAAGGACCTATAAACCCTAGCCAGCTATCACTAGCAAGATAAACCAACCTTGACAACAACCATGTATAATGAATTGCTTAGGATGCCTAGGCTTATCTTAACCTTACAAGCCCTAGGTGTTGATGAATCCAACTTTGATGGGACCCATCTAATATTTACTCCAGCAACTACCTGAAACCATAGTCAACCATAGAAACCCAACCTAATTATCATACTTGTTCTTTATCAAAGAAAGTTATTCTTTTGAAGTATATGATAATTAATCATTAACCATGCCATATAGTGCTAAAACCAACCACTATTCATTACATGTTAAGATTATACCAAATGTTATTTTTATGTGCTATTAGTGTTATTATTATTTATTACAAGCACTCGTTTATGATAACAAGCAACCAATTCTTAATAAGAACCTTGTTTGTGAATCTTTGAATCACTCTAAAAGTGTAACACACCCTAAAACAAATCATTTCAACTCACTAATCCTAAATCATCGGGGTTAGGTCACGCTTAGAGCGATTGCATCTCATTCTTATGCATTATTGCATCCTTGCCAATCTTTTAAACATCGTCCTTACCGGACGATGATGCTATTTCAGAATTTGGAGTTATTGCGTATCGAAGACCTTGCCCGCATAATCTTGCAGTCAAGAAAGGCAAGTTCATCACTTGCTCATGTCATTTGAGTATCTTTATCAAATTACTTGCAAAGTACTATGATTATCACTATTGCATAAAAACCAAAACCACTACTTTCATAACTATGAATATGACTATGTGGTGGGCAATGGAACCATGGATTGTGTTGATATGGTGGAGGTTCCATTGCAAGGGTTAATATCCATCTAGGATTAAACAACAAATGTCGCCGAGTGATTCTTGTGCCGTAATACCCGTGTTAACCATAAGATCCGGAGTGGGACGGAGTAGTCAAAAGTGTTTCCACCTCTCGTACATCAACGGATGCGCTTACCGTAGACACTTGACCCGGGTTGGGCAAGCGGTGGGGTGGGGATCCCATTCTAATTCCCCACGGTAAGTGGTCTATGATGGGTTGCAGCTACCGGCGAAGGAGTTTGGTTAACGAGTCCCAAACTCGTTGTCGTGGTCGGGGTCCATCCTTAATTGGTGTAAGAGGACCGACGAGGACCCAGGGTCGGGGTATGCAACAAAGGGTGGGTGTGCGAGGTAGCGGAGGAACATGATTGGCTAGACCTTATACCGGGCCTCACACCAAAGGAAGTGTGGACGGGTAACGTGCTCGGTTGGCAACAAGGTTAAGATCTCTTATGGGTAAAGCAACACACCTCCGCGAGTGTAAAGAACCGTGACTCGTCACTCCCTCGTTCCGGGATATGGAACTGCGAACGCGGCCGGAAAGGAGCTCCATGAAGTTTTAGTAAACCGGTGAAGGCTGACGGACATAGTTCTTGTGAATAAAAGCAACCTTTTGAAGAAATGGTTATGAAAACTTGCATTGGTATTAGACTTTCTGGTCTAATGCTGTAGCTAGTGCATTAAACACCTCTTTCCTATAATGAACTTGTTGAGTACGCTCGTACTCATCCCACTCTTCAATCCCCTGCTTAGATATGGAGGCATCGAAGGAGGATCTACAGTGCAACTCGAAGATCGAGGAGTCAACAACTACTTCAAGATACAGGACCCTGTCAGAGGAGTCAGATACCACATCCATCAAGGAGAAAACCTAGTTTAGCCATAGAAGGGAACTAGTTTCCTAAACCTAGCTCCTATTTAGCTAGAGTCTATTCTTAGCCTCTGTAGTTAGTGTACTACTCTACAAATAGAGTTCGTGATAAGACTAGACTACGAGTCGTTCTTCTGGAGTTTATTAGCCGTTTTACCTCATTGTAAAGTAGGAGGCTGTGATGATCTTATGTAACAGAGTCTGTATGTAATTCTATAGACATGCCTTGGACCCGCATATGTTTCTGTTGTACCACTCTGAGCGATATAATACTAGTGGAACGGTGTTTCATTGGTGTTATATCAGACTTGCATACTACACCATGCAGTGGTATGCCGGGTCACCACAAGGAACCTGATAAGTTGTCGATGAAGAAGGGATGCCTTGGGCATCCCCAAGCTTAGACGCTTGAGTCTTCTTAAAATATGCAGGGATGAACCACGGGGGCATCCCCAAGCTTTGACTTTTCACTCTTCTTGATCATATTGTATCATCCTCCTCTCTTGACCCTTGAAAACTTCCTCCACACCAAACTTGAAACAAACTCATTAGAGGGTCAGTGCATAATTCATATATTCAGAGGTGACATAATCATTCTTAACACTTCTGGACATTGCACAAAGCTACTAAAAGTTAATGGAACAAAGAAATCCATCAAACATAGCAAAACAGGCAATGCGAAATAAAAGGCAGAATTTGTCAAAACAGAATAGTCCGTAAAGACGAATTTTAAAGTGGCACCATACTTGCTCAGATGAAAATGCCCAAATTGAATGAAAGTTGCGTACATATCTGAGGATCACGCACGTAAATTGGCATATTTTTTTGAATTGACTACAGGGACTACTGCTCAAATTCGTGACAGCAAGAAATCTGTTCCTGCGCAGTAATCCAAATCTAGTATTGGCTTTACTATCAAATACTTTACTTGGCACAACAATGCAATAAAATAAAGATAAGGAGAGGTTGCTACAGTAGTAATCAACTTCCAAGACTCAAATATAAAATAAAGTGCAGAAGTAAAATAATGGGTTGTCTCCCATAAGCGCTTTTCTTTAACGCCTTTCAGCTAGGCGCAGAAAGTGTGTATCAAGTATTGTCAAGAGATGAAGCATCAACATAGGTGTTGGGAGTTTTCTCAACTATGCATTTTATCTTATCTATGTGAGTTTCAGAGGCTCCCTTTTCATTATTCTTAGGTTTGCTATCCTCGTCAAACAAATTTTCGAGTACAAGCCAACCATAGTTATTTTCTAGAGCGTCATTCATTCCTAGGAGCTTACAAGGTATTGTTGTCTTAATCTCCCCACCATCATTAATGTTATTAGTGTACCTTACTCTCTCCATGTCCATCTTTTCAAGGATACTAACAAAATTGGTATAAGAGCCAAGCATCTTATATTTAATAAAGACCTTTCTAGCCTCTCTTGCTACACCACCAAATTCTTTAAGAAGAGTTTCTAAAACAAAATCTTTCTTTTCTCCCTCTTCCATATCACCGAGTGTAAGAAACATGTGTTGGATTATAGGATTGAGATTAACAAATTTAGTTTCCAACATGTGCACTAAAGAAGCAACAGCAATTTCATAAGTAGGAGCAAGTTCTACCAAGTGTCTATCTTCAAAATCTTCAGCGGTACTAACATGAGTGAAAAATTCTTCTATATTATCTCTCCCAATTATAGACCCTCGTCCTACCGGTATGTCTTTTAGGGTTAACTTAGGAGGAAACATGATGAAATAAACTAAAGGTAAATAAAGTAAATGCAAGTAACTATTTTTTGTGTGTTTTTGATATAGAGAACAAGACAGTAAATAAAGTAAAACTAGCAACTAATTTTTTTTGTGTTTTTGATATAAGAAGCAAACAAAGCAGTAAATAAAGTAAAGCAAGACAAAAACAAAGTAAAGAGATTGGAAGTGGAAGACTCCCCTTGCAGCGTGTCTTGATCTCCCCGGCAACGGCGCCAGAAATTTAGCTTGATGATGCGTAAAGCACACGCCCGTTGGGAACCCCAAGTGGAAGGTGTGATGCGTACAGCAGCAAGTTTCCCTCAGTAAGAAACCAAGGTTTATTGAACCAGTAGGAGTCAAGAAGCACGTTGAAGGTTGATGGCGGAGGAGTGTAGTGCGGCGCAACACCAGGGATTCCGGCGCCAACGTGGAACCTGCACAACACAATCACAGAACTTTGCCCCAACGTAACGGTTGAGGTTGTCAATCTCACCGGCTTGCCGTAAACAAAGGATTAGATGTATAGTGTGGATGATGATGTTTGTTTGCGAAGAACATTAAAGAACAATTGCAGCAGATTGTATTTCAGTATGTAAAGAATAGGACCGGGGTCCACAGTTCACTAGTGGTGTCTCTCCCATAAGATAGCAGTATGTTGGGTGAACAAATTACAGTTGGGCAATTGACAAATAAAGAAGTCATAACAATGCACATACATATATCATGATGAGTACTATGAGATTTAATCGAGGCATTACGACAAAGTACATAGACCGCTATCCAAGCATGCATCTATGCCTAAAAAGTCCACCTTCAGAGTTATCATCCGAACCCCTCCAGATATTAAGTTGTAAACAACGGACAGTTGCATTAAGTATGGTGCGTAATGTAATCAACACAAATATCCTTAGACAAAGCATCGATGTTTTATCCCTAGTGGCAACAACACATCCACAACCTTAGAACTTTCTCGTCACCGTCCCTGCATTTAATGGAGGCATGAACCCACTATCGACCATAAATACTCCCTCTTGGAGTCACAAGTATCAACTTGGCCGAGCCTCTACTAGCAACGGAGAGCACGCAAGAACATAAATAACATATATGATAGATTGATAATCAACTTGACATAGTATTCAATATTCATCGGATCCCAACAAACACAACATGAAGGATTACAAATAGATGATCTTGATCATGATAGGCAGCTCACAAGATCTAACATGATAGCACAATGAGGAGAAGACAACCATCTAGCTACCGCTATGGACCCATAGTCCAGGGGTGGACTACTCACACATCGATCCGGGGGGCGATCATGGCGATGAAGAGACCTCCGGGAGATGATTCCCCTCTTCGGCAGGGTGCCGGAGGCGATCTCCTGAATCCCCCGAGATGGGATTGGCGGCGGCGTCGTCTCTGGAAGGTTTTCCGTATCGTGGCTCTCGGTACTGGGGGTTTCGCGACGAATACCTTAAGTAGGCGGAAGGGCAGAGTCGGGAGGGTCACGAGGGACCCACACAACAGGGCCGCGCGGCCAGGGCCCGGGCCGCGCCGCCCGGCGTGTCGTCGCCTCGTGGCCCCACTTCGTTTACTCCTCGGACTTCTGGAAGCTTCGTGCAAAAATAGGACCCTGGGCGTTGATTTCGTCCAATTCCGAGAATATTTCCTTACTAGGATTTCTGAAACCAAAAACAGCAGAAAACAACAATCGGCTCTTCGGCATCTCGTCAATAGGTTAGTGCCGGAAAATGCATAATAATAACATATAATGTGTATAAAACATGTGAGTATCATCATAAAAGTAGCATGGAACATAAGAAATTATAGATACGTTTGGGACGTATCAAGGTGCAGCGGTGGAGATGGCGGTGATGATGATGAAGACGATGGTGATGATGATGGAGATGATGTCCAGCTCGATGACGGTGAAGATGGCGTCGATTTCCCCCTCCGGGAGGGAATTTCCCCGGCAGATTTCAGCCTGCCGGAGAGCTCTTTTCTCTCTGGTGTTTTCCGCCCCGCAGAGGCGGCTGTGACTCTTCGCGACTATCCTCTGGAGCTTAGGTTTTCGGGACGAAGATGTACGCAAAGGAGAGGAGGCCAGAGGGGGCTGTGGGCCCCCTCCTCACAAGGCGGCGCGGCCAGGCCTTGGCCCGCGCCGGCCTATGAGGTGGGCCCATGGCGGCCCTCCTCGGCTCCCCCTTCTGGCTCCCTTCGTCTTCTGGAAAAATAGGATTTTTCATATAATTTATGTCAAGTGTTGCTCTTCCGAAATATTGCATTCTGACGGCGCTTTTTCCAGCAGAATCCTGACTCCGGTGCGCGATCCTCCAATAATCATGAAACATGCAAAATAGATGAAATAACATAAGTATCATCTCCAAATATGAAATATATCAATGAATAACAGCAAATTATGATATAAAATAGTGATGCAAAATGGACGTATCACGTCTCAAACGTATCTATAATTTCTTATGTTCCATGCTAGTTTTATGACAAGACTCACATGTTTTATACACACTTTATATCATTTATACGCATTTTCTGGCACTAACCTATTAACGAGATGCCGAAGCGCCGCTCTCGTTTTCTGCTGTTTTTGGTTTCGGAAATCCTACACAGAAATATTCTCGGAATTGGATGAAACGAAAGCCCAGTGGTCTTATTTTTCCACGGAGCTTCCGAAGACCGAAGGAGATACGAAGTGGGGCCACGAGGCGCCGACACCATAGGGCGGCGCGGCCAAGGAGGGGCCCGCGCCGGCCTATGGGGTGGGGCCCTCGTGCCTCCCCCGACTCTGCCCTTCCGCCTACTTATACTCTCCGTCGCGAAAACGGTGGCCCCCCGCGTTGCCCTTCCGCCTACTTAAAGCCTTCGTCGCGAAACCCCCAGTACCGAGAGCCACGATACGGAAAAAGTTCCAGAGACGCCGCCGCCAATCCCATCTCGGGGGATTCAGGAGATCGCCTCCGGCACCCTGCCGGAGAGGGGAATCATCACCCGGAGGACTCTACATCACCATGATCGCCTCCGGACCGATGTGTGAGTAGTTCATCCTTGGACTATGGGTCCATAGCAGTAGCTAGATGGTTGTCTTCTCCTCATTGTGCTATCATGTTAGATCTTGTGAGCTGCCTATCATGATCAAGATCATCTATTTGTAATGCTACATGTTGTGTTTGTTGGGATCCCATGAATATGGAATACTATGTCAAGTTGATTATTGATCTATCATATATGTGTTGTTTATGATCTTGCATGCTCTCCGTTGCTAGTAGAGGCTCTGGCCAAGTTGATACTTGTGACTCCAAGAGGGAGTATTTATGCTCGATAGTGGGTTCATGCCTCCATTGAATCTGGGACAGATGACAGAAAGTTCTAAGGTTGTGGATGTGCCGTTGCCACTAGGGATAAAACATCAATGCTTTGTCTAAGGATATTTGTGTTGATTACATTACGCACCATACTTAATGCAATTGTCTGTTGTTTGCAACTTAATACTGGAAGGGGTGCGGATGCTAACCCGAAGGTGGACTTTTTAGGCATAGATGCATGCTGGATAGCGGTCTATGTACTTTGTCGTAATGCCCTAAGTAAATCTCATAGTAGTCATCATGATATGTATATGCTTCTCTATTTGTCAATTGCCCAACTGTAATTTATTCACCCAATATGCTATTTCTTATTGGAGAGACACCACTAGTGAACTGTGGACCCCGGTCCATTCTTTTACATCTGAAATACAATCAACTGCAATCTCTGTTCTCTGTTGTTCTTCACAAGCAAACATCATTCTCCACACCATACGTTTAATCCTTGTTTATAGCAAGCCGATGAGATTGACAACCTCACTGTTCTGTTGGGGCAAAGTATTTTGATTGTGTTGTGCAGGTTCCACGTTGGCGCCGGAATCCCTGGTGTTGCGCCGCACTACACTCCTTCACCAACAACCTTCACGTGGCCTTCATCTCCTACTGGTTCGATAAACCTTGGTTTCTTACTGAGGGAAACTTGCTGCTGTACGCATCACACCTTCCACTTGGGGTTCCCAACGGGCATGTGCTTTACGCGTCATCAGCGTCCAACATAGCCGGGCGGCGTGGTTGTGCCCACAACGGCGTGCATGTTCGGCATTGGCATCAGCATGTACGTTCGGCAATGGCCTCGGCGGTATCTCTGGTGTGTCAGTGATCGACTAAGGTGACGGGATTGAGGGTGCATCCCGACGGTGACCTAGCAGTGGCGGCGAGCATAGCCATTCTGACCATGCCGATATCGGCATCGGCATCGTTTGGAGGCTGTTGTGCTCGAATCAAGGTGGGATTTGTTTCTTGTACGCCAAAATGAATTAGAAACAAGTTTCATGTTGAAGGTTAGGTAAAATATGAAAGTTTGTAACTAAATTATTTACTGGCACCATGGTGAGGTTCTTTTTGATAGAGCTATATGGTTCGGAAAAAGTTTTTGACACTTTTTAGATATTCCTTGTTGTTACACGTATGTCATCATGTATGGCAAATTTGGGGTCATTTGGAGATGTTCGAAAAAATCACTTTGCTTAAGCGCATGCCGTTTGGTCTCACTGAAACCAGCTTTTGTAACAAGTTAGATTTTTTCGACCTTCTCTAAATGACCTTAAATTTCATATAGATGATCTTCTATAGAAAGATAGGTATATTGTTTTGATTTTTCAGTTTTTTGAACTTTTATATACCTTTATAATACCCAATTGATTTTTAGGTCAAAACCTTGAAAGTTAACATAAGTAGATGGTGAACCCTTACAAACTTCAAATATAGAGATAGATAGATTGTTTCGTTTATCATTTTTGGCGTGAAAAGTAATGGCTACAAGAAATCGGTGATGGTTTATCATTTTTTGCGTGAAAAGTAATGGCTACAACAAACCGGTGATGGTTTATCATTTTTTGCGTGAAAATTAATGGCTACAACAAATAGGTGATGGTTTATCATTTTTGCGTGAAAAGTAATGGCTACAACAAATCGATGATGGTTTATCATTTTTTGCGTGAAAAGTAATGGCTACTCTCTCCATACCGGTTTATAAGCACATTTCGTGATTTGAGAAGAACTTTGACCATTAATTTGGTCAACAAAATATGAAATATATCACAAACATTATATCATTGGAAACTTCTTTTGCATATGAATCCAATGGTATAATTGTTTACGCATATAAATTATATTGGGTTGACCAAATTAATGATCAAAGTTTTTCTCGAAACACGTAATAGGCCTATAAACCGGTATGGAGGGAGTACAACAAATCGGTGATGGTTTATCATTTTTTGCGTGAAAAGTAATGGCTACAACAAATCGGTGATGGTTTATCATTGTTTGCGTGAAAAGTAATGGCTACAATAAATCGGTTATTGTTTATCATTTTTTGCGTGAAAAGCAATGCCTAAAAGAGTTTATAACTTTCAGAGCGTGAAAAATAATACAGAAATCCAAACTTGCTGAATCCGGTGGCAAACTGGGTATTTAGCATACATAGAGGGTGGAAGCTGGCCGCCGACAAGAGAGAGGGTGGTGGCCCCGATCAGAGAGAGAGAGAGGGGTTATCCTGCCCGTTAGATCATACGATCAACGTTGGCGGGCACGATCCGCGTGACAAGGGCTAGACCAATAAGGGCAAGATGGGTGTCCCCTGTGAGAATTTGGGAAGGGAGAGGGCAACACTGAGTAGTATCAAGAAACCAAGGGCACGTGAGTAGTAAACATATTAAGGGGTTCAAATATGAGATTTAAAAAATGGAAAATGCGTGTGTTTTGTACAATGAAACCCATCTTGGCCTAGATCAAACTATTTGCAATACAAATATACATGAGTGTGAAAATTGTGGCCTCATTCAGACAAAGTATGTTTTGGGGAAAGCTGTTTTGGGAAGGGCTTATTGTGGAAAGCCATGCACCTTCATAGCTACTAGGTGATTTGAGAAGTGGAAATTTATGGTAAAACCTGATTTATCTATGATTGTTATGGTTCCCAACGTGGCAGGTCACGTAAGAAGACTCCATGAGTAAGTGCCACTATGGTTTTATATTTTTTTGGAATTTTTTGCGCATGAAATGACTCAATTAGATAGCTTAATCCCATTTGTTGACACTCTGTAAACCAGCCACTTGAGGGTAAAACTGAGTATATTGCACTAGCCAGTATTAGTACTCGAGGGAAAAACTGAGTACAAATATTTTTCCAAAGGTAAGACTCGAGGGTAGAACTGAGTACACGTAACGGTGCAAATGTGCAGTACCACGGACGTGTGTCGCGGTGCGCAGCGGTTAGGCGGTGCGCGTGTTGAGACCAAACGTCTAGTTTTTTGGAACTGCCGAGACCAACCGCCGGCCACCTTGCCTGTACAGAGCCCCTCTCTCCCTCACGCACGCAACCACGCATCTCACGTCCCATCAACTTCTCCAAATCAAAGGAAAAAAACCTATGCGTGCTCCCCTGCCGGCGATGGAGAAGAAGATTGTGCCGGCGGCCGTCGCCCCCAAGCCCGTTGCCTCCGAGCCTGTCGCATCCGAGCCCGTCGCATCCGAGCCCGTCGCCTCCAAGGGCGGCACATCCAAGCGCGGCGCCTCCGTGAACTGGGCCTCTCTCATGGCTGACGGACCGCTTCACAAGATCGGCGACTGCTTACTGGCGAACGAGGAGTACGTGGACACCTACTTTGCTTTGATGAAAGTTTGTAGAAATTGGTGCTCAGGTTTACCTGAGATCGACGTGCACCTGCACGAATGGATCATGCTAGAACACGCCCTTCCACGCGCCACTGAGTTCACCTTCCTCCACCTCCGCACATCCCGCTACATCACCATCGATCTAACGGAAGTTCATGCAAGGTTCAAATTCCTCCAGATCTATGGAGTTAATCTTTTTTATTTTCAATCGTAAACATCTTAGTGCTAAATGTTATCTTCATCAATATATTTTAGATACTACTTCGTCAGCTTTTGTCGTGGCGTAATCGTGCTTGCCCAGAAGAACCAGCCGTACAAGATACGACCTTTGAACCCACTCACAAAGATAATGAACACTATGTTTGAGGCGCAGATGTCATCTGTTTTTCTGGAATTAGTCGCTGTAATGAAGTCCTCGACTATGGTCTTCGTTTCCACAAATTACCCGGCGGAAATTGCTTGGGTCGATGAGAGCACTCCAACTAAGAGTATAGATGAAGACTGGGGAGAAGGAAGATTTTCGATCGAGCACCATGATATGCGTTGCATTACCCCGTTCAATGGTGAATTGTATGCAATAGCTGTGGACAATTTTGAGTTCGGAAAATTAGTGTGCACCAACAATGTCCAGTGGAGCAGCGCGCGAGCACTGTCAAAATGGAGACACTATTTTCATTTCCAGAACTTGGAAATGACAGTTCTACCTTGTGAAGTCGGATGGTGATCTGCTGCTTGTATTGTTGGACAACATGCATTTGGAGGAAGGTCAACCATTGGTGTACCATGTGGACACTGAGAGTCACTCTCTCCATACCATCAGTAACATTGGCAGTTGCTGATCGCGGAGTTGATAAGGAGAATTTATGCACAACGTTGAGTGGAACCCCAAGAGGAAGGTATGATGAGCACAGCAGGAAGTTTTCCCTCAGTAAGAAACCAAGGTTTATCGACCAGTAGGAGAAAAACGTTCTCTCCCGAGGTGTTGCGAACCAACTCATGGCAGGGCGCACTGCCAGCGTCAGCAGCAACGTAGAGACCTGCACACAAACAACCAAGTACTTTGTCCCCAACTTTCAGCGAGGTTGTCAAGCTCACTGGTTTTGCTGAAAACAAAGGATTAAACGAACCGTGTGGAAGAAGAATTGTTTGCAGAGAACAGAACAAAAAAATGCTGTAGAAGATTGCAATTAAAAGAAGAAGGACCAGGGTCCACAGTTCACTAGAGGCGCCTCCCCAATAAAATAAATATGCTGGGTAAACAAATTACAGATGGGCAATTGACAAACAGAGATTCTACGCTAATGGTTGGTGCAGAATACATGTTATGAAAATATGCGGGCATTACAACAATATACATAGACCGTAATCCAATTGCATCTATGACTAATAATCCACCTTCAGGATTGCATCCGCGAAACCCTCCAGTATTAAGTTGCAAGCAACGGACTATCGCTTTTAGCAATGTGTGTAAAGTAAACGATGAAACTACCCTTGAATAGAACACCGTTTTTTTCTCCCTAGTAGAAACAACACATCTACAACCGTAGAGAACAAGGTCACTTCCCATGGTTAAATAGAGGCATGAACCCACTATCGAGCATAAATACTCCCTCTTGGAGTCGCTAGCATCTACTTGGTCAGAGCATCTAGTAGAAACGGAGAGCATGCAAGATCATAATAACATAATACATAATCTCAACCAAACCAATCTCTCTATAAATAGGATCCACATCAAACCAACATGTAGCAATTACAAATAGATGATCTTGATCATGTTAGGCACCACACAAGATCTATACATGAAGCACAACAAGGAGAGGACAACCATATCTAGCTACTGCTATGGACCCATGGTCCCTTGGAGGACTACTCACGCATCACCTCCGATGAAGACATGGCGACGTAGAAGCCTCCGGCGGTGATTTCCTTCTCCGGCAGGGTGCCGGGATGGACTGCAGAACCCTCCCAAACTAGGGTTTCGGCTAACAGCGGCGTCGGAACTTTTCGTGGATGGAGACTCTGGTCTCTGGGGTTTTCTCGATACGAGGAATAAATAGGCGAAAGGGCGGAGCAAACAAGGCGACGTGTCGCCAGTACATGGGCCAGGCGCGGCCAAGGGTGGGGCCGCGCCTGCCCTATGTACTGCCTTGTGGCAGCTCTCCTGCGTGTGTCCTTATGGCTCCGTCTTCGTCCCGGAAAAATAAGACTCTGGGCTTTTTTTCCGTTAAATTCCGAGAAACTTTCATGTACAACTTTTTTGAAACACAAAAACAGCAGAAAACAGGAACTGACACTGCGACACTGCGTTAATAGGTTAGTCCCAGAAAATACTGAAAAGTGTGGAAAAGTGCACATAAAACATATAAGAATTGTAACAAAACAATCATGGAGCATCAAAAATTATAGATACGTTTGGGACGTATTAGCAGTCGTGCCTTCTTCGTCCATTATATCCGATGTATCTCCGTCGACACCAGAGTGCACCCGACACTTCGACCTGGCCGCATCTACTACGCGGAATTGGGTTATATCAGAGTACTTTGATGATATAAAGGCTTAGAATGAGTGACCACTACGTGTGGATAGATTAGGAAACTACGGTATGAGAAATGAACAAAGGCCATATTGTTTGGAGGATGTATTGGCTGCACACTGCAGACGGAAGGAGTTCAATGAATATTTCCTTCAGATCATGGAATGGAGCGACGAAGAAATATATGTTGAATGAAGAACAGATTCATTCATCCTGGGGTATCCTAGTCTTCATGTTGGCCATACATTGCGTCTTGTATTATTTTCAGCTTTGTTTGTCGTGAACATTAACATCGTTATTGGCTGCATTTGGCTGCTGTATGCAGTTTATGTATTATACTTAGTTTTCGTGATTTATTATGCTGCTGTGAATTTATCCTATACTGGCTTCTAGATTTGCTACTAGATTTGTTACCATATTGGGCAAAAAACGAGGGGCAAAAGGCACAAGTAATTAAAGAAAGACAGAAATGGAAGCTTCTCTAGATTTGATAATATTTTGGTGAAAAAAGACAGAGAGAAAGAGGAAAAAAAGATGCTCTTAAAAAGGGATGCCAATTTGGGCCGAGAGTGACAAAACCCAGCTCCTGCTCACGTACAACCAAACGTGGTCTCGTCATGTCCCACGCGGTCTCTTTCTACCAGCCCCACGCGACGCGGCCCCATACATCGGCATGGAACGGTCAACTAAACAGGAATCCTCCCGTTCGAGCTCCTTCTGCGGGTTTCAGACAAGGGCTTGGGGAAAAAACTGAGGAAAAACTAAGGAGCTGAGGAAAACTGAGTACAACTAAGGACCCGAGGGCATGAAAATAGAAATCCCAAAAAACAATATAGACCAGAGAGCTAATCATACATAAATAAAGAATACTAGCTAACGAGCTCTGAACATAATTCGAGTGAAAGAACAAGAGCTAAACGTAGTACTAGAAAACTAGAACACTTGGAGAACAATAACAGCGAAAACTAGAGTGTTCTATGCAATTAAAACGGAGTGTGTCATTATCCAAAACAAATATGCTGGGATCCAACAATATGCTACAACAAACAAAACAAAACAAAAAAATAAAGACGCTCCAAGAACAACACATAATGTATTTTTTTCGAAAAGGGGGAAAAATCGCCCCAGCTTCTGCATCCAAAGGATGCACACGGCTTTTTATTAGATTATTCGCAAACCTTACAAGAAGCAATACAAAAAATCAACCTCGAAGCCAACTCACTAGACCTACAGTGGGATGAAGAGGGTGACAATACACCAACTGACATCATCCAAAAACCAAATGCCTTCCCAAACCGCCCAATAGCAGGTGAGAAGCACATCCAGTCAAGCAGACTCTCCGCACACACCAACGCATACGCCATAGAAGTTGCTACCGCCATCTTCCTCGACTCCATCTTCAAGAGAGATCATCGCATTAACCTTGCAAGACATGCCGTTGATGCCACCATGATGCCAGACGGCTCCACCATCCTGCACGCATACATCATACCGCATCTGTTGTCGATACCCTGCAGCACCATGCCACCGCGCCTCCACGCCAACAATGTGGTAGATGAATACCACTCCACCGACATCCGCCAACATCCAGCAGCTGCTCCAAAAACGTTGCCCCAGGAGGTAGAATGACGCAGGGCGCGCCGCCATCGTCCGATCCGGGAGACCCAGATCTAGGGTTTCCCCCGGAGCAGCGCGAGAGTGTAGATGTAGGTTGCGACAACGATGCCTTCAAGAAGGTTACGACGTGTAGCGCCGCCATCGCCCGCCAAGACCGGAGTCGGAGCACGGTTTTCACCGGCAGCCGCGCATCCCCACCTCGTCGAGCATAGTGCCAAGGCAAGCAAGATGGCGTTGAGCCACCACCGCCGTTCCTCAGATGCTTCGCAGAGGACCAGCCCACAGCGATCCGCCGCCGGCCCCCCACGCAGCCGCCGTCGAGCCACCTTCCTCGCAGAAGTCGGCCAATCAGCCACCACCGCCCTTGACGCCACCTGCCCGCGCCGCCCGGAGACGCGCGCCACCACCGTCGTCCGTCGCATCGCCGCAGCAGGCCATGCCCGCGCCGGCGCGCCGTGGCCCCCGACGGAACGCCACACCCTGTCCCGGAGAAGACTGCCCGCGCCCCTCCATCCGAGCCAGAGGACGAGAGGGCCTCGCCGCCGCCGACGCCAACCGGGCTTTGCCCGACCGCGCCCTCAGGCAGCAGCGAGGGAGGAAGGGGAGGGAGGAGGGGAGCCGGGTGGCAGCGCGATCTAGGGTTCCCCTGGTCGCCGCGCGGGGGCGACGCAGGGAACGGTTCGCTGATTTGTTGTTACAACACATAATGTATGAAACAATAAAAATATAACGCACAGAAAGATGACATGTTGCTTTGTTGATGAAGAGGCGATGCCTTGGGCATCCCCAAGCTTTGACGCTTGTACCTCTTGGATATTTCTTTGGGTGACATGGGCAACCCCAAGCTTGAGCTTTTATCCATTCTTCATCACATTACATCATTCTTCTCTCCCTACACATGAAAACTTCCTTCATACAAAAGTTCACACAATTCTTATTAGCAGCATTAGTACAATCAAAATAACAAATTCAGTTGGGTTCAGTTCTAACATATATCAAAAATCTATTAAAGCATTAGCTACTGTAGCACCCTCTTAAAAAATCTCTTTGCTCAAAATAACTCAAAAAGAAAGAGATTAATAGGCAAATGCAAATAGTGACAGAAATCTGTCAAAACAGAACAGCTGGTAAATATCGATTTTTCGAAAATCTTCTGTTACTCGTATTGAAATGTGTTCAACTAACGAAAGTTAGATAATAACCTGGGGCATATGCACAACAATTGGCGGCTCAAAATTCCGCTCTGTTTGTGAATACGGATTTTTGTGATGACAGCACGAAATCTGTTTTCAGGATAGCAACTTCCTCAAATCTTACTTTCTTCCTATTAGAGGTTATTCTTGGCACAAAAATGGAAAAAAAATGATAAGGAGAGGTTATTACAGAGGTAATAACTTCCAAGACTCAATAAAAGAAAAATTATAGAAATAAAACATGGGTTATTTCCCAAGAGTGCTTTTCTTTAACGCCATTCAGCTAGGCGCAGAAAAAGAGCTAGCATCAAGTATTATCAAGTGAAGAAGCATCAAGATCAGAAATGATGGGAGCCTTACATCAAGATCATAAATGAAAAGATCATAAATAATGAGAAGTACCTGGTGGGGAGGTGAAAGTCGTGATGCCCTTCCCCACATCTATCGTTGCTCCGAGAAGTTTTAGCAGAGATCCTCCAAGCGCGATTTGTCTCTTTCCTACACATTCAATGACAAGATAATCAGTAGATACCATCCTTCATAGAATCCTTGTATGCACTCCTTCAGCAACTCCAATGGTTAGTATAACAACATTATTTGTAAGAGGTATTTCTTCTCCACCCTCAGAAAGTCCCCAAACATTTAAAGACTCGTAAATATCTTTAGGCATAAGACAAAACTTAGACATAATATCACAACGAGAATAAAAGATTTCACCACCTATATCAATCTTTACTGAAGGGAGCCAACTTGAGGGTTTAGAATTTATTGGAACATGATCATACTTTTCCCGAAGCATACTATAACATTCTTTCAAGCAAGTTGTATTTGTCTCAAGAATATTTAATCTAGCATAAATGCTCACAATGGATGAATCAAAATTACTTGGTGAGCTATATGTTGCAATCAAAAAAATTATGGCATTAAAAGCTTGATCTCCATCACAATGAAGGAAATCTCCTCCCACTACAGTGTCCAAAGCATATCTATAACGACGAACAAGACCAAAATAAAAGCTACTAAGAAGCAGGCCTAAAGTCATAAGAATTATTAATTCTAGACCAAGTTTCCTTAAAACTCTCCTCACTCCCTTGTTTGAAAGTGAAGATCATTTCCTCGTTCGACATAGTAACAAGATTAGGCATAGAAGCAACTTAAAATAGGAACTAATTTTTGTGTGTTTTTGATATAATGAAGCAAACAAGATAAAATTAAATAAACTAAGCAAAACTATAATAAAGTAAAGAGATTGGAGATGAGAGACTCCCCTTGCAGAAATCCTCTTTTTCCCTGGTAACGGTGCCAGAAAACCTTGATGGTGTGAAGTTGCCATGGGAGTTGGCAATATCTGTGGTGTAGCTTTTCTTCAGTTCCCCCGCAACGGCGCCAGAAAACAATCTTTATGGTGCTTATCGTAACGCAGACTTCACACTGTTGGGGAACCCCAAGAGGAAGGTATGATGAGCATAGCAGCAAGTTTTCCCTCAGTGAGAAATCAATGTTTAATCGACCAGTAGGAGAAAGACGTGACTTCTGAAGGTGTTGCTAGCAGACTACTAGCAGGGCGCACTACCGGCGTCAGCAACAACGTGGAACCTGCACACAACACAACCAAAGTACTTTACCCCAACTTACAATGAGGTTGTAGTGAGGTTGTCAATCTCACCGGTTTTGCTGAACACAAAGGATTAGACGTATCGAGTGGAAAGAGATGTTTGCAGTAATTAAAGAGAACAGTGCTTGCGGAAAGTAAACAAAACAAGATTGTAGTAGATGAATTTATCAGTGTAAAGGAAAGGACCAGGGTCCACAGTTCACTAGAGGTGTCTCTCCATAAAGATAAATAACATGCTGAGTGAACAAATTACAGCTGGACAATTGACAGAATACCGACCATACATGACAAGATGATTACTATGAGATTCGTTTGGGCATTACAACATAATATATAGACCGTAATCCAACTGTGTCTATGACTAATAATCCACCTTCCGGTTATCGTCTGAACCCCTTCCAGTATTAAGTTGCAAGCAACATATTATCGCATTAATTAATGTGTGTAAAGTAAACAATAGAATTACCCTCTGATAAAACATTGTTGTTTTCTCCTTAGTAGCAACAACAAATCCACAATCTTAGAAGTTGTTGTCACTCTTCCATAAAACTAGATGCATGAACCTACTATCGAGCATAAATACTCCCTCTTGGAGTCACAAGCATCTACTTGGCCAAAGTATCTTCTTGCAACGGAGAGCATGCAAGATCACAATAACATATGACAAGAATATATAATCGATCTCAACATAGTATTCACTTTTAATCGGATCCCAGCAAACATAACATATAGCATTACATAAGGATGATCTTGATCTTGTTAAGCAGCTCACAAGATCTATACATGAGGCACTAATTGGAGAAGATAACCATCTACCTACTGTTATGGACTTATAGTCCAGGGATGAACTACTCACACATCACTTCGGAGGCGGGCATGGAAATGTAGATGCCTCCGGCGATGATTTCCCCCCTCCAGCAGGCTGCGGGAAGAAGTTCAGAACCCTTCCGAGCTAGGGTCTGCGATGGCGGCCGCGACGGAACTTTTCGTGGATGGAGGCTCGGGTGTTTTCCCGAGATCGTGAATAAATAGGCGGAAGAGCGAGATCGGTGGAGGCCAGGGGGCCCACACCACCCCTTAGCGCGGGCCTGGACCAGGCCGCGCCAAGGCATGGCGTGGCCGCTCTCTGGCTCCTCTTCGACCCCCTCTGGACTCTATCTTCGTTACGGGAAAATATTGATTTCAGCTTTTGTTTCGTTTAATTCCAAGAATATTTCCTGTACAACTTTTCTAAAATACAAAACAGCAAAAAACAGAGAACTGGCACTGTGACATCTAGTTAATAGGTTAGTGCCGGAAAATGTATAAAAGTGCAACGAAGTATGAGCAAAACATATATAAATTGATGTAAAACAAGCATGGAGCATCAAAAATTATAGATACGTTTGCGACGTATCAATGTTTCGTTTTGTTAAAGATAAAATCATTGCGTATGTGCCAAATTTCCCAGAGAAAAGCACAAAATGCCAACTCTAATTTGGCTTTTTTATTTTTTGTTAAAACCATGCAGCCAATTTCCAAATAGACTGGACACATTTTTTGGCGAAGAGATGCCGAAGGACATACGAATGATCCTGCAAATGATTTTCGCTAGTGGGCAGTCAAAAAAAATATGTTGTCTTGTTTCTTCGTTATCACAAAAACACATTTAAATTTTCCTTGTCAATTCCTTTTCAACGGGTTATGTTTTTTCCAAATAACTTTCTTATCTAAGAACCATATAAAAATATTTATTTTTAGTGGAACTTTGAGTTTCCAAATATATTTACGAGGATATCTAGTTTGTCCGCTAAGAAGTTCAAGATACACCCGAAGATGTTAAATTCCAATAAATGAACATATCATTGTTAGGCACAAGAGTTATATCCATTAAGCGCCGGACCAAATGGATCCATCTATTCCATTTATCCGGGTTAGAGTTCTTCTAAAGGTTATATTTAGAGGAAATCTCGATAGGACATTTGCCATCGTAACATCTTTATGTTGGACTATATTATAGAGGGATGGGTATTGTTGAGCTAAAATCTTATTCCCTAACCAACAATCCTGAGTATCTAGGCCGTTACAATCTTAAATGAACCTCTAGATAAAAAAAGTCATCTTTGACTCTCATAAGTCCTTTCCAAAATGGCGAGTCACTAGGTTTTACCTTAACTTGAGAGAGGGTATGAGAGTGCAAGTATTTATTCTGTAATAATTCTTGCCACACTCCATTCTCGTTTAAGAGCTTATACATCCACTTAATGAGTAAGCACTTATTTTTAATTTCTAATACCTCGATTCCAAGTCCTCCCTGGTCCTTTGGTTGGCATATTGTGTTTCACTTAGTCAGTCTATACTTTCTTTTGTGGCGATCACTCCGCCAAAAAAATCTTGATCTAAAGAAATCCAATCTCTTACATACCCCTTTAGGTATTTCAAGACAATAGAGCATGAACATAGGCAAACTAGTAAGAACTGAATTAATAAGTACTAGACAATCCTCATATGATAGTAGATTTCCTATCCAGCTAATCATTTTTTCTCGAACCGGTCCTCTACCGGTTTTCATTCTCTTTTTTTAATCCTTCTAAAATGAATTGTGATGCCCAAGTACCTAAAAGGAAGCGTCCCGATTTCACAACCGAATAGATCCCTATATTGGTGTTGCACCTCTTTGGTCGTACCAAAATAGAAAATCTCACTCTTATGGAAGTTAATTTTTAAACCCCAAATCTGCTCAAATATGCATAAGTTTAATTATATATTAAGAGCTTTTTGTATGTCATGTTCCATGAAAATAATTGTATCATCCACGTATTCTAAAATGGAAACCCCACCATCTACTAAATGAGGAATGAGTCCATTCACCTGACCATCTTCTTTAGCCCTTGCCATTAATATAGCAAGAATATAAGCTACAATGTTAAGCAAGATAGGTAAGAGTGGGACTCCCTGACAAAGACCCTTTCGAGTTTGGAAATAATGTCATATATCGTCATTAACCTTAATACCCACACTACCTCTATTTATGAACGCATTTATCCAGTTGCACCATTTAGGATCAAAGCCCTTCATACCTAAAGCTTGCTAAAGAAAGCGCCATCTAATCTTGTCATATGCTTTCTCAAAGTCTATTTTCAGAAGAACCCCATCTAGTTTATTTATATCATACGATTACCGCCTCAAGAAGCCGAAGTACCAAAAGGAGCTCAACACTATGTGTGATACATCCATGAATGGCATCAACCACATACGCAAAGACTTACGCAGGAGCAAATGTCGCATCACCTTTTTACAAGAAACAAACAGGCTACTGCGGGCAGCCATCATCCACGCCACCGCTCCTCCAACGAACTCACCAAACCATGGCACCAAATAATCCCGAGGGGTTTCCCATCCGTCCTGGCTTGATTTCATTCTTGGGTATATCTTTAAGAGTGATGACCTCGTAATGTTTACAAGTTTTAATATATATATATTAATTTTCCTGTAAATGATGCATCTGAAGTGCATCTACGTTCTCTATAGTTTATTGTTCCATATTGCATCATAATATATTCATATAAGGTGTTATAATCATGTATTAGAATGATTTTTAGTATTTTCTTATAAGATTTATTTTATTTGTATTATAATCCTGTAGGGCAGAAAAACTATGTTTTCGTATTTTTAACTTCCACGGATCTTTGCGAACTCAAAATGACCTAGGATTTTTTTCAAACAAGTTTTTTTAGAAAATGACGGGTTGGAGCCCCAGGACCTCACCTAGGGCCGGAGTTGGGCCAAGATGGAGACCACCATGTGGCTTGATACCCTGGCCACGTGAGTGAGGTCCCACCTAGTCCTCGTGGCTCCGTTGTCGTCCATCTTCGTGTTGATCTTTTGTCTTGAACTAAAATCTTCTATAAAAGGGGCCCCAATCGCGATCTCGAAGCACAGTGAACCACGAAACATAAACATGAAACAGAGGATCTACCAACGAAGATTGCAGTAAGAAACGCCGCTAGAGCACCACCGGCTCACTTCTCCAAACTCTCCAACAACATCTCCATCGCCTCCATGATGAAGATGGAGTAGTCCACCCTGGACCATGGGTTTGTGGCAGTTGCTTGACCTCTCTCTCATGTTCTTCAATGATTCTAGAGTCAAATGAGCCCCCTCATGATTGTGACCATCTATATGTAACCCATGTGGTGGATCCTTGGTTTTTATTGAGATTATAATTTTCAGTTTAGGTTTGATGTATGAGTAGATATACATTATGTACCCGTTCTTGAATAAAATCCTGATCCAACTAGTATGATATGGCATTTGAGGGGGAATGTGTGCATTAGTTGGAGTAACATGGTATTCTAAAAACTTTGCATGTATTTTTCCAAAAATTTATTTCCTTCGTCTCCTTCATGAAAAAGATAGAAAGGTTTTATTTGCTAAAAGCATAATCAATTCCGACATTTTTTATTCAATTTAGGTGAGATTCTGAAATAAATCATTAAACAAAGTACTTGAAAGAGTAGATACATTTGAGATGTACCACTTGTGAGTGATCACTCTTTCTTAGAGGTTAGGTCGGAAATGCAACTAACTATTGCCTTTCTTTCCATTAGCAATGGCATGAAAGTATGCAATGTTTGCATCTCCTTTAAGGAGCTAGTTGATTCTAGATCCCTAGCACTACTATTATTTGTTTCCTCCACTTAGAAGATATGAACCATTTGATCTTCAAGATAGTAACAAAATAACCACCCCTCGTCTGAGAGGCCTTTCGTGTCTGCAATCGTATCAAGCTCTTGGATTTTGGACATGATTACTCCCTTTTTCAGTTTAAGATCTCCACCCTGGTTAGGTCCCCAACCCTTGAGAAAATGGCGTAGGCTCGAGTCTTGAGATTGCCAAAGATCATTTGGATCATGACACGCTGTTGACAACTTTAGGATGTCTAACCAAGCAGAGGAAACCAAATGGAAAGCCATCCCGTTTCAGAAAATAAACAATTTGATCTCGGGCAACCCTCTTCTGGTTACCTTACTGTCTTCCTTGATTTAGTGGTGTTGTGGCCACAATATTTTGAAAGGAAGTCAACTCACTCATTATCCTGGTGATGAGATCAAACTGGTTAGAACGAAATAGCCATGTGATCGATAGGTTTGCAACGATGGAGCGAGGTATGTAGGAAGCTCAACGCGGAGTTCGAGCAATGGATGGTTGCAAAAGGTGCTGAGGGACCAAGGACATGCAAGAGGAATATGATACACTTGTGTAGCCGTCTTTCGTTTTTTTTTCTTTTTTTGGTTTTGCGGAGTGAGACAATATCGAATGTGATTTGATCTCAAAATTTCTATTGCTAAAATATAAGTATCTTAATATAAAAGACATGCAACTTTCTTGTGTGTTCTAAATACTCCCTCCGGTCGTAATAAATTGACGCGAGTCGTGCACACCGTATGGTCTACCTACATAGTTTGTCACATCGATTAAAGTCAACCGGAGGGAGTACTACCTCCCTTCTAGTTTGTAAAGCTTCGAGTATCATCAATTGGACCAATAGAAATAAATTAAAAGTACATCACTAAATTTGTACATGAAAGAAAACTTTAATTTTAACTATTAATGAAACATCACTGTATATTTATTAGGGACCGAGGGCATGCAAGGGGAATAACGTACATATTTGTAGCTCTCCTTCGTGTGTTTTGGTTATGCGGAGTGGAACAAGATCGAATGTGACTTTATCCTCAAATTTCTCTTGCTAATAAATCGTTTCAATCTTAATATAGAAGACACATAATTTCCTTGTGTGTTCTTGAAAAGACTCAATAGTGCTACCTCCCTTCTGGTTTATAAATCTCCGAGTATCATCGGTTGCGACCAATAAAATACAATTTAAGATGTATATTAGTGAATTCATATTTAAAATAAACATTAATTATATACTTCTAATAAAATACTGTATTATTTATTAGTCGAATCGATGATCCGGGACTATGCAGTCTTGCTTCCCACGACCGCTACTACAGCTGCTCCACCGTAGCAGTGGTACAAACCAAACGCCTGAACCCCTCACATGTACAAGTAGATCAAAGCGTGAGGTGATGGCGACAAGAGGAAATACAGTAAGGTCTAAGAGCATCTTGAATGGACGAGGCATTTTAGATGTCTAAATTATCCGCAGGGGTTCGTTTACGTTGCCTGGCGGACGCAAAAATAACCGCGATGCGCGAATTGTCCGTTTGCGTTGGGGACCACCCAACGGTCCGGCGCATTTTGGACATCCCACTATTTTATTTCCCTACTTCTTCTTTTCATTTTTATTGAAGAACTCCCCAATTTGTACATCGGTTGCAAGTTGTCCTTAACGAATCTTTGAATGAGCAAGTTCAAACGCGAAAACAAGTAGTACTGATTACTCGAATCGAACAAGTTCAAACATATTTAACATACAAACTAGAGAACAAATTTATAAACAAAGAAACTATAAGCTAATCTTGGCCTTGTTGTTAGAAGGCCCTGCCTCATCGTTCTCACGGACGCGCCTCTTGCTTATCACCTCCTCCTCGGAAGAGAAACTGTCGGACGACGCGTCCGTGGAGGAGTTCCAGTCGGACGAAGTGGCGTCTTCGTCGTCGTCGTCGGTGAACGGACGACGACGCGCCGCCTGCGCCCTTGCCCTTGCCCTTGCCCGGGCTCTTGCCTCCTTCCTTGTCGCCGCCTTCTCGTCCGCCGCCTCCAGCTGTGCGAACTTTGCGTCGGAGTCCTCCTCCTCCTCCTCCTCGCCGTCGCTGCCAACGTCGCCTCCGTCCTCCTCCTCTTTCTCCTCATGGCCGTCGCTGCCAACGACGCCTCCGTCCTCCTCGATCTCCCTCGGCGTGGAGCCAGGGTCGCTGGACGTCGCAGGCGTTTCCCACCAATGCCGCCATCCCGGCGGCTTGCCCTCGCTCTCCGAGTCCGACGGCAAGGACGAGTTGCTCATGGCGCCTGGCTAGCCGGTGTTGGAGAAGAAGAAGATTGGCAGGCGGTTCGACATGAATTACAGCAGGCGCAGGGGTTATATTCTGCGGGGATTAATGGTGGCGCGTATAACGAAGAGGCATGTGGTTGCTCTTCCGCGGCGGTTCGGCGCTCCATTCCGGCGGTTGGCGGGTTGATCGACACGGTTGCCACTCCGGCGGTTGACATCAGCGCGCTTGCTGTGCTTTAATTCGAGGCCGATTGAGCCAGGGTCGCTGTCAGGCGAGCCCGTGGGGGAAGCGAGCGGACGCTAGGCGTGACCGCGCAGCGTCCGCGGAAACGCAAAGTGTGCCGCGTTTGCGTCGTTGCAGACGTCCCGGACACGATGCGTCGCCCCGCTAAAGCAAGATGCAGACGCATTTCCGGTCCACGCGAGCACGCAAACGATCGTACAGCGTCCGTTTGGGTTCGCTCCGTTAGAGATGGTCTAACACAAACGTGGCCAGTGACCGGGCCCTGAGGAGGAAGCTAACTTGCTCTGGTACCCTTGATTGCTTCTTTGCCCCGAGGTCAATGCATGGCTCTTGCTGATACGTTGGCATCACACACAGTCAGAGCAGTAGAGGCCCCCAGCGTCCGCGTGACTGACGATTCGTGTGTGCATAGTGGCCAGCAGCTGGATACTCGGCACATCACGTCACATCTCATCCTAGCTAGAGAAAGGTCCAATCTTGCGATGTGGAAAAGCAGACCCTAGAAAGCACGCACCTTAGGAGTGATCAGGCCAGGTAGCGGTGTTCGTAATCGACGTGTCACAAGTCGTTCTCAGCTTGACTGAGAAAATAAGAACATTGATCGGCCAGGTTTTGGCTGGTGTTTGCAGCATGAAATTTGATATTCACCTGAATGATGAGTTAATAGGTTAGTGATGATCAAATAGTTGTTTCAGATTGGATCCTTGGAGACATGAATTGGTACGTACCTACCAGTACTAGCTTCATACAGTGGGTGGTGTTTATACAACTTGACAACGCTTGCCACTGAAGACACTCGGCGTCCTTTCCGTCATTCACGTGGAAAGAGAGATGAGGAGTGGGAGGGGTCCCTGTCATGAAAGGTGCAACTCTCACCAATACTAGCTTGCTAGCTAGTGCCGACCCTGCTTAATTCTCACTAATTTCTAAGCTGATGATTTGTTCTAAGCAGAAACACAACTGTCACGGACTTTTTTCTGCTGAGCTCGTTCTGGAGATCGAAAAACTAACAACTCAGGGGCCACTCCTTTTTGTCATTTTGCCAGGACCAAAGGTGAACTCCAATTACCGCCGTCTTGACGATTTATAAAGTACAACTTTTGAAAAATGTACTGCCCATATATGTACAAATATTTAACTTGAAATTGAGAATCATACTGTGTACTTATCTTGAAAATCATGGCAATTGCTCTGTAAATTAATGATATACGATGCCATAAATCTTTGGACACAATTATATCCAAAAGACGTTGTCTAGCGAAAGTACTTATTAGAATATGTACATGGTATGAAATAAACACTTAAACAACCCCAATGAAGCCAACAAATATGTCTACTGTCACTATTGTGGGACCGATGAGGTTAATCTGAGCTATTACATAGTATTGGAGAGTAGTTGGTGTTATCTTGTGCATCAAACTAAGTAGAGATGACAATGGTAGAATTACACACGTACAATGCCATGTCGTGGCATAAACAAGTTGAGCTGTTTTGGCTATTACGATTGCAACCTTAGCAACATTTCCTAATCCTAGTGTGAGGATCCATAGAGATCAACCGAGACACTCTCACATCATCAGGTTACTTATGTACTAGATGAAAATGCGCGCTTCACTGCGCTATCTGCAAGGCGTTCCACCGGCGAGGTGCCGGTACGTCTCTATAGAAGAAGAGATGTGATTTTGAGAAAATAATGTGGAATCTCGCTATGAGTGTAATAGGGAAAAAGTATAGGGAATAAGATTTTAGAACTTTACTGAAAGAATAGGCAAACCATACCCCTAATATTGAACCAAAATCATGAACTCTTAGATGGATGGCTAGATTTTGGTAATATTTATTTGACATTACAAAAACCTAGCCAAACCGCCGACCAACAATATTTGTAACAAAACTACAAGCCACCATATGAGCTCCGAAGTTTGATGCATTTTCATGTTTGAAGACTACTTCTGCAAAGCCCTCCTATCAGGACTTGATTTCATCATTATTCATGCTATAACTTCCTCCATATATCCTCTTCAAATTGTTCACCACGTGGAGATAGTCTGAAGCCAGAACAAAGCGTTGGAGCTGTAAGTATTCTGCGAGTGCCATTGCTTCCCTAAAATCCATGATCTCCAATGTAGCGGGATCAGAGATGCCCTTGACCACCATAGTCAAGGCTCTAAGGAGCTTTTCATCTGGATCCCTACATATCGCGCCCACAGGCCCGACGATTGCAATCTTAGAGACAACCGTGTCCATGTTGATCTTCATCAATCCATGCCTTGGGGCCATCCACTTTGGATGGATAAGTTTTTCTCCGTTCTCATTATATTTCACGACCAGTAGATGGTATAGGGAGATACCTAAGAAAACTTTCAACAAGCAAGTGTGTTCGGAGACTAATACTCACCGTTCTGAGTACCAGATGGCCCACACTGTCAGTGCCATCTTCACAAAAACCTACTCGAAGAGTGACTCCAGTGTAAGGAACAACCATTGCTTAGTGACGAATTTTTCGACGCACTCATGTGCTCGACCAACTCTTCCTCCGCAAGCGCCCAAACCTAACAAGAAATCGTGCAGTTTATTAAAGAATTCATCCAAGAGTCATGCTCGCTACAGATCTAGCAAGAGCTTGTATTTGCCATATTACAATGACAACGAACATCACCAGTTGTGAGAGATTGGTCCGCCAACTGCCATAAAAAATTCTCAGTTGTTATGGGATTTGTACTCGCCATAGCCTTAGCCAAACCATCTCATCCTTCGCTACATTAGACCCTTTCGATAGGTCGTCTAACCATGCCTCCCCTTGCCTCTGTGTTAGAACTAGTAGGCGGCAGACAAACCACACCGTCAAGCTCCCCTTCTTTCCATGATGCTATCGGACCATGAGTCGTTGAACCTCTTCAAACTCAACCCTATCGATAAAATCATTTCACAGTCCATCGGTAGAAAGTACTTCTCTAGCTTTGCAATATTCCATGTCGATAGTGTTGTGATTGAATGATGAGACCAATACTAAGGGTGCCTTCAAGCTTGCCAAAGATCGTAACATAAAATCGCGGGGTAGCTTTGTCAACACCCGGATTTTTAAGTCCAGATGCCTATTATGTCATACATCGCAATTCCAGGAATATTGTTTTTGCGAGACATAATAGATTGATATCACAGAACATCATTCATTACAACTTATAATTGTCTTACATCAAAGGATCACATGATCCAGTCTTAATACAACATAGTGGATCTAAGGATCCAATACAAAACACACATCAGAAGTAGCGTAGTAGCGGTCATTCTGTTCCACGGGCAACTGTTGACGTCAGGAGTAGTCCTAGTTATCATAGACGTTCTGCTATCCATCTTCATGGTACTGGTTCTCCTCTTCATAGTCTGGCCATTTGAATAGCCAGGGACAAAGCCATGAGTACTTTAAAGTACTCGCAAACTAATACTAATGTAAGCACTATCAACTATAGTAAGGGGGTTCTAAGTTCTAGGTTTATTTGCATAAAGCCAGTTTTATTTCATAAGCACTTAGTAGTAAAAGACTCTTTATTTGCCTAACTAACTTAAGTGGGAACATTAGTGTCATTCCCACAACTCTGTTGTGATTCAAGTCAAAGTCACCTTTCAAGTTCAATTCACAAGTCACCCTTCACATGTCACCTTTTTGGAAAAGTTCTGATGACGGAACAGTATGGCCTTTCCAACTGTCCATGACCGCGGACGCTGCTATTCGAATAGGTTTACACTCTGCAGAGGTTGCACACTTGTGCCACAACATTTGATTACATCCGTCGAGGATAACCCCGAATAATCATAACTCGAGTATGCGGATCATCAACCATTAACCTTTCACTTACATACCCTAGTATAGGCACCTCTCCCCATGAGCTTCGCCTCCCAGTGATAGCAAACCGCCAACCTGGGAACTGCACAGGGCTTGGGTAGGACATTCACCTCATTTCACGTCATTTCACTTTCAACGGAGGCAGCCTCGGCATAACCTCTATGACGCTTGTTCAGAGGGAACCCATACTAAGACACATAAATTTCCAGCTAAAGCCTTACCCATAATCAGGTATTGTGGGGATACTCAAGAATTGGAATGGTATCGCATCCGAACCCAATCATCAGTTTTTATCAAAATCACCATGTCATTCAAGTCACCTTCACCTTCAAAATCTTTCAATAGAATGACTCATCATTCCAAGGTTTTCAAAGTCAAGAATTTCACAAGTTCCCATCTAGAGTAGTCAATTTTAGTTTTAGCACTAGCAACTAGTCATGAGGGGTGCTAACTAGCTTGTAGCTCTCTAGGCTAACTTTGATGTTCTTGTACTACTCCATATCTAGACTCAAGTTAACTATAAAAGTAAACCTTACTAATCAAAGTAAAAGCTTTGTAAGATAAAAACTGGGACTTGGAAAGTAAAACACAAATAGTATGGTAGTGGTGCCTTGCTCAAGTAGAGCCTGCACTTGGGTAACTTGCAAGAGTATAGCTTGCCTTGATTGGTACAGTTATCAAAGCTTTCTTCTTCTTCCTGGTAGAATACCTCCTCCTCCTGGTAGTCCTCGGTACTAGCGTCTATAAACGGATACGAGGTATACAATCACCACACAAAGCTTAAGTACTAGACTTAACACACAAATGGATCACACAAGCTATCCTATCATCACACATTACTAACAAGGGGGTTGTTTTTTTTTTTTTTTGGAGAAAACTTGTAAGAAGAATAACTTCCTCTTAGTGAAATATGGATTAGGGTTTCTATTTATTTCTTTTGGAGAAATAATTTCCTCTCATTTAATCTTGTTAAGATTTAATCTCCTCAAATAATAAGGTATGAACACATGTTGACCAAGGTCAACACTTCATATTTATCATTTGGGAAAATGATTTAAATGAGGTATTACACCTCATGCAATTTAAATCCTACTTTGATTTAATATCCTCAAGTAAGCAAGTATGAGACCATGCAACTAAGGTCATCACCTTACTTGGGGAGATGATTTAAATGACATGCTACATCTCGTAGATTTAAAATTAAAAAATGGAAATGATTTAAATGAGCTAGAAATGACTACATAGCCATTATTTGAATCTAGCTCATGATCATATGAAGCAACCATGTCATATTTTTACATAATCAATTATACAATATGAAATGTGATTTATGAGAGTTGGAATCAACCCAAAATCACTTATGGTTGATTTTTAATAATTGGTTGAATTTGAAAAAGGCTCTGCCTTGTTATTTTTACTACAGGAGTTCTACAATGAATCTAAAGTTGAAACCAGTGTAGTTAGTTAGAGAATTTATCAAGCTTTCCAAAGCTATAAAGTTCACCAAATTTGGCTCAGTAGATTTGAAGTTATTAAATTCTGAAATTGGCACCACTAAAGAATTTGTGTTAAAATTAAATTCAACGAATTCAAATTCGTGGGCTTCGCGGGAAAACCTACTGGGCCGGCTGTCGAGGGTACTCCTCGGCAATGCCCTCCGATTGGGGCTTAGGGTTGATGGAATCCTGCAAGATGACACGAGACATCGGTTCACAGACAAGCGGGGAGAGCGATTTACCCAGGTTCGGGGCCCTCGATGAGGTAAAACCCTTACGTCCTGCCTGTCTGATCTTGATTATGAAGATATTGGGTTACAATGGGGTGCCGAATAGTTCGTCTGAGATCCCGTCGAGAGGCTAAGTGCTATGGTGACCTTGCTCTAGACTTTTGGTGGCTAAGATTGCTAAGATTGATCGTGTCCCTCGGCAGCCCCTCTCCTGGCCTTTATATAAGGGACCAGGTCTCAAGAGGTCTAACCGAGTTCGACTAGGTTTACAGTAGTTTTAAATCTAATCTTTCCTTGTTCGGCTGCTTCCTTGTCTTGACCGCCAAGGAATCTTCTGGTGCGCCATCCAGGTGGCCCGTCTTGCCTCCAGGTGCCTTCATGGGCCACCAAATAGTTAATACAGGATAGGGCAATGTCGGTTACCCGAAGGGTAATGCCCACGTCAGTAGCCCCCGAGTGTCTAGCCGAACATAGTTCGGGTAGAGACTGAAGCATGCTTCCTTTCAATGTTCTTCTCTTTGATTGTTCTTGTTCATCTTGAATCAGTATCATCTTCTTCTGTCGGGTGCGCGTCAGCACTCCCGATGGGAGTAGCCCCCGAGTCTAGGTACGGATGCTTGCAATCCGTGCGTAGACTCAAGTTGTACCACTCGAACGTTTTGCTCTGCCGACGTTTTTCTGCAAATCTTCATAGGTCATCCGATATATTTTCCGCATGCAAGGGATAATGAGTAACGTGCCCAACTTTTGCTGGTTAACTACCGATGGCAAAATAACATTACCCTACACAGAATTGATACGCGTACAGCACGCGTCCGTTGGGAACCCCAAGAGGAAGGTGTGATGCGTACAGCGGCAAGTTTTCCCTCAGTAAGAAACCAAGGTTTATCGAACCAGTAGGAGCCAAGAAGCACGTCGAAGGTTGATGGTGGTGGGATGTAGTGCGGCGCAACACCAGGGATTCCGGCGCCAACGTGGAACCTACACAACACAACCAAAGTACTTTTCCCCAACGAAACAGTGAGGTTGTCAATCTCACCGGCTTGCTGTAACAAAGGATTAGATGTATAGTGTGGATGATGATTGTTTGCAGAAAACGAGTAGAACAAGTATTGCGGTAGATTGTATTCGATGTAAAAGAATGGACCGGGGTCCACAGTTCACTAGAGGTGTCTCTCCCATAAGATAAATAGCATGTTGGGTGAACAAATTACGGTTGGGCAATTGACAAATAGAGAGGGCATGACCATGCACATACATGATATGATGAGTATTGTGAGATTTAATTGGGCATTACGACAAAGTACATAGACCGCTATCCAGGCATGCATCTATGCCTAAAAAGTCCACCTTCGAGGTTATCATCCGAACCCCTTCCGGTATTAAGTTGCAAACAACGGACAATTGCATTAAGTATGGTGCGTAATGTAATCAATAACTACATCCTTGGACATAGCATCAATGTTTTATCCCTAGTGGCAACGAGCACATCCACAACCTTAGAACTTTACGTCCATCGTCCCGGATTTAATGGAGGCATGAATCCACTATCGAGCGTAAGTACTCCCTCTTGGAGTTAAGAGTAAAAACTTGGCCAGAGCCTCTACTAATAACGGAGAGCATGCAAGATCATAAACAACACATAGGTAATAGATCGATAATCAACATAACATAATATTCTCTATCCATCGGATCCCAACAAACACAACATATAGCATTACAGATAGATGATCTTGATCATGTTTGGCAGCTCACAAGATCCGACAATGAAGCACATGAGGAGAATACAACCATCTAGCTACTGCTATGGACCCATAGTCCAGGGGTTAACTACTCACTCATCACTCCGGAGGCGACCATGGCGGTGAAGAGTCCTCCGGGAGATGATTCCCCTCTCCGGCAGGGTGCCGGAGGCGATCTCCTGAATCCCCCGAGATGGGATTGGCGGCGGCGGCGTCTCTGGAAGGTTTTCCGTATCGTGGCTCTCGGTACTAGGGGTTTCGCGACGAAGACTATATGTAGGCGGAAGGGCAAGTCAGGGGGCCACACGAGGGCCCCACACAACAGGTCGGTGCGGCCAAGGCCCAGGCCGCGCCGCCCTAGTGTGGCGCCGCCTCGTGGCCCCACTTCGTCTCTCCCTCGGACTTCTGGAAGCTTCGTGCAAAAAATAGGCCCCTGGGCGTTGATTTCGTCCAATTCCGAGAATATTTCCTTACTAGGATTTCTGAAACCAAAAACAGCAGAAAATAGCAACTCGCTCTTCGGCATCTCGTTAATAGGTTAGTGCCGTAAAATGCATAAATATGACATAAAGTATGCATAAAACATGTAGATATCATCAATAATGTGGCATGGAACATAAGAAATTATCGATACGTCAGAGACGTATCAGCATCCCCAAGCTTAGTTCCTGCTCTTCCCGAGCAGGTAAACGATAACAAAGATAATTTATGGAGTGACATGCCATCATAATCTTGATCATACTATTGTAAGCATATGTAATGAATGCAGCGATCAAAACAATGGTAGTGACATGAGTAAACAAATGAATCATAAAGCAAAGACTTTTCATGAATAGTATTTTCAAGACAAGCATCAATAAGTCTTGCATAAGAGTTAACTCATAAAGCAATAAATCAAAGTAAAGGTATTGAATCAACACAAAGGAAGATTAAGTTTCAGCGGTTGCTTTCAACTTATAATATGTATACCTCATGGATATTGTCAATGTAAAGTAATATAACAAGTGCAATATGCAAGTATGTAGGAATCAATGCACAGTTCACACAAGTGTTTGCTTCTTGAGGTGGAGAGAAATAGGTGAACTGACTCAACATAAAAGTAAAAGAAAGGCCCTTCGCGAGAGGGAAGCATTGATTGCTATATTTGTGCAAGAGCTTTGGTTTTGAAAACAAGAAACAATTTTGTCAATGGTAGTAATAAAGCATATGTATCATGTAAATTATATCTTACAAGTTGCAAGCCTCATGCATAGTATACTAATAGTGCCCGCACCTTGTCCTAATTAGCTCGGATTACCGGGATTATTGCAATACACATGTTTTAACCAAGTGTCACAAAGGGGTACCTCTATGCCGCCTGTACAAAGGTCTAAGGAGAAAGTTCGCATTGGATTTCTCGCTTTTGATTATTCTCAACTTAGACATCCATACCGGGACAACATAGACAACAGATAATGGACTCCTCTTTAATGCATAAGCATGTAGCAACAATTAATGTTCTCATATGAGATTGAGGATATATGTCCAAAACTGAAACTTCCATCATGGATCATGGCTTTAGTTAGCGGCCCAATGTTCTTCTCTAACATTATGCATGCTCTAACCATTAAATGAGTGGTTGATGACCCACACGTATAGGGGGTGTATCGTAGTACTTTCGATAAATAAGAGTGTCGAACCCAACGAGGAGCAGAAGGTGTTGACAAGCAGTTTCGATGAAGGATTCACTGTAAATGCTCACAGACAAGTATTCAGGGGATTTTGATGTAACAGATGAATAAAGTACAAGTAAGTAAAGTGCGAGAGAAATAATTGCAGCGAGTGGCCCAATCCTTTTTAGCACAAAGGACAAGCCGGTTTGTTTACTTATAATGACCAAACGTTCTCGAGGACACACGGGATTTTAGTCTAGTGCTTTCGCTACATACAGCTGATTAATCTTCATTGTTTTGATAAGTGTTGTGTGGGTGAACCTATGCTAATGTACCATCCTTCCTAGGACTAATACACACTTGTGATTATACCCCTTGCAAGCATCCGCAACTACAAGAAAGTAATTAAGATAAATCTAACCACGGCCTTAAACTGCGAGATCCTCGCGATCCCTCCCGCATCGATATACCAACGGGGGCTTAGGTTTCTGTCACTCCGGCAACCCCGCAATTGGCAAACGAGTACAAGATGCATTCCCCTAGGCCCATAAATGGTGAAGTATCGTGTAGTCGACGTTCACACGACACCACTAGAAGAATGACACCACAACTTAAATATCATAACATTGAATATTACTCAACCATAATTCACTACTAACATTTAGACTTCACCCATGTCCTCAAGAACTAAACGAACTACTCACGAGACATCATATGGAACATGATCAGAGGTGATATGATGATGAATAACAATCTGAACATAAACCTTGGTTCAATGGTTTCACTCAATAGCATCAATAACAAGTAGAAATCAATACGGGAGAGTTTCCCCTATCAAACAATCAAGATCAAACCCAAATTGCTATGGCGGTGACGATGTCCAGCGGTGGAGACGGCGGTGATGATGGTGGAGATGATGATGATGGTGATGGAGATGATGTCCAGCTCGATGGCGGTGACGATGGCGTCGATTTCCCCCTCCGGGAGGGAATTTCCCCGGCGGATTCCTTCCCGCCGGAGAGCTCTTTTCTCTCTGGTGTTCTCCGCCCCGCAGAGGCGGCTGTGAATCTTCGCGACCTACCCTCTGGAGCTTAGGTTTTCGGGACGAAGGGTTTCGCGAAGAAAAGGAGGCGAAAGGGGCTGTGGGCCCCCCACACCACAAGGTGGCGCGGCTAGGCCATGGGCCGCGCCGGCCTGTGGTCTGGCCCCACCTTGGGTCCTCTCAGCTCCTCCTTCTGGCCTTCTCCGTCATCTGGAAAAATAGGATTTTTGGTGAAATTTCCTTCCACAGTTGATCTTCCGAAATATTTCATCCCGACGGTGCTTTTTCCGGCAGAATCCCGGCTCCGGTGCGCGATCTCCAAATAATCATGAAACATGCAAAATAGATGAAATAACATAAGTATTGTGTCCCAATATGAAATATATCAATGAATAACAACAAATTATGATATAAAATAGTGATGCAAATTGGACGTATCAACTCCCCCAAGCTTAGACTTCGCTTGTCCCCAAGCGAAACCGAACTCGATAAACAGGACCACATGTTTATGGAGTGAAGAGTCGATAAATAAAATACGGACAAGAAGCATCATATTCATTCACACAAGACATTATAGTAAACAACTTCCTCATATAACTCAACTTGAAACAAGTATAAGGTAATCACAAATAAAGGTGCATAAGAAATCATAATTGGTGATGGCAAACTTTGTTCTTGGTCGAGAGAACATTTAACGAGATTATACTTATCTATTGAGCAGCGCTCTCATATTAAAGCTTATGGTAAACTTGCATACTCAATCATATTAATCATTGATGACTTTCAAAGCTATATTCATTCGGGTAAAACTTGTACTAAACAAGAAAGAGTAAAGACATGATGAAACAAATCACAATATAATAGTTTGATCACAACAACTCAAATGCTTGCTTTAGATGGAGGGAAATAGGTTTACCGACTCAACATAAAGTAAAAGACAGGCCCTTCGCGAGAGGGAAGCGAGGGATTAAATCATGTGCTAGAGCTTTTTCAGTTTTGAAATCATATAAAGAGGATAAAAGGAAAGTTTTGAGAGGTGTTTGTCGTTGTCAACGACTGGTAGCGAGTACTCTAACCCCCTTGCCAAACAGACCTCCAAAGAGCGGCTCCCATGAAGGACGTTATCTCTACCAGCAAGGTAGATCATCCCTCTTCTCTTTTGTTTACACATGTACTTTAGTTTATTTAAGGATGACACTCCCCCAACCTTTGCTTACACAAGCCATGGCTAACCGAATCCTCGGGTGCCTTCCAACAATCTCATACCATGGAGGAGTGTCTACGTTGCAAAATTAAGTTGCTTAACGATGAATCAGGGCAAAACATGTGAAGAGAATTATTAATTGAAAGTTGATTAATTGGGGCTGGGAACCCCGTTGCCAGCTCTTATTGCAAAATTATAGGATAAGTGGATGAAGCCACTAGTCCATTAGTGGAGGCTGCCTAACAAGACTGAAAGATAAAACACCACATACTTCCTCATGAGCTATAAAACATTGACACAAATAAGAAGTAATAAATTTTGAATTGTTTAAAGGTAGCACATGAAGTATTTACTTGGAGTGGCATGAAATACCATGCAGTGGGTAGATATGGTGGACACAAATGGCATAGGTTTGGGTTCAGGTTTGGATGCACGAGAAGTATTCCCTCTCAGTACAGGTCTTTGGCTAGCAAGGTTAAATAGCAAGCATAGGAGTTGAGGGAAACAAACAAATATACATGTGATAGACATAATCATGCATCTTTCTTGTAAGCACAAACAATTTTAACTTTAGAATACTAAGCTAAGAACTGATAAGAAAGATAATAACATCTTCTACATGTATTTCCTCTATTCTTCTTAAACTCAAAGTGTTGTTGCTATTGACCATTGCTAAGTTTGCCAAAACCAAATAGATTTACTCAATGCTCCCAAAGTGGTACCAATACTAAAATCAAGATCAATCATATAGTAGAAATTGCAAACTAAAATAAGGTGTGCAATATGTAAATGATAAGACTTCTCATTAATATTCCATAACGATAACTCACACCAAGGGATACATAGACAAACTAAAGGAGAGATACTTCCACACCTGCAACCCATCTTATACGATAACTTCCCTACTCATGATATGACACTACTTGATAGTAAAAAGTAAAAGGTAGTGATGATGTGATACCACGGCACTCCCCCAAGCTTGGAACAAACCAAGGGGATGCCAATACCGATGATGGATTACTCCTTTGGCGATGGTGGTGATGAATTCCTCATGCGCTTCTTACAGATCTCCTTCAGCTTCAGCTTCTCGGCTTGGCAAATCTGCACTAAGTCTCGAAGAGATTCATTGTTATCTGAAGTCGGCGATGGCGAACCTGTGACGGGCATCAAGTAATATCTCAGCATTCTACGGAGTCGGTAATTCTCCTCCCTGAGTATCTCCACTTCTCTTCTTAGAGCCCGGTATTGACCACAAAACTCATCGGTAGTCCATAGAGCTTCTTCCAGCACAGGGAAAGAGTCGAGGCCAAGAGCAGGCGGTAAAGGTCCCTGCAAGTTATGAGAGAAAGAACGTCGAGTATCAACAGATCCCGCCAAGACTTGCTTACTCCCCACAACTTGTTGCTCTTGTTTTGACGACACCCTTTTCACTTCTTCCTTCGAAGGCCCTTTGCCCTTGTTGTCGGAGGCCATGGTGCTCCTAGATTGAAAATAGATCCTGGCAGAAACAGCTCGAAACAAAACACGTCGAGAAAACGATATACGGACCTCCAGGGGTCCGGGGGATTATATAGCAAAAAAATTCACGACAAAAGGAAAGTACCAGATCGAACTAGAGTCGGAAAGGGGCGACGAGGCGGTGCCCTCATAAGTCGGCGCGGGCCCAGGCCAGGCCGCGCCGGCCTATGGTGGCACGCCCTCGTGCGTCTTTTCCACTCCGTTTCGATCTCGTAATTTTTCATATTTTCCAAAAACAGCAAAAATATTGTTCGGAAAGTAAATTGCGAACTTTTCATTACCAAGATCTGTTACCTATTCAAAGTTGAGTTACGGCGGATTGTCAATTTGTCCTTTGATGAAAGCCTCCGGTGTTTCCACTTGAATAATATCAACATCAACATTATAAGAATCACACGAGATATAATGCTTGAGTCTTTGTCCATTCACCACTTGCGTAGCATTGCCTTGGAGAGAGCTAATTTTAATTGCTCCTGAACGATACACCTCCTCAACAACATATGGTCCTTCCCATTTCGAGAGTAATTTCCACCGCAAAGAGTCTGAGACGAGACCGATACAATAGGACTTTATCCCCAATATTAAACTCTCTTTTGATGATCCTTCTATCATGCCATTTCTTAATTTTCTCTTTAAAGAGTTTAGCATTTTCATAAGCTTCACTTCTCCATTCATCTAGAGAACTCAATTGCAACAACCTCTTATCACCGGCAAGTTTAGGATCTTTATTTAGTTCTCTAACAGCCCAATAAGCTTTGTGTTCTAGTTCTAAAGGTAAATGACAAGCTTTTCCGTAAACCATTTTATAAGGTGACATTCCCATGGGATTTTTATAAGCAGTTCTATAAGCCCATAGTGCTTCTTTCAATTTACTAGCCCAATTCTTTCTAGATTTATTAACGGTCTTTCCCAAAATAGATTTAATCTCCCTATTTGATAATTCTACTTGACCACTAGTTTGAGGGTGATAAGCGGAAGCAATTCTATGATTAATACCATACCTAGCAAGAGTTTTTCTAAAACCTCCATGAATAAAATGAGAACCTCCATCAGTCATAATATATCTAGGTACTCCAAATCTAGGAAAAATAATATCTAAAAGCATTTTTAAAGAGGTCTCACCGTCGGCACTTTTTGTAGGTATGGCTTCCACCCATTTAGTAACATAATCAACGAGCAACAAGTATATGAGTGTTACCTTCTGAAGAGGGAAAAGGTCCCATGAAGTCAAATCCCCAACAATCAAACGGTTCAATAACAAGAGTATAATTCATAGGCATTTCATTGCGTACTGGAGATATTACCAACCCTTTGACATTCATCACAAGATAAAATAAACTTCCTTGCATCTTTGAAAAGAGTTGGCCAATAAAAACCTGATTGTAGAACCTTTTGCGCGGTTCTATCTCCGGCGTGATGTCCTCCATAAGCACTACCATGACATTTACTCAATATCTCTTGTTGTTCATATTCGGGAACACACCTTCGCAGAATACCATCCACTCCTTCTTTATATAAGTGTGGGTCATCCCGGAAATAATGCCTCAAGTCATAAAAGAATTTCCTCCTCTCGCTGAGCTGAAAAGGTTGGAGGCAAGTACTTGGAAACAATAAAGTTAGCATAATCAGCATACCAAGGACTGTCTCGCGAGCTCACCTTTATTACAGCCAATTGTTCATTTGGAAAACTATCATTAACGGGAACAGGATCATAAGCAATATTTTCCAATCTAGACAAATTATCAGCAACAGGATTTTCAGCACCTTTCCTATCTACAATATGTAAATCAAATTCTTGTAAAAGAAGTACCCATCTAATAAGCCTTGGCTTAGCATCTTTCTTTGTCATAAGGTATCTAATTGCAGCATGATCAGTATGAATCGTAACTTTTGAATCAACAATATAAGATCTAAATTTGTCACAAGCAAAGACTACAGCTAACAATTCTTTTTCAGTTGTAGCATAATTTCTTTGAGCAGCATCAAGAGTTTTACTAGCATAATGAATAACATTTAATTTTTTATCTACTCCCTGTCCAAGAACAGCGCCTACAGCAAAATCACTAGCATCACACATAATCTCAAAAGGCAAATTCCAATCGGGAGGTTCAACTACGAGGAGCGGTTGTTAAGGCTTTCTTTAGAGTTTCAAAAGCTTCCTTACAATCATCATCAAAAACAAAAGGTACATCTTTTTGAAGAAGATTAGTAAGAGGCTTTGAAATCTTGGAGAAATCTTTAATAAATCTCCTATAAAACCCAACATGACCAAGAACACTACGAATACCTTTAACATCCCTCGGATAGGGCATCTTCTCAATGGCTTCAACTTTAGCTCTATCAACTTCAATACCTCTCTCGGAAATTTTATGTCCCAATACAATTCCTTCATTAACCATAAAGTGGCATTTCTCCCAATTAAGAACAAGGTTAGTTTCTTCACATCTCTCGCAAAAATTTATCAAGGTTTCGCAAGCAACTATCAAAAGAATTCCCATAGACGGAAAAATCATCCATGAATACTTCCACAATACTCTCACAAAAACCATGAAAAATAGCAGACATGCATCTTTGAAAAGTAGCAGGAGCATTACATAAACCAAAAGGCATACGCCTATAAGCATAAGTTCCATAGGGACAAGTAAAAGTAGTTTTCTCTTGATCTTTAGTTTTAACAGCAATTTGCGAAAACCCAGAATAACCATCAAGAAAGCAAAAATGAGTATTTTTAGATAACCTTTCTAACATTTGATCAATAAAAGGCAAAGGGTAATGATCTTTTTTAGTAACCTTATTAACTTTTCGATAATCAATGCACATTCTATACCCTACAACTACTCTTTGAGGGATGAGCTCATCATTATCATTAGGCACAACGAGTCATTCCTCCTTTCTTAGGAACGCAATGCACAGGACTAACCCATCTACTATCGGCAATAGGATATATAATACCAGCTTCAAGAAGTCGTAATACCTCATTTCTTACCACATCCTTCATCTTAGGAATTAGACGACGCCGAGGTTCAACAACGAAGCTTCGCATCATCTTCCATATTAATGGCGTGTTGGCAAATAGAGGGAGAAATCCCCTTCAAGTCATCAAGAGTATAGCCAATAGCACCTCGGTGTTTCTTCAATATTTGCAATAATCTTTCTTCTTCAAACTCTGTAAGCTTAGAACTAATAATAACAGGATATATTTTCTTATCATCAATATGAGCATACTTAAGATTATCGAGGCAAAGGCTTTAAATCAAAAACAGGATCTTCCTTTGGTGGCGGTGTTGTACCCAAATCTTCCACCGGTAAATCATGCTTGAGAATAGGTTGGCGAAGAAAAATCTCCTCAAGCTCATCTCTTTCTTTCCTAAAAACTTCACTCTCGCTATTCTCCAAATGTTGCTGCAAAGGATTATTAGGAACAAGAACAATAGATGCACACTTGCTCCATTTTAAAATCATTACTAGGCAAATCAGCTTTATAAGGAGTTTTGGTAAATTTAGAGAAGTTAAACTCATAAGATTCACCCAGCAAATTTAGTCAAAATTTTCTCTTTCTTGCAATCTATAATAGCTCCACAAGTATTTAGAAAAGGTCTACCAAAAATGATAGGACAATAATCACTAGCAGCAGAACCAAGTACCAAAAAGTCAGCAGGATATTTAATCTTACCACATAGAACTTCCACATCTCGAACAATATCAATTGGAGAAATAGTTTCTCTATTAGCCAGCTGAATAACCACATCAATATCTTCAAGTTCACAAGAATCAATTTCGTGCATAATCTCCGTGTAAAGCTCATAAGGTATAGCACTAACACTTGCACCAATATCACATAAACCATAATAGCAATGATCACCAATTCTAACGGATAGCATAGGAACACTAACTTGTTTGGGTTTATTAGGATGTGAAACAATATTAGAAGCATCTTCACAAAAAATAAGATGACCATCCTCCACATTTTCGAGTCACAAGATCTTTAACTATTGCAACAACGAAGTTCAACTTTTATTTGTTCTTCGAGTTCTATAGGTTTCTTTTCACTTTTATGAACCGCACTATTTATAACAGAGTACTCCTTCATTTCAGCAGGGAAAGGAGTTTTTTCAATATAAGCTTCAGGAATAACATGATCAGCAGTTTCAACTACAGCACATTTATTAATAGATGAATCAATTTTATCTTTATACAGTTCATGATACTTGTCAAAATTCTTCTTAGGCAATTCATAATGAGAGGCAAAAGCTTTATAAAGATTTGCAGCAACTTGAGAATCAAGACCATATGTAGCACTCATATTACGAAATTTATCGAGTATCCATAAAAGCTTCAATGCATTTATAATCATAAATTATACCTGATTCTCTATCCTTGTCGTTCTCCCAACCTTCAGTATTTTCTTGGATCCGATCAAGAAGGTCCCTTTTAAACTCTTCTTTGTTGCGTGTAAATGATCCAGAACAAGAAGTATCCAGCAAGGTCTTGTCTTCAAAAGAAAGTCTTGCATAGAAATTATCAATAATAACATTACCAGGAAGCTCATGAATGGGGCATTTGAGCATTAAAGACTTCAATCTCCCCCAAGCTTGGGCAATACTTTCTCCATCATGAGGCCAGAAATTATATATGCGGTTCCGATATTTGTGAATTTCACTTGGAGGATAAAATTTGGAATAAAATAAAGGCACAATGTCCTCCCAATCAAGAGAATCACCATTCTTCGACAATTTATACCAATGCGCCGCTTTACCGGACAGACGATATAGAGAATAGTTTCTTTCTAACTTCATTCATAGCAATACCTGCACATTTGAATAACCCGCATAATTCATGCAAAAACGAGTAAATGATCACCGGGATGGATAGTTCCATCCCCTTCATAGCGGTTATCCATAACACGTTCAATAATTTTCATAGGTATTTTATATGCTATTACTTCCTCACCCGGCGCCTCATCCACTACCGTTGCGGTAGTAGTAGATTTCCCAAATAGAAATTGAAGAGAAGATCTCTCCATAATGACTTATAGCAGCGAGGCAGAAATAAAATCAGCACAAACGATAAAGGTTTTCCTTACCAATTCCACTTACCAATAGCGCTTCACTCCCCGGCAACGGCGCCGGAAAATAGTCTTGATGACCCACAAGTATAGGGGGTGTATCGTAGTACTTTCGATAAATAAGAGTGTCGAACCCAACGAGGAGCGAGAAGGTGTTGACAAGCAGTTTCGATGAAGGATTCACTTGTAAATGCTCACAGACAAGTATTCAGAGGATTTTGATGTAACAGATGAATAAAGTACAAGTAAGTAAAGTGCGAGAGAAATAATTGCAGCGAGTGGCCCAATCCTTTTTAGCACAAAGGACAAGCCGGTTTGTTTACTTATAATGACCAAACGTTCTCGAGGACACACGGGATTTTAGTCTAGTGCTTTCGCTACATACGACTGATTAATCTTCATTGTTTTGATAAGTGTTGTGTGGGTGAACCTATGCTAATGTACCGCCCTTCCTAGGACTAATACACACTTGTGATTATACCCCTTGCAAGTATCCGCAACTACAAGAAAGTAATTAAGATAAATCTAACCACAACCTTAAACTCTGAGATCCTGCGATCCCTCCTGCATCGATATACCAACGGGGGCTTAGGTTTCTGTCACTCCGGCAACCCCGCAATTGGCAAACGAGTACAAGATGCATTCCCCTAGGCCCATAAATGGTGAAGTATCGTGTAGTCGACGTTCACACGACACCACTAGAAGAATGACACCACAACTTAAATATCATAACATTGAATATTACTCAACCATAATTCACTACTAACATTTAGACTTCACCCATGTCCTCAAGAACTAAACGAACTACTCACGAGACATCATATGGAACATGATCGGAGGTGATATGATGATGAATAACAATCCGAACATAAACCTTGGTTCAATGGTTTCACTCAATAGCATCAATAACAAGTAGAAATCAATACCGGGAGAGTTTCCCCTATCAAACAATCAAGATCAAACCCAAATTGCTACGGCGGTGACGATGTCCAGCGGTGGAGACGGCGGTGATGATGATGGAGATGATGATGATGGTGATGGAGATGATGTCCAGCTCGATGGCGGTGACGATGGCGTCGATTTCCCCCCCCGGGAGGGAATTTCCCCGGCGGATTCCTGCCCGCCGGAGAGCTCTTTCTCTCTCGGTGTTCTCCGCCCCGCGAGAGCGGGCTGTGACTCTTCGTGACCTACCCTGCGGAGCTTAGGTTTTCGGGACGAAGGGTTTCGCGAAGAAAAGGAGGCGAAAGGGGTTGTGGGGCCCCCACACCACAAGGTGGCGCGGCCGGAGCCATGGGCCGCGCCGGCTCGTGGTCCGGCCCCACCTTGGGTCCTCTCGGCTCCCCTTCCGGCCTTCTCCGTCATCCGGAAAAATAGGTTTTTTGGTGAAATTTCCTTCCACGATTGATCTTCCGAAATATTGCATCCTGACGGTGCTTTTTCCAGCGAGAATCCACGGCTCCGGTGCGCGATCTCCAAATAATCATGAAACATGCAAAATAGATGAAATAACATAAATATTGTGTCCCAATATGAAATATATCAATGAATAACAGCAAATTATGATATAAAATAGTGATGCAAATTGGACGTATCAGTGGTAAATCTCCCTTACTTCAGACAAGACGAACATGCATAGCAACTCACATGATATTCAACAAAGAGTAGTTGATGGCGTCCCCACGAACATGGTTATCGCATAACAAGCAACTTAATAAGAGATAAAGTGCATAAGTACATATTTAATACCACAATAGTTTTTAAGCTATTTGTACCATGAGCTATATATTGCAAAGGTAAAGAATGGAAATTTTAAAGGTAGCACTCAAGCAATTTACTTTGGAATGGCGGAGAAATACCATGTAGTAGGTAGGTATGGTGGACACAAATGGCATAGTGGTTGGCTCAAGGATTTTGGATGCATGAGAAGTATTCCCTCTCGATACAAGGTTTAGGCTAGCAAAGTTATTTGAAACAAACACAAGGATGAACCGGTGCAGCAAAACTCACATAAAAGACATATTGTAAACATTATAAGACTCTACACCGTCTTCCTTGTTGTTCAAACTCAATACTAGAAATTATCTATACTTTAGAGAGACCAAATATGCAAACGAAATTTTAGCAAGCTCTTCGTATTTCTCTCTCCCACACAATGAATGCTAGGATCCATTTTATTCAAACAAAAACAAAAACAAAAACAAACCGACGCTCCAAGCAAAGCACATAAGATGTGATGGAATAAAAATATAGTTTCAGGGGAGGAACTCGATAATGTTGTCGATGAAGAAGGGGATGCCTTGGGCATCCCCAAGCTTATACGCTTGAGTCTTCTTAAAATATGCAGGGGTGAACCACCAGGGCATCCCCAAGCTTAGAGCTTTCACTCTCCTTGATCATATTGTATCATCCTCCTCTCTTGATCCTTGAAAACTTCCTCCACACCAAACTCGAAACAACTCATTAGAGGGTTAGTGCATAATAAAAATTCACATATTCAGAGGTGACACAATCATTCTTAACACTTCTGGACATTGCAAAGCTACTGGACATTAATGGAACAAAGAAATTCATCCATCATAGCAAAAGAGGCAATGCGAAATAAAAGGCAGAATCTGTCAAAACAGAACAGTCCGTAAAGATGGATTTTATTGAGGCACCAGACTTGCTCAAATGAAAATGCTCAAATTGAATGAAAGTTGCGTACATATCCGAGGATCACGCATGTAAATTGGCATAATTTGCTGATCTACCTACGAGAGAGGCAGGTCGAAATTCGTGACGACAAAGAAACTGCATTTCGCGCGATAATCCAAATCTAGTATGAACCTTACTATCAAAGACTTTACTTGGCACAACAATGCACAAAACTAAGATAAGGAGAGGTTTCTACAGTAGTAAACAACTTCCAAGACTCAAATATAAAATAAAAGTACTGTAGTAAAAACATGGGTTGTCTCCCATAAGCGCTTTTGTTTAACGCCTTTCAGCTAGGCACAGAAAGTGTGTATCAAGTATTATCAAGAGATGCAGTATCAACATTACCTTGGGCTTTACCCTTACCTTTCTTGTTCTTTTTCTTACTCTTTGATTTAGGGAATATATGTCTACCCCCGGGTGTAGAGGTGAATTTTGGGTGCCTTCTCCCATATCTATGACTGCTCCCAATAGTTTCAGCAGAGATCTTCCAAGTGTGATTTGTCCTGTTCCTGCACATTCAATAACAAGATAATCAATGGATATTGTTCTCCCAAGAACGGTTGTATGCACACCCGCAGCTATTCCTTTAGGAATTATAACAGAGTTATCAATAAGAGTTATTCCTTCTCCCCCTTCAACGAATCCCCAAAGTTTCAAAGATTCATGAATACTCTTAGGCATTAGGCAAAATTCAGACATAATATCACAGTTGGCATGAAGAGTTTGGTCACCGATAACAATTTTAATAGTAGGATCCCATAATGAAGGTTCAGAGTTCACTAAAACTTGATCAAGACGGTTACGAACATATCTATAATTTTCATTCAAGCGAGATGCACTTGTCTCAAGAGTGTTTAATCTATTATAAATGCTAATAAGGGCTGAATCAAAGTTATTAGCTGAATCATGTGATGCAACCAACTTCTTTATGGCGTTAAAAGCTTGATCCCCATTGCAATGAAGGAAATCTCCTCCCACTACAGACATCCAAGGCATATCTATAGCGAATCATAAGACCAAAATAAAAATTACTAAGGAGCAAACTTAGAGTCATTTGAGGTTCAATTTTACGATAAGAAGTAAAAATTCTGGACCAAGCATCTTTAAAACTCTCCTCATCCCCTTGTTTAAAAGTGAAGACTAATTCCTCAGGTGAAGAAGTAACAGGTGCAGAACTAGACATGGTAACAAAAGTAAAATGCAAGTAACTAATTTTGTTTTGTGTTTTTGATATAGAGTGCAAGACAGTAAATAAAGTAAAGCTAGCAACTAATTTTTTTGTGTTTTGATATAATGCAGCAAACAAAGTAGTAAATAAAATAAAGCAAGACAAAAACAAAGTAAAGAGATTGGATTGTGGAGACTCCCCTTGCGGCGTGTCTTGATCTCCCCGGCAACGGCGCCGGAAAAAGAGCTTGATACGCGTACGACACGCGTCCGTTGGGAACCCCAAGAGGAAGGTGTGATGCGTACAGCGGCAAGTTTTCCCTCGGTAAGAAACCAAGGTTTATCGAACCAGTAGGAGCCAAGAAGCACGTCGAAGGTTGATGGCGGCGGGATGTAGTGCGGCGCAACACCAGGGATTCCGGCGCCAACGTGGAACCTGCACAACACAACCAAAATACTTTGCCCCAACCAAAATTCCGGTTGTCAATCTCACCGGCTTGCTGTAACAAAGGATTAGATGTATAGTGTGGATGATGATTGTTTGCAGAAAACAGTAGAACAAGTATTGCAGTAGATTGTATTCGATGTAAAAGAATGGACCGGGGTCCACAGTTCACTAGAGGTGTCTCTCCCATAAGATAAATAGCATGTTGGGTGAACAAATTACAGCTGGGCAATTGACAAATAGAGAGGGCATGACCATGCACATACATGATATGATGAGTATTGTGAGATTTAATTGGGCATTACGACAAAGTACATAGACCGCTATCCAGCATGCATCTATGCCTAAAAAGTCCACCTTCCGGTTATCATCCGAACCCCTTCCAGTATTAAGTTGCAAACAACAGACAATTGCATTAAGTATGGTGTGTAATGTAATCAATAACTACATCCTTGGACATAGCATCAATGTTTTATCCCTAGTGGCAACGAGCACATCCACAACCTTAGAACTTTTCGTCCATCGTCCCAGATTTAATGGAGGCATGAACCCACTATCGAGCATAAGTACTCCCTCTTGGAGTTAAGAGTAAAAACTTGGCCAGAGCCTCTACTAATAACGGATAGCATGCAAGATCATAAACAACACATAGGTAATAGATTGATAATCAACATAACATAATATTCTCTATCCATCGGATCCCAACAAACACAACATATAGCATTACAGATAGATGATCTTGATCATGTTAGGCAGCTCACAAGATCCGACAATGAAGCACATGAGGAGAAGACAACCATCTAGCTACTGCTATAAACCCATAGTCCAGGGGTGAACTACTCACTCATCACTCCGGAGGCGACCATGGCGGTGAAGAGTCCTCCGGGAGATGATTCCCCTCTCCGGCAGGGTGCCGGAGGCGATCTCCTGAATCCCCCGAGATGGGATTGGCGGCGGCGGCGTCTCTGGAAGGTTTTCCGTATCGTGGCTCTCGATACTGGGGGTTTCGCGACGAAGACTATATGTAGGCGGAAGGGCAAGTCAGGGGGCCACACGAGGGCCCCACACAACAGGCCGGCGCGTCCATGGCCCAGGCCGCGCCGCCCTAGTGTGGCGCCACCTCGTGGCCCCACTTCATCTCTCCCTCGGACTTCTGGAAGCTTCGTGCAAAAATAGGCCCCTGGGCGTTGATTTCGTCCAATTCCGAGAATATTTCCTTACTAGGATTTACTGAAACCAAAAACAGCGAAAACAGACAAGCGGCTCTTCGGCATCTCGTTAATAGGTTAGTGCCGGAAAATGCATAAATATGACATAAAGTATGCATAAAACATGTAGATATCATCAATAATGTGGCATGGAACATAAGAAATTATCGATACGTCAGAGACGTATCAAGAATCAAGTCCCCGGGCATGATCCTGGAGTGCAAAAAAGTTCTATCGGGTGCGCGTCCAGCGCTCCCGATGGGAGTAGCCCCCGAGTCTGGGCGCGGGTGCTTGCAACCGGGTGCTGACTCGAGCAATCATCTTTTTCTTCAACCTTTTTTTCTTCGAATCCTTATTATGTCGGGTGCGCGTCCAGCGCTCCTGATGGGAGTAGCTCCCGAGTCTAAGTGCAGATGCTCGCAATCTGTGCATAGACTCAAGTTCATCATCCGATACCTTTTTCATTCCTTCGAGTGCTTTGAGCATTCCTCACGACGTCATTGATGACGTTTTACTGACATCTTGATTTTGACTGATAAAATGCGACCCGCTGGTGACAAGGTATTAATTTGTCTATGCCTACAAGTGGTACACTAGGGTTTCGTTGGATGTAGAGGGCAAGTAGATCTCGAAGGTTTCAGCCGAAAAGTACTCGACGATGTAAAACTAGGGTTTGTGAGACAATGATTCGATCCTCTCTTTGTCCCTCGACCCCCCCTTATATAGGAGGCGGAGCCGAGGGATTCGTGATACACAAGTTTACAGAGTCCGGGAGGGTTTCTAACCCGTCCCGCAAGATTACAAATAATGCCTCCTATTACAACTCTAGCTTTCCTTAATAGTATCTTGGGCTTCCGAATCTTCTTATTCTCCGGGTCGTGGGCCTTTAGTAAACCCTGGGTATCTTCTTCGGCAGGCCCATTGGGGATGCCTATGTCAGTAGCCCCCGAGATTTTGTTTGAATCGTAGAGTCAAGGAAAATCTCCACCTTTATATTTATTCGTTAACTCTGAACTTTATCACATATCTTTGCATATGAATTTCTATATTGTACGGGGATAATGGTAGTTGGGGCTAGTTCATCTGACGGATCAGGTACTAGTTAACTGCTCTAGTGGCAATCCGCAAAAACCTACTTCAAGATCACGTCCCTAGACATGATCTTGGGATACTCGGTGTAAACTTCGACGAGTGCCGCTTAAGGTCTTACCATTCCGTCGAGTCCCGGTCATATTTATCGGGTACCTAACGCGTCCGTTAGGATTTTTCTTCGTTTCTGTTGATACGGAAAAAAGTAGCAAACCGACGTCAGAGACGGCGCCACGCCGCACAGAACGGATCTGGGGTCTTACCTTCGCAAAGTTTTGCGGCATTCAGAAACTGTTCGCATCTTTGGCGTTATGAGAATATATTGTCGAGTGCTTATTCGGCTGTTGGAATAGCACATTTTATTGAGTCAATGTATGACTTATATTGCCTTCCCGATGGGAGTATATGTAGAGTTATTTGTATAACTCAAAATATACTCACTCCTTTCTTTCTTTCTCTTCTCTCTTCTCTCCTTTTTTTATAGTTTCATCGGGCACGCGAACAGCGTTCCCGATGGGAGTAGTCCCCGAGGCTACAGCCAAGGACGTGTGCTTGGTTGTAGTCTCAACATTCTAATCCCTCATGTCACTATATTGTCTTTCTTTCTCGGGGTTTTATATCTATCGGGTGCGCGAACAGCGCTCCCGATGGGAGTAGCCCCCGAGGCTATGAACAAATGCTTGCGTTTGGTCATAGGCTCTCGCCATTTCTATTTTGCCATATTCGAACGTTTCTTTTTTCCAAAGTAGCCCCCGAGCATTTGAGCAAAAACTTGTATTTGATCAAAGGCTCTCGAGATAAACCATAATCTTCTGGTGTCGCCATTTTTGCAAAGCTTCATAGCCGAGAGTTTCTTTTACCCAGGTGACATCATTGCTGATGACAGCCACGACCAATGTATCAGCAAAACGCGAGAACCGCTTATCTCTCTGCCTTGTGGGCCCAAAAATCCTGTCAATTTGACACGTTGTGCAAGTGGGGGACACACGTCCTCCGCTTTTCCTGGCGCACGTACTGTAGCCGTTGTGCTTTCTCGTCTATATGAAATTACTGTTTACCCCTTGTCCACGTGTACATCATCTGTTCCGCAAATTCTCAATCCAACGGTGCGTCCGTTCAGCGCACCTCTATATAGAGGCATCGTCTTCCTCCTCTAGCCCTTTCGCTCGCGCCGCATCTCTGCTTCTCCTCTGCAAGATTCTCCATTGCTCTCGTTGCTTCAAGCGCCCAGCCATTCGCACACCCGTCACCACCAAGCTCATTGATGCCTCCACGCAAGCTCACGAAGCACAGCACTCCCGAGTCGAGGATGGCGACTGAAGATCTAGGGAACACGGAGTGGGAGAGATCCAGAATTTCCCCTCAAGACATCAACCTGCTGAAGAGGTTGGGGATCAGCACGAAAGAGGGTGCGCTTCGCTTTCCCAGTGAAGAAAGCTATCCAACTCCTCCAATGGAATATCGGGTCAGTTTCGTCGACCACCTCATCCGTGGTCTTTCTGCTCCCATTCACAATTTCTTAAGGGGATTGCTTTTTTATGTATGGATTGCAACTGCATCATCTCACTCCCAACTCCATCCTCCACATTTCCATCTTTATCACACTTTGCGAAGCTTTCCTTGGAGTCCAGCCTAACTGGGCTCTATGGAAACGCATTTTCTTCTGTCGCCGTAATGGCTCTCACGGCGTCGCCTATAATATCGGCGGCGTCGTTATCTGTGTTCGTCCTGACGTCGATTATTTCGACGTCAAATTCCTCGACTCAGTACAAGGGTGGCGAAAAATTGGTTGTATATTCATGAGGAGAACCATAGATCTGTTGAAGACAACATCCCTCCTTTTGATGGCACCGAGAAAATCTGCCGCCGGCGTTCCTGGAATGCAGAGGCTACCGACGAAGAAAAAGCAGCGACAGAAGCTTTAATGACACGCATTCGCCAACTCCAAAATACCCGATGTCAGGAACTATCGGGTGTCCAAATCACAGCGTACTTCCTTAGGACCAGGGTGCAACCCCTGCAAGCTCGCAAGAATCCTCTCTGGAAATATGCTGGCGATAAGGATGAAGATCGTTTGTCGGCGGATTTGCCGGTCAAGGATTTAGAAAAACTTGTCCGTAAAATCTCCTCCCTCAACAAGAAAGATCCTATCCCCTCATCTTGTCGCGTAACGCCTTATAGCGCTACCAACGCGCTCCCTGAGGCAATGTTTGCCAGCGCTATTTTTCTTGAAAACAAATTTTTGTTGACATCCTTCCAATAACTTTTTGTCGACATTCTTCTTTTTTGCAGAACCACCCAATTCTTGTTTGTCTTCCTGCCCTTCCTGAAGGTGGAGAGGTCGAAGAACGGGCTGTTGTCACCGACGACAACCAGGGTACTTCTCGCCTTGAGAGTGAAACCGCGGGTTCTCGAAAATCCGCGGTATCCTCTGAAAAGGAAGATTCCGAGGCTACCGGATCGGCACACTCTCCTCCCCCAGCTACTTCTCCCAGAAACAAGAGAAAACGGGATGAAGTTGTCGACTCCGGCCCCTCCAAGACCGGCACGTCTCCTGCCGAAGAAGTTGCTCCTACCGAAAAAGGACAACTTTCGACCCTTACGCTGATGCTCTCGCCAGCTCGTAAGTTCCTGCAGCTATTTTTGTTGTTTGCCAATGCTTGTTTCGACTATATTGTTTACTGTTTTATCGCCTTTTGTTAGTGATGATGAGGATGATACTCAACCTATTGACGCGACTGCTCGAACGAGCACGTCCCGTACAGTAGTTGTTTCTGAAGCTCCTCCTGATGAGGATGAAACTTCTCCTCCTCAACGAGATGTAGAGCATTCTACTCCAATTGCCAGCCCCCGAGCCTCTTCACCAAAGAGGGCTAGGGTAGAATCATCCAAGGAACCGCTTCTGCTGGCTGGTAGTTCTACTACTTCTTCATTGGATGATGTAAGATTTTGTACCGTTCTTCTCTCAAATATTTCAACATTTGTCGACTTCTCTTTGTTTCTTGCGTAAATCCTGTCGAACTTTTCCTTCTATATTGACTTTTCATTTTTCTTTTGCTCTTTCTTCAGCCTCTGATGCAGGAATTTGTTCGCCTCGGTACTACTGTTTCCTTGTTCTTTCTGCTACATATACCCCTTTATTTTTGCCGTGTCGCATTTACCTGCCGTTTATTTTACTAGAAACTCTTGCCGAAGCCAACAAACGCGCTGACGCTCTTGCTGCTAAGTTAGAGCAAAGCGAAACAGCTCGCAAGAAAGCTGAAGCGGATGTTGCTGCCGTTGAAGACCTGCGGAAAAGGCTTCATGCCGCGGAAACTTCTCTGAGCGAGCATATAACCGAACAATCTTCTCGTGAAGAGGCGGTTATCAAGCGCCTGGCGTCGCAGAGTCGTCGTTTTGCCAGTAAGTGCCCAAACTATTTTGACTTCCTTGAACTTCTCCTGTCTTGCTTACTTATCGATAAATTTTTGCCTTAGCAGGAAAAACGGGTCAAGAATATGAACTTAGGGATCCTGAGAACGATCCTCTTCTTGACGCGCTTTCTCTCCTTGAAATTCATGGATACGAGGCACGCGACGGTCTTGCTGAAGCCGAGGCGGGGTTGTCACAGCTGTACCCTTATTTTTTCCCGAAGAAAGAACAACCCGCGCCGTTTCTTGCTCTTGCCAAGTGCTTCAATTCTAAAGAAAATCTCGGGGTCAAACTTCGCCAAGAAGGTTTGAAAGTTGGCGTTGAAGGCACTATTGCTCTGGTTGCCGACAGCCAACAGAATGTCGACTGGACTAGGGTTGGCGACACGCAGGAAATGGAGACCAAGAAGTGGCAATCGCTGATCAAGGCTGCGAAACCAAACTCGAAGAAGGTCCTCGCCTATCTTGGATGCAAGCCAACTCCAGCTCCAAGTTCATCAAAGCCGGAGGTCAAGTAGACCAACTTTGCCTTCTCTGTCGTTCTCTTTTGGTGCTATCGCCTTTTATAGATTTGGCGACATTTGACCCCTTGGTTCATTAGGAACCATCCTTTTGTAATAGCTATGTAAATATGTCAAATATCAATGGAAGTCTATTTTACTTAATGATTGATGTCGAGCCTTTTCTTTCAGTTGACGTTCGATAACTATAATCCGCCACCTGCTCCTTCCGATATTTTGCCTGCTTCTCATTCGGCGAAAACACTTGTTAATACTGAACTTGATGAAGATTCCTCGAGTAAGAATTTATCGCAAGATTTGGAAGAACTTCGTCAACAGCTTCAGTATGCGAAGAAGCAAACACTTAAGATGATGGAGCAATCTCGTAAGGCATCCGAAGCAGAAAAGCTTGCCCTTCAACAGGCTCAGGAAGCCATGGCTGCCAAGGAAGCCGCCGTTTCTGAAGCTGAAAAGGCAACCACCCGAGAGAATTTTATGCTTGAGTTGATGAATGAAGCCAATGTGGACATGTAAAGTATGCTTTTTCAAATCAAAACTTCTTCTGTCTTCTTGCTGTGTTTTTTGAAATTCCTTTGCCGTCGTCAAATAGGTTCCTTTCTCGACACTGCTGCGGAAGAAGAAAGGGTGAATGCGAGGACAAATCTTCTCGTCAACCTTTCCCTTGACCATGGCTCTCTATTCTGGGCCACTCCCGAGCGAACCCGACAAATTGTTAGGTTTCAAGACCGCGCCTATCAGGTTCGCGAGTTCCTTGATTTCTGCACCGAACATCGACCCCTGGTTTACAAGACGCTGTTTCCTCGGAACGAGGCACCCGACACCATTCTTGGTTTGTTGGAAAAGTTTCAAGATGCCCCTCGTATCCATCACTTTGTGCGAGCTCAACTATCTGCCGGTGCCAGGTTTGCTATGATGATGATCAAAATCTGCTATCCCAAGTTTGACATGAGCCAAATTGTTACCAAGTGCTTAGCCAAGATGGCGAAAAGGAAGAGGGATGTCAGCAAAATTGATGATCATGTGACCCCTGTTGCAGAAGATATGATGGATGAACTTCTTCGGATGGACTCTGAGTTCTTCGAAAGGGGCAGCTATGCTGAACATAGTACTCGTACTGCAAATACTGGACGGATGACCATAGATAATATACTGAGCCGCAATTGATTTTCTTTTTCTTTTAACCTGTCGATTTTTCTCGGGAATGGCGTCCTGTATAAGCATATACTATATTGTAAATTTAGGAAATATTTCTATTTTTCCTTCCTCAAGCCCCCGAGTGTTTCGGTGGTAAGTCTCTTTATTGTGTATGCGAGGTTGTAAACCAAGGCACCCAAATTCTATATTTGCGGGTACAAGCCCTCGAGTATTTTGTTCTTTTGCTGATTGCTATGTTTGTACCTTCTTTTTATTTGGCGAGGTATTTAGCACCAAGGCAAAATATTTCTTGCTAGTTAGATTCATCTATATTGTGTATATATTGTAACTTCGAGGCGTAAACCCCCAAGCATGTCGAAGGAACATATATGTATCTCCACTATCTTTATTATATTGCAGCACCGCGAGCTCGCCTCATTAAAAACCTTTCCCGGCCCCACTCGGTGCCCCGAAAAAGGAAAAGAGTGCGTCTGGAAACTCGCGGGCGTTTCAGTACATTGTATTTTTACAAGGAGGACTATATTTCGATACTAAGCGTAAAAACGCCTTAGCTGTGCCACGTTTCAGGGGTTTTTCGCGGGAACCCCTGTCTTCTTATCCTTGATCCTGTATGCTCCTTCTTCGATGACTTCTGTGACGACGTAAGGGCCAAGCCATGGCGACTCGAGTTTTTCAGTACGTTCTTGATTGAGTCGCAGAACCAGGTCTCCAACTTGAAAGGATCTTGGTCGCAAACGTCGACTGTGGTAGTTTTTCAGGTCCTGCTGATATTTAGTTACCCTTGACAATACTTCGTCTCGAGCTTCGTCGAGTGCGTCAACGTCGTCTTCCAATGCTCTCCTGGAAACTTCTTCATTGTACTCCGTGACTCTAGGAGAGTCGTGCTCTATTTCTATCGGCAGTACTGCCTCTGCTCCATGGACCAGGAAAAACGGAGTCTCCTGTGTCGCTGTATTTGGTGTTGTTCGGATGCTCCATAATACACTCGGCAGCTCCTCTGGCCAAGTATGTCGAGCTTTTTCCAGTGGTCCTAACAAACGCTTCTTGATGCCATTGCAGATGATACCATTGGCTTTCTCGACTTGGCCGTTGGTTTGAGGGTGTGCCACTGACGCAAAGTGCAATTTGATGCCTACCTCTGCGCAGTACGCCTTGAATTCCTTTGATGTGAAGTTACTACCATTGTCCGTGATGATGCTATGAGGTACTCCAAACCGAAAAACAATGCTCTTCACGAATTTTATTGCTGACGCTGCATCTGGTGAATTTATCGGCTTCGCTTCTATCCACTTGGTGAATTTATCGATAGCGACGAGCATGTACTCGTATCCTCCTGGCGAAGCTTTGTGCAATTTTCCTACCTTATCAAGACCCCACTGAGCAAAGGGCTACGATAAAGGTATTGGCATCAATTCCGCATGTTGGAGAGTGAGGTTTTGCGGCAAATCTCTGACACGCATCACAAGTTCGCACTATCTCTTTCGCGTCCTCAATCGCTATCAACCAGTAAAATCCGGCTCGAAAAACCTTGGCCGCAATAGCTCGACTGCTTACGTGGTGACCACATATTCCTTCGTGTACATCCTTCAGGATTGTCCTTCCTTCTTCGGGTGTAACGCACCTTTGTAGCACACCCGAAATACTTCGCTTGTACAACTCCCCTTTGACCACCGTGAAAGCTTTGGATCGTCTAATAACTCGCCTTGCTTCGACTGGATCGTCGGGTATTGTTTTCCTTGAGATGTATGATATGTACGCCTGCATCCATGGAATTTGTACCATTAGTACTAGATCCTGTTCCTCTTCTTCGTCCAATGTTTCTTTTGCAGCCCCCGAGGGTTTCTCATCCTTCTCCTTCTTTATTGATTTCTTCGGCTTCGTGGATCTCTCTGTTATCTCCTCCAGAACACGCCCGGAGGAATCGCGAGACACTGCGACCCGATGTTTGCAAGAACGTCGGCTTCGTCATTGCTGAGCCTGCTGATGTGGGTTTACTTCGCATCCATCAAATAGTTTCTCGAGCTCGTTATATACTTCTTTGTATGCCACCATGCTATCATTGACTGCGTCACATTGGTTCATGACTTGCTGAGCCACCAATTGTGAGTCGCCAAAGATTTTTAGTCAAGTTGCGCCACAAGCTTTCGCCATCTTCATCCCGTGTATAAGAGCTTCGTATTCTGCCTCATTGTTAGACGCGTTTGGGAACGTCATCCGTAAGACATATTTTAGTTTGTCGCCTTCAGGTGATATGAGTATCACGCCTGCTCCAGCTCCCTCTAACCTCTTGGACCCGTCAAAGTTCATAGTCCAGGTTCTCGATAGATCTGGGGGTCCTGTGTTTTGCAGCTCCATCCACTCTGCGATGAAGTCTGGCAAAATTTGCGATTTTATTGCTTTTCTTTTTTCATATGTGATGTCCCGAGGAGAAAGTTCTATTCCCCAAAGGGAGACACGACCTGTAGCTTCTGGATTGTTGAGTATATTGGATAAAGGCGCCTCATTGACCACTATTATCGGGTGCGCCGAAAAATAATGCCGCAATTTTCTTGCGGTTGTGAACACTCCGTATGCTAGTTTCTGGTACTGTGGGTACCTCTGTTTTGAAGGTGATAACACTTCACTTATGAAATATACTGGCTTTGCATTCCATGGAGTTTTCCTTCTTCCTCTCTTTCGACAACTAGTGTCGTGCTGACCACTTGGGGTATAGCCGCAATATATAACAGGAGGGGTTCCTTCTCTTTTGGCGCCACCAAGATTGGTGGTGTCGAAATTGCACGTTTAAGATCCTCGAAAGCTCTATCTGCCTCTTCGTTCCACTGGAACTTATATCCTTGTTTGATTAGGGCGTAGAATGGTAATGCCTTTTCTCCCAGTCTGGCGACGAATCTGCTTAAAGCTGCGACTCGCCCAGTTAGCTGCTGTATTTCTTTTAACTTTGTTGGCTTCCTCATTGTTACGATAGCTTGGATTTTTTCGAGATTAGCTTTGATCCCTCTTGCTGAGACTAAGAACCCGAGAAGTTCTCCTGCAGGGACGCCGAAAGAACATTTTGTCGGATTCAGCTTTAGACAAAATTTGTCGAGGTTGTCAAAAGTTTCCTTCAAGTCCTCGATCAACGTTGCCCCCTTTTTTGATGTTATAACGACATCATCAATGTATACTTGTACGTTTTTGCCAATCTGTGTTGCTGAGCACTTCTGCATCATCCGCTGATATGTTGCTCCCGCGTTTTTCAGACCAAAAGGCATTGTTCGATAGCAAAACACGCCATAAGGTGTGATGAACGTTGTTTTAACCTCATCCTCTTCTTTCAATCTGATCTGGTTATAACCAGAATAAGCATCCAGGAAGGAAAGACGTTCACATCCTGCCGTGGAGTCGATGATTTGATCGATCCTCGGGAGGGGAAAGTGATCCTTTGGACAATGTTTGTTGAGACACGTAAAGTCGACACACATGCGAAGAACTTTAGTATTTTTCTTCGGGACCAATACTGGGCTTGCTACCCACGTGGCCTCTGTATGTAATTCCTTGATGAAACCAACTTCTCTTAGTCGATCAATCTCTGAGAGCATGGCTTTGCGGTTTGGCTCCGAAAAACGCCGCAAAGGTTGTTTTATTGGTCTCGCTAGTGGATCCAAGTTTAGGTGGTGCTCGGCAAGTTCCCTGGGTACTCCTGGCATGTCAGCTGGACACCATGTAAAGATTTTCCAGTGCTCACGGAGGAACTCGACGAGCGCGCTTTCCTATGCGAGGTCCATGTTTGTTGCGATGGACGTCGTTTTCTTTGGATCTGCCGGGTGAATCTGCACCTCCTTGGAATCCTTTGCGTTGTTAAAGGTTGGCTCTTTATTAGGCCTCCCCACATCCGGTAGCACATCATAATCAGTCGTGAGCCTTGACTCCATGTATTCTGCTTGCATCCCGAAAGTTTCTGATAGTCGATGAAAATCCTTGTCACATTTATCGGCTAGTGCAAAGCTTCCTTTGACTGTGATTGGTCCCTTAGGCCCAGGTAACCTCCATAATAAGTATGTATAATGTGGTACTGCCATAAACCTGGCATATGCTGGCCGCCCCAACAAGGCGTGATACTGTGATGGGAAATCCACGACTTCAAACTCCAACTTCTCTATCCTGTAATTTTCTCGGGTCCCAAACTGAACGTCGAGATTGATCTTTCCCAACGGATAACTTGGCTTCTCTGGCATAATTCCATGGAAACACGTATCAGTTGGCTTAAAATTTGCTAGGGAGATGTTCATCTTCCTTAGCGTATCTGCGTACCTAAGGTTTAGGCTGCTGCCGCCGTCTATGAATACCCGCGATACATCGAATCCCGCGATTACTGCTGGTAAGATAAGTGCCGACTGCCCTGGTCGAGGAACTTGTTGCGGATGGTCCGCTACTATGAAGCCAATATCTTGCCCTGACCAATTGAGGTACTCAACTGTTGGTGGTGGCATCTTCTATGCCATAAACACCTGTCGCGAGATTACTTTCTGAGCTCTATTGGATGGCCTGCTTTTCTGAATCATCGAGACCGCTCCATGAGAGTTGGGATCGACGTAAGGTGGTGGTGCTGGTGCTGCCGCTATTCTGAGCTGATGTCGATTTTCGTCTGTAATTGCGGGAGAAGGTGGCAAGTGAATCTCACCCCTAGGCCCCTGGGGGTTTCTATTTACTGTTTGTGCATTAGCTATTCCTGCAACTCGCAGCATTGCTTGGAAGTTTCGGCAGTCCTTCTGCAGATGCCCTGACTGCCTTCTCCCATTGCTGTCGAGGTAAAAATGCATCTGACATGGCCCGTTCATCATACCTTCGGGAGTTACAAAAGGTCTCTGAAATCTCGACCCACTATTTTTCCTGTTATTTCGAGAGTCGTCTCTATTGTCGCCTTGCTGTGCATTACTCCTTTGATAATCATCTCTATTGTTTCCTCCATTGTTTTCCCGAAACCCAGCCGAAATTTGGCCAGGGGCATCGTAACTCGAAAATTGCCGAGAAAATCGTCGTCTATTTTGAAAATTTCGACTACGGTCCTCCTCTGGTGACCTGTGTCGTTTATTATGTACAACATCCTCGCCATCTGCCCATCTGTTTGCTATTTCCATTAATGCTGATACTGTCCTTGGGTTGGTTCTTCCCAAGTCCTCCACGAAATTGCCTCGTCGAACTCCTGCTACGAACGCATCTATCGCTCTCTCGTCAGATATATTCTTTGCCGAGTTTTTAATGATGTTCCACCTTTGAATGTACTTCCTCATTGATTCATCATGCTTTTGTCGACATGATCTCAATTCCTCTAGTGTCGCTGGCTTTTTGCAGGTTGATCGGAAGTTCTTGACAAACACATCCTCAAAGCTATCCCAGCTGTCGATAGAACCTGGAGGAAGCTTTTTTATCCAAGATCTTGCGGCTCCGCTTAGGTGTATTTGAATACTCTGCATGGCTGTTGCTCTGGTTCCACCTATCAGCTTTACCGTCTCGTAATCGACTAGCCAATCCTCGGGATCTTGTAGGCCATCAAATTTCTTGAAACTATCGGGTAACTTGAATCCTGAGGGGACACGAGTTTTCCGGACCCGTCGCGTGAAACACGGGAGTCCACACATATCTTCTTCAGCGAGTTCTGGTGACTGTCGATGTTCTCTTCTGACTTGTCGCGCTCTATCTACCCTGGCCTGAGCCGCCGTATCTCTGACTCCACTTGCTTCTGGTGGATTTTGCACTGCTGCAGTAGGTCTCGGGCTATTTTGTCTTGCAGCTCCTTCGGGAGGTGTGGCTGCGAATGCTGCTCCCATGGCCCCACATCCTGCCATGGCCATGTTATACAACGCTTCTCTCTCCCCAGGAGGTGGCCTGGACGCTAAGATGAAAGCTTGCGTTGCCATGTATCCTCCCTTTCGGGATGATATACATAAAAGACATATCGAGGTTTTGAATTAAAGTCTCTCTTTCAGCCTCAGGTATATTTTGCAGCCGAGATCTTGCCCTCCTTCGAGCTTCTCTGTGGCTATCTCCCGAAGTTCCTGATTGTCGACTTAACTCCGCTCTTCGCCTGCTTGACGCGCAAGCTGCCTCCTTTCTTCTGTTCAGAGCAGCTGTCTGTTTTTCCAGTTCTCTTCCAGCTCGGGCGAGCCTATATTGGTAAGCCTGTAATTTTTCGACCGTAGCGGTTGTCTCCATTGGTTCAGAACCATCCATAGCTCTTGCTGCTCTATCCCATGCTGCTTGTGGAAGTTGAACTCTAACACGTGGTGTAGGCCAACCATATTTAGTGCCCAAACCTTGCCTTAGGTCAGAGGGATCGACATATGGATTTCCCAAGTCGTCGAAAGCCTCCAATGTTTCCTCCTGATCGCGACTTGCTTCTCCGATGGCGCAGATCTGATGATATTTTGAGTTCTGAACTTTGCTTGGTTTAGTGACACCATCATAAAGATTGGTGAAGACCTTTCCAATAGAGATGGACTTGTCGATAAAGTTGAAGCTATCGGTGTCGCTTGAGTCATCGCTTATATAGGAGTCCGCGGATGACTCGAAGGACATGTCACTGAAGATCTTGGCGAGTTTTTCGCTTGCTTTGGTGCTGATGAAGCGTGGCGATGAAGTCTCCTCGTCGCCTAACTTGATGGATGTTGATGAGCTTGAAAAATCAGGATCGATCGCCGATAATCCCGACGAGATCGGAACTTCGAGACGATACGTTCCTTCTTTCTCGATGCGGAAGTGGAACTTTCCAAACGTCATCTCCATGGGCTCCTCCAGATACGCATATGCATCCAAACGGGAGGGCGGGTGAGGAACAAAATCAACGAGACCAGTTTCGATATCTTTACCTCTGTCCATGATGTTGCTTGCTATCGATGAAGTCGACGATCTTGAACGTGCCATCGAGATCAGTTCCTTGTCGCCTCTAGATCCCACAGACGGCGCCAATTGACAAGGTATTAATTTTTCAATGCCTACAAGTGGTAGACTAGGGTTTCGTTGGATGTAGAGGGCAAGTAGATCTCGAAGGTTTCAGCCGAAAAGTACTCGACGATGTAAAACTAGGGTTTGTGAGACAATGATTCGATCCTCTCTTTGTCCCTCGACCCCCCTTATATAGGAGGCGGAGCCGAGGGATTCGTGATACACAAGTTTACAGAGTCCGGGAGGGTTTCTAACTCGTCCTGCAAGATTACAAATAATGCCTCCTATTACAACTCTAGCTTTCCTTAATAGTATCTTGGGCTTCCGAATCTTCTTATTCTTCGGGTCATGGGCCTTTAGTAAACCCTGGGTATCTTCTTCGGCAGGCCCATTGGGGATGCCTATGTCAGCTAGGCCCATGGTTTATCTGTCTGGCCCTATTTTTAAGCAATATCCGCCCTTCTCGCACAGTTACCAAGGCGCCTCCTCGATTTCCGCAATCATCAATAGAAAAAGGTCCACTTAATGAACTGGTAGCAATGACACGTGCCCACGCAGTCCTCAAGTTCTCCCTCTCTTAAAATCTCCAAAGGACGAAAAATCTCTAATCTTCTCCCATATTTGTCGTAGCATCTTCTTGCTCTTCTTCTTCTTCCTTTCTTCGCAACCGCTGCGCCGCCACCACCGCTTTTCCGATCCTCCCCAGATCTCGCAATGGTGAAGAAGAAGAACCTCACTGCCGCCGCCAACTCCACGAGCGGTGGCCCCGCCGCCAAATCTTCCGAAGGGGAGTGCTCCAGATGCTCCTCCTCCAGCTCCGGCGCCGCCGGCGCCGCCAGGCTCGATAGCCAAACCTGGGGATTGGCTAGCGTCATCCATCACGAAACGTGATGAGAAGAGGGCCCGAAGCCTCGGGTTAATCTCCTCCGACGAGGGGAACGTGATTCTCCCAGGTGCGATTTCTCGGCCTAATCCCCCTGCTGGCTTTTCCGTGGTGTTCCTGTCGTTCTTGTATCGGGGTCTCTTGCTTCCTGCTCATGAATTCCTTCTTCATCTTCTGCGGTCTTACGAAATCCAACTGTGGCAACTCACTCCTAACTCAATCCTTCACGTTGTTGTGTTCATCACCCTCTGCGAGGCGTTTTTGGGCATTGAGCCTCATTTTGGGTTGTGGAAAAAGATCTTTTATGTAAAGAGGTACAGCAGTAGCCGATGGTCAAACTATGATTGGCACCGAGGTGACAGCGGTGTTCCTGAAACGTCGAGTCCAACCAGTCATGGCCATAGTTCATCCGATGTGGTTGTATTCGGGTCCGAAGGATGAAACCAGGATAAATATTGCTGAACTGTCGAAAAAGGAGCTGCTTGATGAAGTCCGTCGCCTTACTCTCTTTAGTCAGGAAGACTCGATCCCATTGATATCATCTTATACTCCCCTTGATGCCGACCATCCACCGTCAGAGGTAATCTTCCTTCTCATACTCTTATTATGTTGCTTGCACTTAGTCGACATAATTACTGTTGTTCTTATTTGTTCTTTTCTTCGACAAATCCCCATAGTTTCGGGAAACTTGCATGCTTCGCCGAATGATACCTCTGAAGGAAGAGGCTCCTCAGTCCCTGTTGATTTTCATACTGTCGAACACACAAGCCCAGATAGTGAACATGGTGATCCGATAGATTCCGAAGCTGGCCACACCAATCTTCCTTCCTCAGCCGATGATGCTTGCGACACAGAGGGTTCAGTGCGTGATGATGACGCTGATCGTGGTGCCTTTGTTAATGCAGATGTGGAGGAGACCAGGGCTTCACCCGTGAAGAGATCAACCGGCGGCTTCGCCGATGAAGATGATCTCTTCGATATGTAAGCACCTTCTTCCCTGAATTCATACTTCGTCCTTTATTTCTCGTATTTCTTTCATAACTTTTTTCAGTCGCTTCCTTTCGAAGTGATGAAGGTTTCATTGAGCCTCCGCCTAAGAAAGCCAAATCTGGCGCTGCTCCTCAGGACTTCGCGGCTTCCGAAGCTTTGGCTCCTAAGGCAGCGCCCGCGGCCCAGGTATCGACTGCTTCCTCCCTTTCCAAGGGGAAAGGTGTTCCTTCAACTGCTGCCACCACGACTCCTCCTTCTGTAAGTCTTTTTGATTACAACGCGAATTTCCTGGAGTGTGCCTTGTATAATGATTCTTTGTCAAACATCCTTCTTCCTTAAGGGCCTGCGGGGTGTTATATCCTCTCTGGAGGCCTTCGCCTCCCAATTTACTTCTCTGGAGGCAGACAAGGTTCGACTGCAAAAGGAAGTTAAATCTTCTTCCTCGAAGTTGGATGGCGCAGTCAAGATAGCTGTCGAAGCTCGCCAAGAGGTCGACTCCTTGAAGGAGGAACTTGGCAAGCTGAAGGAAAAGCTGAAAGAGGAGGAGGCTTCTAGGCTGGCTGCCGAGGCTCGGGCAGCCAAAAAAGATGAACTCCTTCGCCAGTCTTCCTTCGCTTTGCTTGGTAACCTCTTTTATACTTCTCTGTCGGTTATTGCACTTACGAATTCGATTCTTCATCAGTAATTCATTTTGTTTCATTTTCTTGTAGAGGCCGCCGACATCCCTGCCAATGTTTTGGACAAAATTCCAGAAAACTCTCCAGCAAACGGCGTGTCGATGACTCTCGCCTCCCACCAGCTTACACGGGAACTTCTTGAAAAGGGGAAAGGTGCCATGGCGCGGATGCACTCGATGATCTTCCCCAAGATCAGTCAAGACAAGACTCTGGGGCAGTTGATCGACGCCTTCGCAGTCGACACCAAGGAGGTTATCGAGGTATTCAAACGCACTTCGCGTACCTATGGTTCCCTCCTAGCCTTCCAACTTATGATGGGTCATGGCTTCAAGGCCGATATTGAAGAGATGTCTAAGGAGCTGCCGAAAGAGCAAGATGGGCGGTTCATTGATTTAAGCGTCTTCAAAACGTCGGCCCTTAAATGTGCACGCCAGCTCCTTGAGCTGGTTTCATCAAGGAAGACATCGGCTGGCCCTAGTTTATCGACTCAGACCCAAGCCCTTTGACTTTTGTAACAAACTTTCCTTTGAACTGATGTGAAACAATGTTTTGTCGCAAAACTTATGTTTGTAATAAACTCCGCGCTAGCAATATTGCTAGTACGCCCTTGTTATGATATTTTCACTTGCACTTCTCCCGATGGGAGTACCTTCTGATGCCGATGCGAAGTGATCCGTCATGCTTTTGACGCTTTTCCTTGCAGGTGTTCCCAGTGCCCGCATTTGTTGACGATTCTTCAGGTGCTCTTTCGGAAGATGATCAAATCCATCGTATGAAGGATCGGATCGCACAGTTGGAAAAGGATCTACGCAACACCTATGCCTTGGCTGCTATTATCAAGAAGAAGGGCGAGATTGCGGCCGAAGTAGAGCGGTATGCTCTTACTGAACTGCAAAAAGCTACCGAAAGTTTGAACTGTAAGTTCCCTGGTCCTTGCGCTTGCTTCTCTTTTGTTGACAATGCATTGTCTGATCCTCTATTGATTCCTTTGCCAGTCATAGCTCTAAACCGTGCTGAAGAAAACAAGCGGATTCACGAACGCGTGAACGCATTAACCCAGCTGTCATCAGCTGACGAAATCTTCTGGAGGGAGCACTCGAAAGCTTCGGCTGTTGCTCAGTTCCAAGATCGGGTCCAGCAAGTCCACCACTTCTTCGATAAGTGTTACAAGGGACTAAGAGTAATATGGAAGACAATGTTTCCATTGAACGCGGTTCCTCCCACGTTGTTGACTTTAATGTCAGAATTCAGCAATGCCAAGAAGGTCAAGAACCTGGTACGTGCCCAAGTGTTTGCGGGAGCTAAGTTTACGCTTGCCCTCGTCCTTGCACGGTATCCTTCGGCAGACTTGCTATCCATTGCTAATGTAACAGGTGATTTGGAGTTTCTGTATGCGAAGGTTGTACTGCCGTCCAATGTAATTGTCGATAGGCTAGAAAGGGACTCAAAGGTACCTGAAGAAAAAGACACTCCGCAAGGGTAATTCAGAATTAAGTTTCTTTTGTAAATAAGTATTTTGGCTACTTCATCCAAGTGGTTGGATTGCGTAATCGAGACTTTTTGTTCGGTAGATACATGTATATGTATTTTTACCGTGTCGATGCCGTTAGCAAGTTTTGAAGGGGTAAATCTTAATTGCCCGTATGTGTATTCGTTGGTCAGCAAATTATTTGAGTGATCAGCTCGTGTTGCAGGTCTTGCTAAACCCGTTGTATGTGCAACTTTGCTTTCAACCGATGTATGTTTTGACAGTGGCTCCCGAATATATCGGGTGCGATGACTTCTACCAATGAGCCCGTTGTTTTTTGATATTTCCATAAGTAAAATATCGAACATGGGTTGTGTTTATATGTATTTTCTGAACTCTTGCTATTTACGGCGCTCGTAGAGGCATCTATAGCAGAGGGAAGGGTTGGTGCCCTTGTTTATTTTGCATCCTTTTAGCACTCGTAGAGGCTTTTTTGGAGCACGATCGTTTGCCGCATATTACGTTACACCGTTGCTCGCCAAGGGGCGTAGGCAAGGTTTACGATGGTGCGGTTTAGATGCTCCGAATTACTGCAATGCTTATCAAGGGATTAAATTCTCATTAATAAAGTGAACACGGGACTAGAGGCCGAAAAAAGGGGGGCCCTGTTGAAGGTAAAGGGAAAAACTAAACGCTAGTAAATTGCTTAAGCAAGGAAGGGGTTCTTCTCATCTTCTGGCTTGGTCACCATGTTAGTGGTTACCGAAGCGTTGTTGATTTCACCGAGGGCCTGGACGATGGTTGCCGGTGTCTTGCCGTCTCCTATGTCTTCTGCGCCATCGACCGCCGAAGCTTTATCTGCGGAAGTTTGTGCTACCGAAGCTTCAAGAGCAAGGTCGGCTGGCTTCTTCTTTGCTCCTCTGACGCGTTCTTCTTCTTTACTATCGCGTGACAACGACTTTCGAAGGAAGGTCAGTAATTTCCTGCTTCAGTCCAAACTTTGCGGCAATCCTCTGAAAGTCGCGATCACAATTGTCCGAGCGTGAGAAACTTCCATAGACTGTGATATTTGTCCCGTTGCTCCCAGGCATTTTCAGCTTGAGGTATGCGTAGTGTGGTACAGCCATGAACTTGGCATAGGCTGGCCTCCTGAGTATAGCGTGATACTGTGATTCCCAGTTCACGACTTCGAACTCGATCTTCTCCTTCCTGAAGTTGTCGGGTGTGCCGAAGACGATGTTCAGGTAAACTTTGCCAAGAGAGTATGCCGGTGAAGTAGGGAGAATTCCATGGAAACAGGTGTCTGAATCCTCTAGCATTCTCATGGTGATCCCCATACTTTTGATTGTGTCAACGAATATCAGGTTTAGCCCGCTTCCACCATCCATGAAAACTTTGCTCATCTTGAAGCCCCCGACTTGTGCCTCGACTACTAGGGCAGCGTGTCCTGGTTTTGGTATGGTCATCGGGTGATCTGCTCGGCTGAACGTAATGCTCTGAGACGACCACTCGACGTACTCAGGGATGTTTGCCATGATACTTTCTGCCAAATTGATTTCTCGGGTAAGCTTCTTCATTTCTCTTCTGGAGACACCCGTTCTATGGATCATGCTCATCTGCCCACGTGGTGGTGGAAACGCCTCGTTGGGTTGATGAGGATGCGCCTGCTGGACCTGGTGTTGCGGTGGTGGTGGTGGTGGTTGCTGCGGCTGCTGCTGCATGAGTTCTTGCATTTCAATGAACTGTCTACAATCTCTGAGCAGGTGGCTTGACTTTACTTTGTTATCCTTGGAGTCGGTGTACGAGTGCAGGTAGCAGAGAGCGTTTATCTGTTCGGCGTAGGGTAACTTGGGGGACCTCTGTGTTCGTGGCTTGTAGTTACCACGGTTTCCAGAGTTGTTCCGATTACCGTCCTGTCGATCGTCTCTTCTATCGTCATATCGATCGTCCTGCCGATCGGAGTACCCTGCGGCTACCAGGTTGTTGTCGTCATAGCTGCGGTTCTTCCTTCTCTTGTGACGATCCCTTCGACCACCCGAGTCGTGCTTCGGCTGGTCGTCGTCTTCGTCGTCCACCGCGCTGTCGCGGCTTTCGCACGTTGTCCTCGCCATCAGCCCAGCTGTTGGCGATTTCCATTAACTTGGTTATGGTTTTTCGCTTTTTGCGTCCGAGTTCTTCTATGTAGCTTTCACGTCGGATGCCATCGCTGAAAGCGTCGATTGCTCTGTCGACAGATACATCTTCGGCAGCGTTTAGGAGCTTGGTGAATCTCCCGATGTATGAGTGCATCGATTCCTTCTCTTTTGCCGGCAATGCCGTAACTCTTCAATCCCGACGGGCCTTTTGTATGTTGCTTGGAAATTGGCAACGAAAGCATCTACTAGGTCGTCCCATGATTTGATGGAACCCTTCGGCAGACCCCTTAACCAGGCTCGCGTTGAATCCTTTAGGTAAAGCTGCAAGCACTGCATTGTTGCTATCTAGTTCCCCTATGCGTAATCACAGTCCGCAGATAGTCGTCTATCCAGACCTTGGCTCCCGCTGCCCATCGTATTTGGCAGCGTCAGTAGGGGTGGGTTTGAACTTTCTGGGTGGCATCGCCTCACAGATTTTGTAGCTTAAACAATCGGCTCCCCTGAGCTCGCCGTCGTTCTCTTGACTCTCATCCGAAGAATCATTGTCATACTCCTCCCTAGAGGCGCGTCGTCGCCTTGCTTTGTCGATCCTGCTCTGGGTGATTTCATCCCGAGCATCTCTCGCATGATGCTTTGAGCCACTAGCCTGCAACGTGGTCTTTTCCTTTCGCGGAACTAGATTATCTCCCAATATCGCGAGACTTTCTAGGGCACCTCGGTGGGCTTGAGCCATGGAACCTTCAGGGTGCTGATTGATGAGGTATGCAGCGAGGTTGGCGGTTGCTCCCGCGACGGTTTTTGGCCGTGGCATGCCCGCGGTGTCCGTGGTCATAAAGGACTTGGTCAGATTCGACGTTATTTCTCTAGCGTCATCTTCCGAAAGCCTGGATAGTCTTGATCGGTGCTTGCCTGCCCCCTGAGTACTTCGAGAGGCGCTTCCTTGCGAGCCTCTTCGTCGTTCGCTGGATCGGTCTGCCGCAGATAGGCGTCTCTCGAGGGTGGCTTGTTCTTTGGATAGTCGTTCCCGGTTTTTCTCCAATATGGAGCGGTAAGCTTTGACGGTGCCAACCGTGGTTCCTGCCGGGAGCGGCGTGTTGTTAAGCACGGCTGCCTTGGCTGCTGCCCACTCCTCCTCTGCGATGGTGTGGTCGCTGTTGTTGTTGCTGGCGTTGTTCTCAAAACTAGCTCGCCTGTCGGAACGGGAGTGTGATCTCCGTCTCCCCTGTTAGCAACATAAACTTGGTGGTGCGCCGCTCCTCGGGTGACACCTTGGACGATGCTGTCGACACTGTCCTCTCCCGATGAATACTGGGCATTGCAGATGAACGGTGTGTCGCTCGATCCCAGCCCGTGCCTGGTGTCGCAGCTCAAGCAGTAGTACGAGGTTAACTCCGAAGATGCGGGATTGTCCGGATCCAACCAACATGGAAGACGCTGAACGGGGAGTCGAGGGCGCGGGCGAACTCGTCGAGCCTGTCAGACCAGCCGAAAGGTCGAGTGATGATGACACGCTTGGACTCGTCGATCTGGAAGTGGGTGATTCCAGCAGCCGAAGGATTCCTTCTAAGTTGACGTTGTAGCGGACGCTCCCGAAGGTCATCTCCATGTTGCCTTGCAGATCGGAGAAGGTCGAGCGAGACGAGTCGCTGTGCGGGGTGAATTCATAGGAGCCGAAGCGAATCGGGCTTCCCAGTTTTGGCGATGATGGTGTTGATGAAGTCGCTGATGACATGAAGGGCTCTGCCGATGTCCGATCTTGTGCCGACAGGGTTCCCACAGACGACGCCAATTGTCGAGGGTACTCCTCGGCAATGCCCTCCGATTGGGGCTTAGGGTTGATGGAATCCTGCAAGCTGACACGAGACATCGGTTCACAAACAAGCGGGGAGAGCGATTTACCCAGGTTTGGGGCCCTCGATGAGGTAAAACACTTACGTCCTGCCTGCCTGATCTTGATTATGAAGATATTGGGTTACAATGGGGTGCCGAATAGTTTGGCTGAGATCCCGTCGAGAGGCTAAGTGCTATGGTGACCTAGCTCTAGACTTTTGGTGGCTAAGATTGCTAAGATTGATCGTGTCCCTCAGCAGCCCCTCTCCTGGCCTTTATATAAGGGACCAGGTCTCAAGAGGTCTAACCGAGTACGACTAGGTTTACAGTAGTTTTAAATCCAATCTTTCCTTGTTCGGCTGCTTCCTTGTCTTGACCGCCAAGGAATCTTCTGGTGCGCCATCCAGGTGGCCCGTCTTGCCTCCAGGTGCCTTCATGGACCTCCAAATAGTTAATACAGGATAGGGCAATGTCGGTTACCCGAAGGGTAATGCCCACGTCACCGGCCCAACTACGCTTCAGCGCTCAGCGGGCCAACTGACAGCGAGGGACCCACGCGTCAGTGGCTATTTCACGTTACCGAAATGGTACGCGCTGGCAGCCGTCAGATTAGAAGACGATCGCACAACGGCGGGTCGTCCTCGTCCTCGCGATGAACGGCGAGGGAACCCTAGGTACTGGTAGGCCTGGGGGTTGCGATGGAGGTCTCACCGGCGTCCAACAAGTCCGGCGAGGCGGGCAATCGACGTTGTCGACGACGGCGAGTCGAAGGAGGGTCGCAACGGCTCCAGGGGTGCTCGGGATCGTCGGCTTCGTCGAGCTACTGCCGCGGCGGTCGTTGATGAAATTGGAGCTACTTCGGTGGTAATGTGGATGGGAGAGGGTTCGAGGAGAGCAAGTGAAGGGAGGGGAGCAAGCTGGTGTGGAGAAATCATCTAGAGGCGGCCTCCTTTTATAGTGGCGAGAGGTGGCCGAGGGGCGCGGGGCAGGTCAATGGTGACGACGGCGCTAGAGGTCACGCGGGGCCAGGGGAGTGGGCGCAGCGTGTTGGCGACGTCGAGGCGGTCACGACGAGCGTCAGGGCGCAGCAGGAGAGGGTCAGGAGCGTTGTCGTCGTCATCGTGTACGTGGGTACTGTGGCGGACGGTCGCCGACGAGGGCGTCATCTACAGGGCATGCGTGGGCCAGTGAGGATGTCCTGGAGGTCGCTGGTGTCGCGGAGGGTCCGTGGGAGAAAGGAGGGAGCGAGAGAGGGTGTGAGGCGACAGGGCGAGCTCATGTACTGGCGCGTCCAGAGCGTCGCCGTGCGCGCTCTGGCGCGTCCTGGCGTCGTGGGCGCGTGCGTGTACGGGCGTTGTCGGGTTCTCCTTGGCCAGGGCTCGCGCCAGTGGTGTCAGGGGAGTGAGGAAAGCATGGTTGACAAGGTTAGAGAGAGAGAGGAGGACCAGAGTGAGGGTTGGCATGGTGGTGATCAAGATGGCCGGCATGGCATGTTCTTGGATCTTGCGTGCAATTTTCTGGGTCTCTGAGGGCATGGCATGCTGTAGGGTGGTGAGGCTGGTGTGTTTGACAAGGTGAGCAAGGTTGGAGAGGGCTAGGGTGTGCACATTGGATCAATACCAACATGTGTGTGACATATGTCATGTCCTTGGCATGGTCTTGTGTCATGGTGATCATGGCTAGGCTTGATGATGTCAAATGGGAGTTGTTAGGGTACAATGCACTATAGATGAGCCAAAGAGAGAGAGGGTGAGGGGTACATAGTGGTTGAAATAGTGGTTGTACTTCTATTTTACTCTGTGTGATCAACATATGTCACATGCAATGGTCACATGTGTGTTGAATTTTGGCCAAAAAACTTCATAGCAGTGATCTAAATAATATTTGGCATCCATTTGTGGCATTGGTTTGAATTTTGCAATTGATTCGTGAAAATTTTAAAAGTTGGGGGTAATCTAGAATCTGATTCAACATTGCCACTTTGCATCCTTATAATAAGCAATAGAAAAGGAACTAGTCAAAGTGGTCAACATCAAAAGTGTTCATCTTGATGAGGTCTTAGGATGAGGTGTAAAGAGTTGGTAGAGTTTGGTTTAAGAATCTCTTAACACACGGGCAAAGTGGGTAAGATGTTAAAATTGTCACATGTGACCATTATCACATGTCACTTGATTTTGATTTTTCTTTTGATTTGATTTGGGTTTTCTTGACTCAAAAGTGATTCTTATTAGTTTAGTAACACTTCCAAACCATTGACACCATTCAAAATGGCCTAGGTCAAAGATTTGCAAAAATGGCCATAGCCTCAAATGTGATGTGATGTTATTTTTCTTTTTCTTTTTCTTTATTTCTCTTTGATCCAAAAGATCCTTGTTTTGGGTTCATTTGATGATGGTTGGGTGGATGGAGGGTTTCACCATTTGGGGTAAAGTAAATAGGGCATAGGCCATTATTGGAGAAATGGCCATAAGCCCACATATGCCTCACCGTTTTATTTTATTTTCTTTTTATTTGTTCTTCTTTGTTTTTGAGAAGGGTAGGGTTTAGGGTTTAGAGAGATGTTCAATACTTCAAACAACTAACCTGGCAAAGATTACTACATACAAGTATGAGCACTAGTGATGAGGTCTAAGACCCCGTTTGTGGCCCGATCTTGCGGTTGACCCGAAATCCAAAGGAGGGAGAGAGGGAGAGCGCGAAGAACACGATGAACACGAAGAACACGAGGAACTCACGCACGCACACCAACCCGATACAACCGATACTTACCCTCGTGGCTCGATGGACCACGCCAATAGAATCAACCCGGAAGAGACGCGAAGTAGAATTCCGAGAGTGAGAGATTGGTGAGGGAGATGAATCAAGGAGTGGGAGAGAGAGTGGGTAGCACTAGAATCTCACACTCACAAATCCATATCATCCATCAAGGGTTGCCTTGGATACAAAGGGGATGAAACCCTAGGGAGACAAAGCTCAAAGTCCATCTCTAAGCCTAAATCTTGTCTAAAGAGGTAAAGGGGCGACCCAGGGGCTTATATAGGCATACAAGGCGACTTGGGTCGAAGAGGTACGCTGGTGGGTCAAACTCGTGCAGATCCGGTCGAGTCGGGCCGCGTGGATCCGGGCTCGGGACCGGCCCATTCGGTCCAAAGACCGGATCCTCGGACGCGGACGGTGACCGGCCGCGAGCCGGAAGCCCGCAGGATTGCTTCCGGATGGCACCGGTCGACGCTCGGTCGAATCGGCATGCCGGTCGGAGCCCGGTCGGACCGGCCTCGTGGACCGGCCTAGTCCGGCTCAGGGCTCCGGTCGAGCCGGCCTCCGGACCGGCCGGCCTTCCTCCTCTCGCCTCTTCTTCCTCTTCCCTCCTTCTTCCTTCCTTCATTCTTCTTCTTCTCTCTTCCTTGCACCATGGGAGTTCCTTCTCTCCGGTTCCTCGATGACTCTTGTACCTAATGACATGTAACACACCGACATGAGGTAGCATTCCATCCAAGGTATTGACGAGGTCGAGTGTCGAGAGGAAAGAGTTCACCTTGACGTATATGGCGGGGGTTTGTGTTGTTGGTCCACTTGGGGGACTCCTTGGCCATGGTGTAGCGTCGATGATAGGCGGGGTTGCGCTTGTTGGTCCACTTGGGGGACTCCTTGGCCATGGTGTGGCGTCGACGATAGGCGGGGCTACATCATCTCCCCCTTGGGGAAGAGTCGTCCTCGACTCTTGTTCCTCCTCACCGACGGTGTAGTCCATGACGCTTGTCCCATGTTGTGGTAGAGGGATAAAGTCGCGGTCGAAGAAGAGCTTGGGGAAAAACAACTTGCAAATGGAAAGCTTGTGCATGCCAAATTGGTGACCGGCGAACAAGAGGCTCTCAATCAAATACGAAGCATCAAGTCGTTTCTCCAAGAGGCATGTGGTAAAAATGGGAACCAAAAGAGTGTTGATGTATCCAAAATTTGGTGGGGCAAAAGTTTGTGCAAGTAAAGGTTTGCTTTGTAAAGTGTCAAAAATGTGATGTGTAGCATTGTCCCACACAAATGGAACAATCAAAAGGCAAGTAACGGCGGCAAAATTGTGGGCAAAATTGTTATGTGCAATGGCAAAGAGATGGAAACTTCGAGCTTGGAAAAGTATGGTTGGCGTGAGCCGAGTGTGAGTATCCTCAAGTGTCAAAGGATCCATTTCAAATGCCATAGATAAAACGAGAAATCCAAAGAAGAGCAACTTTTTGTGTGACATGTGGCACAAGATGCATAAGGTGTCTCTCACATGTATGACATGGTCCTTGAGATTGTCGGAGTGTATGATGAAAGCATCAAGACATACAACAACCATTGTGCCAACAAGATGTGTCAAGCTATGTTGCATAAGAGGCCAAAGAGGTGATGAGGAATTGGGCCAAACCGAAAGCTCGACAAGACAAGCCGAAAACACACGAGGGCGAAGGCTTTTGGGAACATACCCTTTGGTGTGAATCCCATGGGTAAGGCCCTTGTTGGGGTAGCTCTCAATTGCGCGTTTCGTCAACTCATGTTCCGTGGCGGTGGAAACGGTCGTCCGTGTACCTACACATGGAAGAAGCAAAACAAAAAGCGTGTGTGCATGGTAGAGGAACACATCATCCATCATGATGTTCCATGTATTGTGTACATCACCATTAGTGTCAATCAAGATAGTATGAAATGCATGGCGATGGTGCATATGTCAAGAAGGTGTATTCATGGCATGTGGTAACGCATGATCATCAAAAATAGAGAAGGCTATGGGGGCCATCTCATGGACAATGAAATAAGCATTTTTGCATACCAAGCATAAGAAAGAGCAATTGTTCACAATCTTGGATGCAAGGATCATAGAATAGTGCAAACATTTTGGGCAAAGCATGTTCAACATGTTATCATTGTTGTCGACAACCCTATGTAAAGAGCAAGTGTTCATCAAGGGTGTCACAACACAAGCATGATCATAATCATTATCATTGCAAGCAATCGGAGCAAATATGAAACTCTCATAGCATGGCATGTTCATGGTATCACAATCAATCAATTCCACATGATCAACAATGTTGTCAAGCAAAGTATCGCATGGGAAAATGAAAGTAGCATGTGACGTAGCAAATGTATCATCAAGAGCATGCATGCACTCATAAGTCATCATGTCCACTAGTGGGAACATGGCATCATCAACACCTATGTTGTTACCTTTGTAGGCCGACTCATGTGAAGTAGGTGTTGTGGAAGTAGGAGGATCCATGTGGTCGACATGTCCATCTTGGAGCAAGCATGGTGAGATATCATCATCTTCATGCACCATGTACATCTTCTCCATGAGCGGGAACTCGTCCTCCGTGGAACCTAGTGCAACATAAGAAGACACAAACGAGGGAGAGGTTAATGTGTTAGCAAATGTGATGTCCTCCATGGACCTATCATCTACCTCTCGCAACTCACTTTGTGTATCACTCATGTCCTCCAAATGGAAGCACTCAAACTCACATATGGGGTGGAAGTCACTCAACTCACTATCACTCTCACTCAAGTGGGCAAAGTGGCTCTCATGCTCACATGGGATTGGTACCAACTCATCAATGAAGCATAGGGGAGTAGGCTCGACTTCCTCATCTCCATGCGCCTCCTTGGTTGAAGGGAAATTCCCATGCTCAACCATCTCAACTCCATCGCCTCCCAAGTCGTCCTCCATCGGTGGCGCCGTAGTGTCGTGGAGAGCTAGGCTCGGATCCACATCATCCTTGTGTTGGCCTTGGAGGTCTTCATCTTGAAGTGTTGGCCCCGTAGGCTTCTTGGTGGCTTGGGCTTGTAGCTCGTCGAAGTGGAGCATGTCGGTGCTCGTCGATGTGCATTGCCATGCCATGTGACCCTTGGCCTTGCATACCTCACATAGGAGATTGGGACATTCCCTTGGAGGGTGGCCTTGTTGCTTGCACTTGTAGCATCGGAGTCCATAGGCATATGACGAGCTAGAGGCCATTGTGGTGGTGGCACAAGAGGTGGAAGTCGCCTCATGAGGAAGGTATGCTCGATGTGCACTTGCCATCCTTGGAGTGGTAGGCACCCTATCATGGTGTTTGTCGCCTTCATGTCGAGGCTCTCGTCGTCGTGCTTCATCACCATGTCTTGATGAGTGTCGTTGAAGATCCTTGGGGGATGTTAGTCGATGGCGCTCATGAAGTGGCTTGTGGCGGTGAAGCTCATGTGGCGACGTATGTCGATGTAGACCATGAGGTGGTTGATGCGGGGTGGCTTTCGGACACCTCCGCCTCAAGACCGTCAAGTGCAACCCCGCCTATCGTCGACGCTACACCATGGCCAAAGAGTCCCCCAAGTGGACCTTCAACCCTAACCCACGCTACACACGATAAGGTGAACTCCTTCCTCTCGATACTCGACCTCGTAGATACCTTGAATGGAATGCTACCTCATGTCGGCATGTTATATGTCATTAGGTACAAGAGTCATCGAGGACCGGAGAGGAGGAACACCCATGATGCACGTAAGCAAGGGAAGGGAAGAGGAGCCATTCATCATGGTGCAAGGAAGAAGGAAGAAGAAGAAGAAGGAAGGAAGAATGAAGGAAGAGGAAGAAGAAGCGGGAGGAGGAAGGCCGGCCGGTCACAGGCCCGGTTGACCGGCCCCCTGACCGGCCCACCCGGTCACAGGCCCGGTTGACCGGCCCCCTGACCGGCCCGGCCGGTTTTCGACCGGAACGACGACCGGTGCCATCCGGACGCAATCCCGGGGCTCCCGAAGCCTCGCCCGGTCACCGCTCGGTCCGGAATCCGGTTGTGAACCGGATGGGCCGGTCCCGAGCCCGGCCGGACCGGCCCTGTGACCGGATTCGTCGGGTTTGACCCACCAACTTGTACCTTTTCGACCCATGCTGCCTTGTATGCCTATATAAGCCCCCAGGTCGTCCCCTTACCTCTTTAGACATGATTTAGGCTTAGATATGGATTTGAGCTTTGTCTCCCTAGGGTTTCATCCCCTTTGTATCAAGGCTACCCTTGTTGGATGATTGGACTTGTGAGTGTGAGATTCTAGTGCCACCCACTCTCTCTCCCACTCCTTGATTCATCTCCCTCACCGATCTCTCACTCCGGGATTCTACGCGCGTCTCTCCCGGGTTGATTCTATTGGCGTGGTCCATCGAGCCACGGGGTAAGTATCGATTGTATCGGGTTGGTGTGCGTGCGTGAGTTCTTCGTGTTCTTCGTGTTCATCGTGTTCCTCGCGCTCTCCCTCTCTCCCTCCTTGGATTTCGGGTCAACCGCAAGATCGGGCCACACACGGGGTCTTAGACCTCATCATATGGTATCAGCAGCCTTTGGTTTCCGCGGATTTGACCCCCCACCCATCCAATTTCGTCTCTAAAAATTTTTCCCCAAAAAATCCCCAAAAATAGCCCTAATTTGCCTTTGGACCGATCTGTGATTTGGTTGCGTTTTGAGTGGTTTTGGTCCATGGATTTGGTGTTGGAGTGCTTGATCTACTATCTCCCCAATTTTTAGCCCCCAATTCCATCGTTTCCCCTCCGATTTGGTCGTTTTGGCTTGGTTTTCGTGAAGAACAGAGAGAGAAACTGCGTCCCGGTTGAGAATCCGGTCAACCGGGCTGCAGACCGGCCGGGCCAGCCCGAACCCGGTCGACCGGCCGTGTGACCGGCCAGGCCGGTCCTGGGTCCGGCCCAACCGGCCCCTGGACCGGGCGCCACCCTTCCACCTCCACCGCCAACCACCGCCACTCCTCTCCTCCGCCGGCAAGCACCGCCATCATCCCCAACCACCGGCAAACACCACCGCGGCCCCAACAAACACCGCCGCATCCGCAAGAGCATCGACACCACCACCACCGGCATACCACCGCCACCACCGCCAAGCTACTTTGACCATTTTCTTCCGCTAACTTGTGTTTGCTTGTTCCGGTTTGAGTGCCTTGTTTGTGAAACTAACCCGCAGCTCCGAAGCACGCGACGACATCCTCGGCACCCCGGACTTGCAACCGTACTCTTGACATCACCGCCTTCATCGCAAGTTGTGTGTTCCGACACCGCCTAACATCTAGGTATAACTTGCACCCCACCTTGTAACCCCTCTTCTTTTGCGATCTATCCTATCGAGCATTGCTTATCTAGTGTTGCGAGACATTGCACGTGGCCCCGATTGTGAGGTGTGTGTGTAGTGTGGAGTCAAGCTTCTAAGCAAAACTCGTGTGGCAAGATAGCAAGAGCGAGCTAACGCTAACATAGAGCGTGAAAAAGAAAGAAAAGCACAAAAAGAGTGCAAGTGCCATCATACATACAAAAGTGTACAAAGTGCCACCATAGATACAAAAGAGTGCAAGTGTCACCGTGTACAAAAGAGTGTCATAAGCTTTTAAGCAAAAGAGAGATAAGAGAAGAGAGGCCACGTGTGAATCTTGTTGTCTCTTCCTTTGCAACCGAAGCTTTGATCTCTTCTTGTGTTAGTGTGACACCGAGCACCCTTGCTTAAGGGCTTCTTACACTTTTCCGCTCATTCCTTGGTCGCACTAACCCCGTTCATCTCGTGTGTGTGTTCCATATCTTTTCCGTGTTTATAGTGATCATCGCTTTGACATTTGATTTTTGGATTTTACCCACTCTTGACAATACACTTGATTTCGGATTTCGTCTTTTGGCTTTCCACCACACTCACCTACCACCATATTTGCTAGCTTTTGCGTGTGTCTTTGTGTGAGTGCCCGATACAATTGTTCTAACTCTCGGTTTGTTGGATCACCCCAATCTTGTTATACCACGGTAAGATTGCGAGGTAGTCTCCTTCCACTAACATACACCATATAGATACCATCGTGCTAACATGGATAGCGAAGATGAAGATACGGAGGAGTACACGGAGCACTTCGAGGAGGATTCCTCTTCAAGCACCGCGGATGTGGAGGAACATGTGGAGCTCTACTCCGACTATGGCTCCCCAAGCATCACCAACATCTCCGACATCGAGGAGCTCGACAACGACCATGGCTCCCCAAGCATCACCGACATCTCCGACATCGAGGAGCTCGACAACGACCATGGCTCCCCAAGCATCATCGACATGGACGACATGGTGGAGCACCACTTTGAGGACGACTTCGACGAGCTCTACATCGACAATGGCTCATCAAGCATGGACGACATGGTGGAGCAACGCCACGCCTACGACATCGACACCATGGCGGAGCCTCACCTAGTCACCTACTTGGCCAATGGAGCTACATATGAAGATAGAGGACCTCAACGATGGCACCATCATATGGATCATCAAGAGCGTCCCCAACATGATCGCCATCGACACACTTCTTCGAGCTCCACGAGGCGCCACCATGAGAGTGCTTATGCACATGAGCATCTACGGCGAGTTCATCATATGGAGCATCAAGAGCGTCCTCATCATGATCGTCATCGACACTCGTCTACGAGCTCCACAAGGCGCCACCATGAGAGTGCTTATGCACAAGATCGTCGACTTCAAGTACACCATATGGAGCATCAAGAGCGTCCCCATCATGAGCGTCATCGACACTCTTCTCCAAGCTCCACAAGGCGCCACAAGCAACATGCCAAGTCGCATGAGCCATCATCTCGGCATGGCAAGGACCGTCATCGACTCACACCATCTCATGATAGTCGTCGACCACTACCACCTCATGGTCTACATCGACATACGTCACCACATGAGCTTCGCCGCCACAAGCCACTTCATGATCGCCATCGACCAACATCCCCCAAGGATCTTCGACGACACTCATCAAGACATGGTGATGAAGCACGACTACGAGAGCCTCGACATGAAGGCGACAAACACCATGATAGGGTGCCTACCACTACAAGGACGGCAAGTGCACATCGCGCATACCTTCCTCATGAGGCGACTTCCACCTCTTGTGCCACCACCACAATGGCCCCTACCTCGTCACATGCCTATGGACTCCGATGCTACAAGTGCAAGCAACAAGGCCACCCTCCACGGGAATGTCCCAATCTCCTATGTGAGGTGTGCAAGGCCAAGGGTCACATGGCATGGCAATGCACAACGCCGAGCGCCAAGAAGCTCTACTTCGACGAGCTCAATGCACAAGTCTCCAAGATGCCACCACTTGAGGACGACTTAGGAGGCAAGGGAGTTGAGCATGGTGAGCATGGGATTCTCCCTTCACCTACGGAGGCGCATGGAGTTGAGCATGGTGAGCATGGGATTCTCCCTTCACCTAAGGAGGCGCATGGAGTTGAGATGGTTGAGCATGGGAACTTCCCTTCAACCAAGGAGGCCCATGGAGATGAGAAAGTCGAGCCTACTCCTATATGCTTGATTGATGAGTTGGTACCAATCCCATGTGCGAATGAGAGCCACTTAGCCCACTTGAGTGAGAGTGATAGTGAGTTGAGTGACTTGCACCCCATATGTGAGTTTGAGTGCTTCCATTTGGAGGACATGAGTGATACACAAAGTGAGTTGAGAGAGGTAGATGATAGGTCCATGGAGGACACCGCATTTGCTAACACATTAACCTCTCCCTCGTTTGTGTCTTCTTATGTTGCACTAGGTCCCACGGAGGATGAGTTCCCACTCATGGAGACGATGTACATGGTGCATGAAGATGATGATATCTCACCATGCTTGCTCCAAGATGGACATGTCGACCACATGGATCCTCCTACTTCCACAACACCTACCTCAAATGAGTCGGCCTACAAAGGTAACAACATAGGTGTTGATGATGCCATGATCCCACTAGTGGACATGATGACTTATGAGTGCATGCATGATCTCGATGATCCATTTGCTACTTCACATGCTACTTTCACTTTCCCATGTGATGCTTTGCTTGATAACATTGTTGATCATGTGAAATTGATTGCTTGTGATACCATGACCATGCCATGCTATGAGAGCTTCACATTTTCCCCGCTTGCTTGCAATGATAATGATTATGATCATGCTAGTGTTGTGACACCCTTGATGAACACTTGCTCTTTACATAGGGTCGTCGACAACAATGATAACATGTTCAACATGCTTTGCCCCAAATGTTTACACCATTCCATGATCCTTGCATCCAAGATTGTGAACAATTGCTCTTTCTTATGCTTGGTATGCAAGAATGCTTATTTCATAGTCCATGAGATGGCCCCCATAGCCTTCTCTCTTTTTGATGATCATGAGTTACCACATGCCATGAATGCACCTTCTTGCCATATGCACCATCGCCATGCATTTCATACTATCTTGATTGACACTAATGGTGATGTGCACAAGTCTTGGAACATCATGATGGATGATGTGTTCCTCTACCATGCACATACGCTTTTTGTTTTGCTCATTCCATGTGTAGGTACCCGACCATCAACTTCCACCGCTACGGAGCATGAGCTCACGAAACGCGCAATTGAGAGCTACCCCAACAAGGACCTAACCCGCGGGAATCACACCAAAGGGTATGTTTCCACAAGCCTTCGCCCTCATGTGTTTCCAACTTGCCTTGTCGAGTTTCCGGTTTGGTCCAACTCCTCGTCGCTCCTTTTGCCTCTTATGCAACTTATCTTGAAACATCTTGTTGGCACAATGATTGTTGTATGTCTTGATGCTTTCATCATACACTCCGAGAATCTCAAGGACCATGTCATACATGTGAGAGACAACTTATGCATCTTGTGCCACATGTCACACAAAAAGTTGCTCTTCTTTGGATTTTTCATTTCATCTTTGGCATTTGCAATGGATTCTTTCACACTTGAGGAGGCTCATACTCGGCTCACGCCAACCACAATCTCCCAAGCTCGAAGTATCCATCGTTTTGCCATTGCACATAACAATTTTGCGCCAAATTTTGCCGCCGACACTTGCCTTTTGTTTGTTCCACTTGATTGGGACAATGTTACACCACACATTTTTGACACCATACAACTCT